>NW_028258349.1:11942500-12240000 GCF_053883595.1 Heterocephalus glaber
AGAAACCACTAACAGAGCTAAGAGACAATCTACAATGTGGGAAAAATTTTTACTAGCTGTTCCTCAGACAAAGGACTACTATCTAGAATATGTAAAGATCTTAAAAAAATCAGACCCCTCAAATTTAAAGACCCAATTCAAAAATGGGCATCTGAAATGAACAGACATTTCTGAGACAAAGAAGTAAAAGCAGCAAATAAACGTAAGAAAAAATGTTCAACTGGTCGTTTGAGAGATGCAAATGAAAATAACCCTGAGATTCCACCTCACTCCAGAAAGAAAGGCTGCTATCAAGAAATCAACCAATAGGGCCGGGGATTTAGCTCAATGGTTCTGCCACCTGCCTTACAAGCACAAGATTCCGAGTTCGATCTCTGCTACCAAAAAAAAAAAAAAAGATAAAAATAAAAATCAACCAATAATAAATGTTGGCTGGGTTGAGTGAAAAAAGGACCCCTTCTCCACTGTTGGTAGGAGTGCAGACTGGTGCAACCAGTGTGGCAATCAATATGGAGATACCTCAAAAAACTAGAATTAGAGGTCCCATTTGACCCAGCTACCCCCTTGCTGGGTATCTTCCCAAAAGAATTAAAAGAATCATACCACAACGATATATGTGCACCCATGTTTGTAGCAGCACAGTTTATAATAGCTAAAGCTTGGAAACAGCCCAATTTCCCTGGATAAACTGGAGACTGGATAAAGAAGGTGTGTAGTTTTTTTTTTTATAAAATGGAGTACTACTCAGCCATAAATAATGAGAAACTAGAGTCATTTATAGCTAAATGGATGCACACTGAGACCATACTCTTAAGTGAAATAAATAGGACACACACAGGTAAATACCGAATAGTTTCTCTGGTGTGAGAAACTGAAAGTGTAAATAAGGATCAAAATGTATAATAGATAATGTGAAACAGGAAGAAAAAGTCTAAAGAGGAAGAGGAAGTGGGAGGGTTTGGGGGAAAGGAAAGAAGGGAAAGGAAAAAACATGAGAAAAAGAAACAATGGAAACAAAGTCTTTGTAAATAGGGAGGGGTGGAGGGGTTGAAGGGAGGCCAGGGGAATGGGGAAAAAATAAGAACCAAAATATATTATGTAAAGGTACAAATTCCCAATGATAAATGTCATCATATTGTATACCTAAAATGTACCAATAAACTTAATGAAAAAAATATAAAACACCATTAAGAGAAGTTAAATATCTAAATAAAGACTTAAAATACCAAGCAAAATTCTTGCCAGATACTGTAGGAATTGGCAAGCTGACACTCAAATTCATATGGAACTATAATGTAACTAAAAGCATCCCTTGATTTAGTACAATTGTCTTATGTGTTTCATATGTGTTTTTTGGTCTGTTAGTCTGGCTACTAATCTGTGTTTATGATAACTGACTTGGTAAAGACTTAATGAATAAATCTGACGCTAGCAAAAGTGAATAAATAAATAAAAGCAAAAAGGCTTGTGGGTGTAGTTAAGTATGAAGGTTCTGGGTGCAATCTCCAGTACAGTAAAAAAGATATATATATGGGGGGGCGGCTAGGACACAGACACACCCCGATGAAGACATTGGAAGACAGCCAGAACAAGCCTCCCAAAGAGACTAACCTTGAGAGTAATCTTGGACTTGAAACCTCCAGAACTTTGAAGAAATAAATTTCTGTTGTTAAAGACAACCAAGCTGTGGGGTTGTGTGGTAGCACTTTACTGTGGCCTACTACACCCGACACCTTTACTGACACTGGCTTGCTGACTTTGATTTTTGCCTTTCTGGTAGGGTTTGGGAATGAGATCTCATTAGTTCATTAATTAACATGCCCCCAATAACTAATGAAATAGAGCAATTTTTTCAATGTTTATTGGCCAACATCCTTTTTTTGGTGAGTTACCTATCTGAATCTTTTAATTTTTTTCATTGGGACTTTTTTTTTTTTGAACCAGGGTCTTGCTATGTAGTTTAGGCTGGCCCTAAACTCACTGTAGACCCCAGGCTGGCCTTAGACTCATGGTCATCTCCTGCCTCAGCCTCTGGAGTGCTAGAATTTTAGGTGTGCACCATCATGCCCTG
Organism: Heterocephalus glaber; assembly: GCF_053883595.1. Lineage (NCBI taxonomy): Eukaryota > Metazoa > Chordata > Mammalia > Rodentia > Bathyergidae > Heterocephalus > Heterocephalus glaber. The sequence goes on from NW_028258349.1 coordinate 11,944,572, forward strand.
CATAAGTTCTTTATTCTTTGAGTTCTGGACACAAGACCTTAGTCATACATCAGGAAATATCTTCTCCCACTCTCTGGCTCACTTTATTATTCTCTAAATAGTGTCTTTTGATGCACATAAGGTCTTAATTTTTATTTATATATTTATTTTTTGGTATTGGGGATTGAACTTGGGACCTTGCAAGGCAGGCGGTGGAACCACTAAGCTAAATCCCCTGCCCAAGGTCCTAATTATAATATAATCCAATTTATCCATCTGTGTGTGTGTGTGTGTGTGTGTGTGTGTGTGTGTGTATGTGTGTGTTTCCTGGTACCAGGGATTGAATTCAGGACTTTGTTGCAAGGCAGACGTGGTGCCACTGAGCTAAATCTCTGGCTCTTTTTGTGTTTTGTGTATTTTATAACTAGCTTATGAAAACCTTGCCTGCCTCACGGTAATATAGATCTTCTCTCACATTTTCCTCCAGAAGTGTTGTTATTTTAACCATCACATTTAGATCACTGATATGACAGGAACTGATTTTTTTGTTGTTATTTTAGTTGAGACATGGCCTCATTATGTATTCCAGGCTGGCCTGAAACTCACTATGTAACCCAAGGTGGCCTAGAGCTCACTATGTAACCCAGGCTGGCCTTGAGCTCACGGCAATCCTCCTGCCTCAGCCTCTCATGCACTAGGATTACACACATGTGCCACCACACCCATCTAGGAACTGACTTGCTTGTGATGTGATATTGTGGTATAGAATTTCTAGAATTTTTTTCTCCGTAAGGATATCCACTTACCATATTGAAAAAAACCATTCTTTCCCTTCTACTCTACAGTTGTCACTTGGATCACGAGTGAAGAATTTATGTGTGCATGGATTTATTTCGAGGCCCTTGCTGTCTCTCATTGGTCTTGATCTGCCTGTGCCAATATCACACTGTCATATTATTATCATGGTAAAATAAGTCTTAATAACTAGTAGTATAAATCTTCAAGGCTGTCTCTGCTATTTTTGGTACTTCATATTATATAAATTTAGAATCTCTGCCAATTTTCCTAAATTTTCCCAATTTCCCAAATTTTATTTGGGTCCCATTGAATTTGAGGAGAAAAGATATTGACAAATTAAGTTTTTTATACTGGGGATTAAACCCAGAGCCTTTGAGGACTAAGCACAACCTCTACTACTGAGCTACACCCCCAGCCCTTTATATTCATTTAGGTTTTCTTTTAATATAGCTTAGTGCGCATGCGCTCCCGGATGTGCCTGCCCCAGGACGGCTCGCTCTATGGAAGCACTGGCAAAGAAGATCTTTAAAGGAATTTTAGTAGCTGAACTTATGGGCGCTTTTGGAGCATATTTTTTGTTTAATAAGATGAACGCAAGCCAAGATTTCAGGCAAACAATGAGTAAGAAATTTCCTTTCACCTTAGAAGTTTATTACAAATCCATTGAACAGTCTGGAATTTATGGAACCAGAGAGCAAGATCAAGAAAAATGGTTGGCTAGCAAAAATTAGGATTTTTCTTTTTCTTGATGATACTTCTCACATCTCTGTTGTGTATCTAGTCGTCATGTTCAGCCTCCCATCTAAGCTGTTTGAGACCTTTAAGAGAAGAAAGATGAGTTCACCACGCTGTGGACGCTGGACTCCCACAGGGCTCCTGCCGAACCGCAGGACTTCAGGTCGCCCATGGCATGCAGCTCCCACCCACTAGGCAAACCCACCACCTGTTCATTGCTCTTTTACTTTTATTGCCTAAGATTAATATTTTACAAATAAAATGCTAAGGAAGGAAAAAATATATAGCTTAGTAAAGATTTTGATTGGCACTGTAGATGGCTTGCTTACATTTCACTAGATTTACACCTAGTTACTTGCTGCTGTATACTCTTATGAATGACACTCTTTTTTTTTTTTTTTGGCACTATGGGGACCAAACCCAGGGCCTTGAATATTCTAGGTAAGTGTTATATCCCCAGTCCAGCTGGCTGTGGCTTTGCACACCTGTAACCCCAGCACCCAGGAGGCTGAGGCAGAAGGATCTCTGTGAGTTCGAGGCTAGCCTGGGATACATAGTGAGTTCAAGGCCAACCTAAACTACACAGTGAGACCTTGTCTCAAAAAATGAAAATGAATAAATAAGTAAATTTTAAAAATAGTCTGAGTCCAGACACTTGTCTTTTAAAATTCCATTTACTAATTTTCTATTGCTGATGTATAGAAATAGAATTAGTTTTTATTTGTTGACCCTGTATCCCATAATCCTGCCAAATTTACTTAGTATATCTGAGATTCTTTGGGTTTCCTGTATATATACTCATGTTATTTGTAAGTATTAGTAGCTTTATTTCTTCTGATTATTATTATTTATTTCCTTTGAGACAAGATTTTGCTAAGTTACTAAATTGCCTAGTGTGTTTTCAAACTTGTTATCCTCTTGCCTCAGCTTCCTAGAGTGCTGGATTGCAGGTGAGCTTCACCTCAGCAGACTATTTCTCCCCCTTTAATCCTGATCACTTTTGTTTTCTTTTCTTTCCTTATTGCATTATCTAGGGCCACTAGTATATTGAATATTGAATAGAAGTAGTGGTCATCAACATGCTTTTCTTACTTTCAACTACTCATAGAAATTTCAATATCTCACCTATTCTCTGCAGTTATTTGAAAGTACCATACCAAAAAAAGTTTACACTTATTTTTACTTTGCTAGAAATTTTTACTGTGAATGAGGGTTGAACTGTATTACACGATCCTTCTGTATTTATTGATAGGATCATGTGGTTCCCCCCTTATTTGGTCATTGCGAGAAATAATTTATTTAATACTAATGTAATCTTTTTGGAGGAAGAGATAAAGGTTATTCTGTCCTCAGATGGCAAGTCGGTAAGGGCTTGCTCTGTTAGTAGGCCCTGGAAAAACAAATATTTATTGTCCTTGGATGTTGAGTAGAATTCACCTGTGACCCATCTGGACTTAGCATTTTCTTTCTGGATTCAATCTATTCAATAGATATAAGATTATTCAGGGTTTTCCCTTCCTCTTTTGTCACTTTTACCAGGTTGTAGGTTTTTTCTAAATTTTGTCTGAATTTCCAAATTCATTAGCATAAAAAGCCTTTGTTTAACATATCCTCCTCTTGTCTTTTTAAAGTCTGTAAGATCCCCTGTGATTTCCTTTTTGTCAGTTCCATGCTTGCCGTTTGTTTTTTCAATTTTTCTTCTTTATCAGTCCATGTTTGCAGTGCATGAGTGCATTCCTCCCGGGGAGTGGTACACGTACGTTACACATCTTAATTCTGTTTCATCCCTAGCCCCTCTTCTCCCTCCATCTCTTGGTCCTGTTCCTTTTTTCCATGTTTGTCATTTTTTATTTTTCCTCTCTGTTCTTAATCCATCCTGCCAGGAGTTTATGGATTTCAATCTTCTTTTTCAATAAGCTAATTTTTGTCTTTGTTTCTTAAAGTCCATTTGTTTTTAATTTGTTGGTTTCTATTGTAATCTTTATTATTTCCTATCTTCTATTTTCTTTGGGTTTAATTGTTGTTCTTTTTCTATTTTTTTTTCTTTTTTTGAGACAGAGGCTATGCAATCCAAGCTAGCCTCTCAAAATCCTCCTGCCTCAGCTTCCCAAGTGCTAGGAATATAGGATTGCACCACCATGCCTGGCAATCTTTTTTCTTTTCTTTTTTCTTCTTCTTCTTTTTTTTTTTTTTTTTTTTTTGGTACTGGGGATAGAACTCAGGGCATTGCATTTGCCAGCCAGGCGCGGCGCCACTGAGCCACATCCTGGGCCCTGGCAATCTTTTTTCTAATTTTTGAGATGGTTCATTTTATCACTGGTGTTTTTTTTCAGCTTTCTTTTCTAACATAAGACTATGAAAAGCACAGTATTACCTGTAACCCATCATTTTGCTGTATCATTTTTTCTGTTATCATTTCATTCAAAGTATTTACCAAGTTTCATTATAATTTCTCCTTTGATCCAGTAGATTTTAAGAAGTATTTCCTTTTTCACCCCCTTTTGTTTGTGGTACATAATATTTACATTCATTTTGGGGAATTGGTATGTATGTATGTACATACCTTGATTGATCACCTACCAATCCTCTAAAAAATGTTTCTTAATTTCCAATATTTGATTTAAAAAATCTTATTAGTACTGATTTCTAGTTTAATTCCATTATTGCAAAAAAACATTTTGTATTGTTTTAGATCTTTAAAATTTCTGTATACCTACTTTATGAATATGAACATTTTGATGAATTGTTATAGAACTCTTGAAACGAATGTTCATTCTGCAGATATTGGGAGCAAAATTTTATAAATGCTATTTAAATTAAAATTTGTTAATTTTATTTTTTATACCTCATACTTATATCCTTATGAATTCTGTGTGTCCTATTAGCTATTGAGAGAGGGGTGCTAAAAATTCCCATTATAGGGCTGGGGATGGAGCTCAGTGGCGCCGCACCTGCCTGGCAACCACAACATTCTGAGTTTGATCCCTGGTACCAAAAAAAAAATCCCCATTATGTTTTTTAAATTTAATCTTATTTTATCCCATTCCTCCCTCAAGTCCCCTTCCCTCCCTATGTACAAAAGCTTTGTTTCCATTTTTTCCTTCTATTTTCACTTTTTTTCTTGTCCCTTCCTTCCTTTCTCCCTCCCTCCTCTCTTGTTTCCCTTCCCATTTGAACATTTTCTTCCCATTTCCCCAATATCTATTATACATTTTAGTCCTCATTTCCACTTTTGGTTCTCAGACCAGAGAAACAATGCAGTATTTAAACATGTGTGTCCAATTTATTTCACTTAGAAGTATGGTCTTAAGGTCCATCCATTTAGCCATAAATGTCTGAAGTTCATCCTTCTTTATGGCAGAGTAGTACTCCATTGTATAAAAAACCCTACATCTTCTTTATCCACTTGTCAGTTGACAGACATTTGGGCTGTTTCCAAGATTTAGCTATTTCAAAATGTGCTGCTATAAACATGGGTGTGTACATATCTCTGTGGTACAATGCTTTTAATATTTTTGGGAAGATACCAAGAAGGGTCAAATGGAACCTGGGTCAAATGGAATCTCTAGTTTTAGTTTTCTGAGAAATCTCCACACTGATTTCCACAGTGGTTGCACCAGTCTACACTTCCACCAACAGTAGAGAAGTGTTCCTTTTTCCGCACAGCCCCTCCAGCATTTGTTATTGGTTGATTTCTTGATAACAGCCATTTTTTCTGGAGTGAGATGGAATCTCAGCATTGTTTTAAATGGCATTTCACAAAAGACCAGTGATGTTGACATTTTTTCACATATGTATTTGCTGTTCCTAATTCTTCATTTGAGAAGTGTCTTTTCATTTCAGATGCCCATTTTTGGATTGGGATTTTTAATTTGAGGGGGGTCTGATTTTTTTGAGTTCTTTATATATTCTAGATAATAGTCCTTTGTCTGAATAGCTGGTAAAAAAGTTTTCCCACTCTGTGGGTTGTCTCTTCACTCTGTTGGTGGTTTCTCTTACTGTACAAAGGCTTTTTAATAAGGTGAGATTCCAGTTGTTGATTCTTTGTACTATTTCCCATGCAATCAGGGTTTTGTTCATGAAGTCTTTGCCTACTCCTATGTCCTCAAGCGCTCTACCTATTCTCTATTCTAGCAGATTTAGTGTTTCTGTTTAATATTTAGATCTTTGATTCATTTTAATTTTAGGTTAGTGTTTGGTGAAAGATATGGGTCTAGTTTCAATCTTCAGGATGTGGAAAGCCAGTTTTTCCAGCACCATTTATTAAAGAGGCTATCTTTCTTCCAGTAAAGGTATTTGATTCCTTTGTCAAAGATAAGTTGGCTGAGTATGTCTGGAGTTGTTTCTGCATCTTCTAGTTGGTTCTATTGATCCTCAGATCTGTTCTTTTGCCAGTACCATGCTGTTTTTATCACAGCAGCTTTGCAGTATTATTTAAAGTAAGGGATTGTGATACTTGCTGCCTTGCCTTTGTTGCTCAGAATTGCCTCTGCTATTCTAGGTCTCTTCTGGTTCCAAATGAATTTTAGGATTTTTTTTTCTAATTCTGTGAGATATGCTGTTGGGATTTTGATTGGGATTGCACTGAATCTGCATAATAATTTTGGAAATATGGTCATTTTCACCATATTGGTTCTTCCTATCTAAGAACAAAGGATATCTTTCCATTTTCTGATATCCTCTTGAATCTCCTTTTGCAGAGTACTGTAGTTTTCAATTAGAGGTCTTTTACTTCCTTCTGTTAGATTTATCCCTAGGTATTTCATTTTGGCGGGGGGGGGGGTGCTATTGTAAAAGGGATTGTTTCTTTAATTTCTCTCTCCATGAGTCTGTTATTCATGTACAGGAATGCTATTGATGTTTGGGTGTTGAATTTGTATCCAGCTATGCCACTGAATTTGGTTATCAAGTCTAAAAGTCTTTTGCTGGAGTTTTTGGGATCTTCTATGTAAAGTATCATGTCATCTGCAAGTAGTGATAGTGTAACTTCCTCCTTTCATGTCCTTATTCCTTTTATAAAAATCCCATTATGAATGAACTTTGTGTCTCCCTTTAGTTCTGATTTACTTTATATATTTAGAGGCTATGTTATTAGATGCATACAAACTTAGAATTGTCATATCTTCTTAAAGATTGACTCTTCTAATTATCCCTCTTTAGCTAGTTTTGTTTTTTGGTTTTTTGGCCATATTAGGGACTGAATACAGGGCCTTCACACTTATTTATAATTCAGAGTCTTTTAGTTTTTATTTTGAGATTGGGTCTAAGTGGTAAGTTGCTTAGGCTGGACTTGAACTTGCAATTTTGCCTCAGTCTCCCAGAGTGCTGGAATTACAGACATTCACCACCATGCCCAACTTAGCCATATATTAATTGTCTTTATGCTTCCTGTTTGAACAGCTAAATTTTTCTGATAGTAATATAATCTCATCCACTTTCTTTTGGTTAATGTTTACAGTGTCTATATGCTTTCATTTTTAGTCTCAGCTTTTCTATATCTTTTTATTTGAAATATAACTCTTGTGAGCAGTGTTTAGTTGAATCATTTTATTATTCAATCTGATAATTATGTTTTAATTGGAATATTGATCTTTTTATATTTAACACAATTAGTAGTGCATCAGGATTAAAATCTAGCATCCTTCCATTCCTCCACATTCATTTTTTTCTAGTTTTCTTACCATTGTTTTGATTAGTCAAGCCATGTGTAGCCACCCATTTTCTCCTTGTAGTAACTTGTCAAATTGTGGGAGATGGGATAGACTTTATGGTGAGGGGAAAGGGTCTGGGGATGTGGAGAGAAAGGAGGAATAGGAAGGGAAAAGAAGTAAAAGGAACAAGATGCAATATTATATGTACCAATTCCCCACCATGAATGTATTTATTGTGTATTAGAAACATATACTAATAACAAGGGAAGAAAAAAATCCCAAGATTACAATATGCATCTATTATTTATTAAGAATCAATATGCATTACTGCATTTAGTTCTTCCTAAATAATTAGAAATACATTTAAAATATTTTAACTCTCTTCCCCTAGAAAATGCCTTCCACGCCTCACCTAAATCCTTTGGCACCTAACATTCACATGCTTGTTGGGTCCATTTACAATGCCCACCATCTGTGACTCAGCTCTGCCTGAGGGCTTCTTGGGATGCTGAGTTCAGAGCTGGCTGGAAGAGCTAGGAAATTAAAAAATCCCTGGAGTACTCTTCAGTCAATTAGTGAGCACAGTTCCTGGCTAAATATTCCAATTCCTGTTTCCTTCAGATGGGATTAAGTCTGAGGAACATACTCTACTCTGGCTCCCAAAGTTTCCCAGCAGGAGGAAGCTCCAATGATCCATAGTGATCCCCTGCTGGATTGTGCTTTTTGGGAATGGTGACTGGGATGGAACCCTCCTCAATCCCTACTGAAATATCTGGGTTCCTTGTGGAATAAATTGCATGAGCTCCGATCTTTGTTTTGGAGTTAGCTTCTACCCCCATTTTGTGGTATTGTTGTCATGTATTTTGATTCTATGTGCATATAAACTCATTAGTCATTATTTTTGTTTTCTGTAGTCATTACTCACCTAGATTCATCTATACATTTTACACTTTTAAAATCTTAATCTTTCTTCCTCCTAAATTTCCACAATTAATTCTGAGATTTTTTTTCTTCTTGTGCCTGAAGAAATCCTTTTAGCATTCCTTCTACAGTAGGTAGGCGAGTAGCTAATTTTCCCAATTACTGTGTAAATGTTTCTTCCTTTCACTTTTATTTCTGAAGTATATTTTCACTGGATGTGGAGTTCTAGGTTGGCAATTATCTTTTTTCAGCTTACTAAAAATATTACTCCTTTCACTCTGACTTGTCCTATCAAATGCTCAGCTGTCAATTTCATTGTTCCCTTCAAAGATAGTGGGTGGGGTTTTTTCTAGATACTTCAAAGATTTCTCTATCTTGTTTTTATTATCTTCACTATGATATGCCTAGGTGCCTTTCTTTGTATTTATTTATTTGGGTTTCATTCTCTTTCCTCTTATTCTAGAACTCCAGAGTATGATTTTAAACATTTGTAACATATCTCTTAAATTATTTTTTGTATTTTGCACATTTTCCCTCTCTCTGTTCTTCAGCATGTACTTGTCTTTCAGTTCACCGATTCCCTGGTCTCAACAGGCTGCTCTTAAATCCATCTGACCTCCAGTTTACAAACCTTTCTTCAGTGTTCCCTCTATTAACCCTATCTATTCTCAGCTCAATTTTCATTCTTGTTTTTTTCAGACTAGAATTTTCATTTGATTATTTTTTAACAGATCTTGGTCCCAGGTGAAATTTTCCATTTAATGATTTTCTTGCACAATCAATTTCAAAGCTACTTATTAAAATATAATTTGTTAGAAAAACAGACCGGTAGAATATGTGTGTGCACACATGTGTATAAAATGATTGAATATGAAGAATTGGCTCCTGAAATTATAGAGTCTAGAAGTACAGATTCAGGACATCTGATTATATAATTTCCAGTCAGGATGTAATTCTGAAGGCAGGAGAGAGTCAAAGACAAACAGGCAGAGAGAAAAGCTTCTCACTGAGTCTTTAACTCCTTCCAGGCTTCAGTGTGAGGGCCACCTACATTGAAGAAGGCAATCTGCTTTACACAGTCTACTGATTCAAATGTTAACCTCATCTAGAAATGCCCTCAAAGACATGCCCAGAGAAACATTTAGTCAAATATCTGGGTATTCCATGGTCCAGCCAGGTTAACATATATATGGTTTATTTTTTAATTTTAATTTTTTTTTTAGTTTTTTTTGTTTTGGGGACCAGGGATCAAACTCGGGACCTCGCGCTTGTGAGGCAGGTGGTGGAACCACTGAGCTAAATCCCCGGCCCTATATATGACATATCTTGATTCCTCTTCATTTCCCATTCCCTTCCTCTCCCTTCAACCCCTCTTCCCCCCTTATTTACAAAAGCTTTGTTTCCTTTTCCCCTTCTTTTCTCGTTTTTTTCTTTTTCCATTCTTCCTTTCCTCCTCCCCTCCTCTGTAGATTCCCTTTCCTTTTGAACAATTTCTCCTGTTTCTATTATATATTTTGGTCTCTATTTATACTCTCAGTTTCTCATATCAGAGAGACAATTCAATGCTTACACCTGTGTGTCCAATTTATTTCACTTAAAAGCATAATAGCTTCAAGGTGCATCCATTTAGCTATAAATGTCTCAAGTTTGTCCTTTATGGAACAGCAGTACTCAATTGTATTAAAGAACCACTTCTTTTTTATCCACTCATTGGTTGATGGGCATTTGGGTTGTTTCCAAGATTTAACTATTACCAAATGTGTTGCTATAAACATGGGTGTGTACATATCGCTGTGGTACAACGCTTTTAATACTTTTGGGAAGATAGCCAGAAGGAGAACAGCTGGGTTAAATGGAACCTCTAATTTTAGTTTTTTGAGAAATCACCACACTAATTTCCACAGTGGTTGCACCAGTCTATACTCCCACTAAGAGTGGAGAAGGGTTCCTTTTTCCCCACAGCCACAACACCATTTGTTGTTGGTTGATTTCTTGATATTAGCCATTCTTTTTGGAGTGAGATAAAATCTCAGCATTGTTTTAATTTGCATTCCTCAAATGACCAGTGCTGAACACTTTTTCATATATTTAATTGCTGTTTGAACTTCTTCATCTGAGAAGTGTGTGTTCATCTCATATGCCCAGTTTTGGATTGGATCTTTAAATTTGGGGGGTCTGATTTTTTAAAATTCTTTATATGTTCTAGATAGTAGTCCTTTGTCTGAGGGACAACTGGCCAAAATTTTTTCCCACTCTGTGGGTTGTCTCTTCACTCTGTTGGTGATTTCTTTTGCTGTCAAAAATATATTTTTTTTTTTGGTAAGGGGATTGAACGCTCAGGACCTTGCGCTTGGGGAGCAGGCATGGTGCCATGGAGCTAAATCCCCTGGCCAAAAGCTTTTTAATAGGATGAGATCACAGTTGTTGATTCTTCGTATTATTTCCCATTCAATCAGAGTTTTGTTCATGAAGTCTTTGCCTACACTGATGTCTTCAAGAGTTCTGGCTATTCTATCTTCCAGCAGATTTATTGTTTCTGTTTTAATAATTAGATCTTTGATCTATTTTGATTTGAGTTTAGTGATGGTGAGAGACATAGATCTAATTTTAGTCTTTGGCATGTGGAAAGCCAGTTTTTCCCATATCATTTATTGAAGAGATTATCTTTTTTTCCAGTGAAGATGTTTGGCCCCTTTTTCAAAGATAAGGTGGCTGAGTGTGTTTGGATTGTTAGCCAGATCAATTAGGCAAGAGAAAGAAATAAAAGGAATAAGGATAGGAAATGAAGAAGTTAAATTATCATTACTTGCAGATGACATAACACTCTATATAGAAGACCCCAGAACTCCACCAAAAGACTTGTAGATTTAATAACCAAATTTAGTAGTGTAGCTGGATACAAAGTCAACACTCAAATATCAATAGCATTCCTGGGCTGGGAATTTAGCTCAGTGGCACCATGCCTGCCTCACAAGTGCAAGGTTCTGAGTTTGATCCCCGGTACAGAAAAAAAAAGATCAATAACATTCCTGTACACAAATAACAAACTCACTGAGAGAAAAATTAGGGCAACAAAAACTTTCACAATAGCATCCCAAAAAAATAAAATACCTGGGAATAAATATAATGAAGGCAGTAAAAGACTTCTACATTGAAAACTGCAGTACTCTGAAAAAGGAGATCGAAGAAGATATCAGAAAATGGAAAGATATCCCTTGTTTTGGGTAGAAAGAACTGATATAGAGAAAATGATCATACTTCCAAAAGTGTTATATAGATTTAATGCAATCCTGATCAAAATTCCAATGGCACATCTCACAGAATTACAGAAAACAATCCTAAAATGTATTTGGAACCAGAAGAGACCTAGAATACTAAAGGTAATTCTGAACAACAAAAGCAAGGCAGGGGGCATCACAATCCCTGACTTGAAATTATATTACAGAGCTACAATGATAAAAACAATGTGGTACTGGCAAAAAACAGACCTGAGGATCAATGGAATCGACTAGAAGACATGTATATTTCTTTTTCTCTGGGCCTCTTGCTTTGTCTCTGCTTAGTGGCTGCTCAGGGTTGGACAGATTTACTCCCCCAGATTCTTCCACCATGCCATTTGTGCCTTGGAGCCAATTTCAGAGGACTGAATCCTCTGAAACCATGAGCCAAAATTAACCTTTCCTCCTCTAAGTTGCAAGTGTCAGGTATTTAGTTGCAGAAGTAAATACAATATGTAAAATTAACCACCACAAATACATACAGAGAAGTGTATTTAAGTGTACCTATTAATGAATTTTTATAAAATGGGTATTCCTGTGTGTCCCTCACCTACATAAATTAGTAGGACAGAACCAGCACCCAAGAAGTCTCTCTTCTTCTTTCTATTTAACTTTCCCTTATGGACACTACTATCTTGACTTCTAATGCTATGGATTAGTTTTGCCTGTGTTTATATTTGCTGGCTAAATGAAATCATGTGGCACATTTGTTATTTCTGCATGACAAATTAACCCCAAACTTCACAGCTTAAAAATATTTATTACGTCACAGTTTCTATGGGTCAAGAATCCACATGTGGCTTAGTTGATGGCTCTGGCCCAAGGTCTGTCATGAATTTGCAGATAGGCCAAAGATACGAACATGGTCGCTTCTGCACACTCCACAGGGGGACCATCAGGTCCAGTTGGCAGGTGTGGACAAGAGTCACTGTTTATTTTGTATTATCGATTTTGTGTGTGTGTGATACTGAGTTACACCCCAGCCCTTTTTTAATTTTGTATTTTATGACAGAATCTCGTTAAGTCACTAAGTTGCCCGGGCTGTTCTTGAACTTGTGATCCTGTCTCAGCTTCCCAGGGTGCTGGGGTTACAGATGTGTACCACCCAGTTTAATGTTGATTTATTTATTTGTTCATTATTGTGGTATGGGAGACTGAACCAAGGACTTTGTACTGGGCTACATTCTCAGCCACCCCCCTTTTCACTTTTTATTTTGAGACGGGGTCTGGGCTAGAACTTGTGATCTTCCTGCTTCAGCCTCCCAGAGTGCTGGAATTATAGGCATGCACCACCACACTAGGCTTAATGTTGCCTTTTGTTTGTTCAGTTTTTTTGCACACAGGTTTTTTTTTTGGTACCAGGGATCAAGCTCAGGACCTTGCGCTTGTGAGGCAGGCAGCAGAACCACTGAGCTAAATCCCTGGCCCAACTTTTTTTTTTTTTTTTTGGTCCTGGGGATCGAACTTCGGACCTTGTCCTTGCAAGACAAGTGGCAGCACCACTGAGCTAAATCCCCAGCCCAATGTTGACTTTTAATGTTCACGTTGATATTGATCCTGTATTCCAGTCAGTGCGATTCAGATTAGTGCAGATTGCTGGTCTGAGGCCTCCCTCTGCTCCTTGCCATATGAACCTCTCCATTGGCCAGCTTGCAGTAAGGCAGCAGGCCTCCCTCAGGGGGAGTGAGTGACAGAATGAGAGAGCAGCAAAGATATAATCCAAAGTCTTTTGTAGCCTACTCTTAGAGGTGACCTTTTATGCTTTTTGCCTTTTTTATCATGAGAATGAGTCACTAGGTCTGGTACATACTCAAGAGGTGGGTATCAAACAAGGGCATGAACACCAAGAGGCAGAAGTGACTGAGGGCGATCTCAGACCCCACCACCACATAGGTCCTCCTCTGTGTCCAGGTTCTTTTGTGCAGTATCATTTTTGTCAAATGTTTGCCTAGTTGTAAATCACTCATTCTTATCACTTCCTGGTGTTTTGTTTATTTATCCACTCAATTAATGGCTGGTGGGCATTTGGTAGTTTCCAGCTTGGGACTGTCATAATGGTGCTATGGTGGGATGCTTTAGAACACATCTTTAGGTAAACACTTACAGGCATCTCTGAGGGGTATGTAGGTTGGGTAGAATTCCTGTGGGGGTCCCCATGTTCAGCTATAGCACAGATTGCCAAACTATTTTCCCCAAATACTCATTATTCTTTGTAATTTTCCCAGCAGTAAATCAAAGTACCAATTGCCCACATCTTCACCAACACCTGCTATTTTCCATCTTCTTCATGTCAGCCATCCTGGTGTGTATGGATCATATCTCATCATATCTCATTATGGTTTCAATTTGCATTTCCATTATGACTACTGAAACTGAGCATCATTTCATGTTTATTAGCCATTTGGATATCCTCTCTCTGTCTTCTCAAATATTTTGTCCATTTTCTATTGAATTATCTGTTTTTTCTTACTGCTTTGGCAGTGGTCTTTATATAGTCTGCATGCGTCTTTTGTTAGCTTTACATATGGTACTTATCTTCTTCCCCTTTCCTTAATTTTCTGTATGATCACTTTCCTAGTTGTGAAAGAATCGTTTTTTCACTAAATGATGGTGAGTCAAGTGGACATCTAGATGGAAAAATAGATGCTGTTACTTCTACCTCACCAATACAAGAATCAAATTCAGATTTACTGACTACCCAAATGAGAAGTGTAAAACAATAAGATGTTTAAAGTAAAATACAGGTGACTATCTTCAGAATCTTAAAGTAAGCAAAGATAGAAACAGCAATAACCATAAGAAAAAATAACTGACACAACTGACTTCTTAAAATTTGCTTCAAGGAGAAAAGTGTTGCAGAATGTTGGACTTCCTTCCTTGCTGGAATTGCAGCCTCTTAAGTCCTTTTGTCTTGGTGGTTCCCTGCGACCTTTTATTGTTTCTTGGGTTTTTTCATCTTTTCTAGTTGTTCTCAGTGATAGTGTTGGTCTAAACCATTACAAGAAATACAAATAACTAAGGTGATTTCTTTTGGTTATATACTTACATGTTTACTACAAATAGGGAGTAACAGCAAAGACTATAATGTAAGACATTTATTATAAGGAGAATATACCAGGTAACTGAGTCACCAGAAAGAGGTACAGAATCTTTTACTCTGCTATAAGCTATGCATTTCAGTGTATTCTTTTTTGTGAAGGGTGGACTCTAGAGCATCCTAGAAATACTGAGCACAGTGAATGTTGACAAAGTAATGGAGAATCAGAGTGAATTTAGGTGACCTGCCTGAGGCCAGAATAAGCAGCAAAAGTCACCTACAAATGTCTCCTACCAGAAGAGTAAAAAAAAAGTTTAAATAAAAATAAAAACAAGGGGCCAGGGATTTAGCTCAATGGCACTGTGCCTGTCTCGAAAGCGCAAGGTCTTGAGTTCAATCCCTGGTACCAAAATTAATTAATTAAATAAATAAACAAACAAATAAATAAATAAAAACTTTGAAAGTGAATACTTATGAACAAAGGAAAAAAGAAAAACAAGAAGAGATTCTGAAGAGTAGACTACCAACAATCTGGAGTCTTTTCAGGAAGAATTCCAATTTTAATCATGGGGTAAATGCATGTTTATCATAATTGGAAATGTGTAGTTAATCTAGCTTCTACATATTTTATTTAAAGGCCATGTAAGTCCTGAAACATGAGGAACTGAAATCAAATCTATTCATCACATAAAAAAGAAAAATGAAAAATTTTTATAACTATTCTTATAATTCAGTTTCTTCTACCATTTTTTCCAAAAATATTTATTTGGAAGTGTTCTTCAAAAACTGCATGACACTCAAAAAAAGTACTTTTCTTAGGAAGAAAGTTAGGACAAAGATTCACTTTACAGTAGAAGTTTTCTTACTAAGTATTCATATGAGGATCTCACTTGGGTCATCTTTGAACAGAACAGCGCTTAACTCATACAGGAATTCCATTGTCATCACCACTACCTACAAAAAGTGAAGATGATAACATTTTGATATTCTAAATAAGTTAACAGAAAAATATAACCTGACTTGTCAAAAGAAAGTTACTTCCTTATGGAGTTTAAATACTGTGGTTATTCATATGTGAAGTGGGGGACGGACTTTTCTCTTCTAGCCATTTTCCACCCCCTGTAAGGTCTGGTTGGACAGAGGGGTGATGTCACAGAGGGTGACAATATTTTAGAGATTCTTTTAAAATTATCTAACATGATAAAAATTAAAGCCACATCTGAAGCTACATAAACCAAATGAAGTTCATAAGATTCTCTCTCATTTGGGAGGTGTTGCCAAGGAGAAGTGTTAATGGGCTTCCCGGGTGGACTCTGCTCATTCTAGTTATTCTTGCTTTATTCTTTGGATAATAGTACAAAATTCTTCTTTGGGGAACCAACTTAGCCTTGTCAAATCAGAGTCATGGTGATCGATTGGATATGGACCTGAGCATATGACCCAGGTTAGAGTAGTCACATGTTCCCCCTTGGGAATTCAAATAGCAACAGCAATGACAAAGGCAGAATGGTTGGAGCTGATTCATCTCAACAACAGCCCTGCCCTCATGGACTGTCAAGGAGTTTCTGCTTTTTGACTCTTGAAATTGCTCTGGTTGCTGCCCTTTACAAAGCTGTCCTGTTTTTTCTTGAATTCTATGAGATTCTCCATTTTTAAAATAGATTATTTGGTTTAAATTAAAGACTCAGTTTCTCTTGTTTATAAGCCAGTAGGACTTGTAGTAAGACCCTAACAAATTCTGGACTTGCACAGTGAGAAAATATACAGAGGTAATTTAACCCATCTCTAAATTATTTGACAGAATTAGATACTATCTCAGAAGAGCATAATCTGGCCTTTGTAAAAACAGTGTATGCTACCATGTCATCTATTAAGAAATTGAGTGTACTTACCAAAAGGGTTTTCCTTATGTCCAATTTGAAAATCTCAATGTTTAAACCATAGCCACCTAGTGCTATTATTTCATATACTATTAATAAATACCTATTTATTAAATGCTTATTGGATGATAAAATGTTAATGCACAGTGATGGGTGTAGGTTTTCTTTATTTTTGTGAGATTTGAAAATGTCCATAATAACTCATTTCTTAAAAACACCTATCAGGTACATAATATGGTGAAGTACAAGGTAAACTGCTGTCTTCAAGAAGTGAGGAGGTAAAAGAATGAAAATTCGGAACTCTGGTCCATGGAGGAAAGCTTTTGGAAGGCATGGAACCAGCGTCCCTGTGACACAGATGGAGAACTTGAAGGTATGAGGGGAGCAGGCGGGGTGGGAACCAAGGCTTTGAGTCACATGCTCTCCAGGTGAAACAGGGACAAGCAGATGTGCTACTTTTGTTGACCTTGATTGCGGGAGGCCCAGCAAGCTGGCTGCTGAAGCAGCAGCTGAAAGAGGCTGAATGGAGTAGGAGAAACAGGTTTATTAAACCCACTTGGGGTAGGTGGAGGGGTGTGCTCTTGTCTCAGTCATTTTCCTCATCGCTGGAATGAAATACTTGACATCCACAATTTAAAGGCGGAGAAGTTCATTTGGCTCCCGTTTTTAGTGCATAGCCAGCTGGCTCTGGGGTAGAAATGGCATGGTGGCAGGGTCAAGGGAGCCTGGAAGCTCAGAGAGAAGGAAGGAGCCCAGGAGGGAGTTATACCCTTCCAGGTCACACCCCAGCGACCTGCCTCTCCCAGCCAGACCCGGCCTCTAACAGCACGCTAGGCTGCTGAACTCACAGCAGGTGAATCCACAGATGGCTACAGCACCCTCCCGAACCAACAGCCTTCCAAAATTCCCACCTTTGTGCGCATGTGAGTTTGGAGGGACATTTGTGATCTAACCGTACTACTTCTGAACGTAGAAATAAGGAATCCATTGGGATTCCTGGGGAGTGGGAGTCAGAGACCTCCAGGGAGCCTGCTCTGACCAGGGCAGGTGAGGGTCAAATTGTCTTCCAAGGTACAGGCATCGTGTAACTGCAGGACCAGTGTTATCAGCAGACACTGTTATCAGAAGATGTGAATTTAGATCTTAGCTCCACTCCTTCCATTTTTAGTATTTTTTAAAAATTTAATAGTGGTACATATACAATATACAACATAAAAATTTACCATCTTAACCATTTTAAGTTTATAGTTCAATAGTATTAAACACATTCACATTGTTGTGCAGTGAGTTTCCAGAACTCTTTTCATTTTCAAAAACTGAAGTTATACTCACTAAACTCCAACCCCCCCCCCCCCACACACACACCCTGGCCCCTGGCAACCATTGGTTCTAATGTCTGTCTTTTTTTTTTTTTTTTTTGGTACCAGGGATCAAACTCGGGTCCTTGTGCTTGCGAGGCAGGCGCCCAGGTGCCAGAACCACTGAGCTAAATCCCCGGCCCATTTCTGTCTGTGAATTTGACTACTCTAAGTACTTCGCACATGCGGCAGCATTTGTCCTTTTTGTGACTGGCTTATTTCACTTAGCATAATGTCTTCAAGGTTCATCCATGTTGAACCATGAGTCAGAATTTCCTTTCTCTTAAAGGCTGGCTGTGGCCGGGTGCGGTGGTGCACAGGTGTAATCCCAGCACCTGGGAGGCTGAGGCAGGAGGATCCTTATGAGTTCAAGGCCATCCTGCACTACAAAGTGAGACCCTGTCCCAAAAAAGCCTCAAAATAAATAAATAAATAAAATAAAATAATAAAGGCTGAGTGATATTCTATTGTATGAATACACTGTTTTTTGTTAATCCACTTTATCTACTGGTGAATACTTGAGTTGCTTCCAACTTTTGGCTATTGTGAATAATATTCCTATGAAGAAGAATATACAAATAACATTTGAACTTCTGCTTCCAATTCTTTTGGGTTACACCCCAAAGCAGAATTGTTGGATCATATGAGAATTTTTTTTTCTTTTTTTGAGTAATGGTCATACTCTTTTCTGTGGGTGCAACCTTTTGTATTCCCACTAGTAATGGTGAATGGTCTAATTTCTCCCTTTCCTCACCAACACTGCTTATTTTCTTTTTAAAATTTTTATTCTAGCACCTTCACAGGTGAGCTTGTGTTTTGTTTTGTTTTTTGTTGTTTTTTTTTTTTTTTGGTACTGGGGATCGAACTCGGGTCCTTGCGCTTGTGAGGCAGGCAGCTGAACCACTGAGCTAAATCCCCGGCCCAAGCTTGTGTGTTTTAGCACTTGCATGTGATGTGGGAAATGGAAATCTACAAAATGTAATGTGTAAGTGGAAGAGTCCTGAAAGTAACCAGCGACAGTTGGTGGGGAGGACCCTACAAGAGGTCGAAGGTCTGCTAGTGTCAGAGAACCGAAAGAATCAGCGAGAGGCAGGGCTGCTCCGATGAGGGAAGTACAATAGGGCACATCCAGAACGTTGTGCTTAGCTAGGGTTGCTTTCTACCACAAGAATATAGAGAAAAGGCTGGCAGAGCACAAAGAGGAAGCAACGCTATTAAAAGAATGGAGGAATTTAACCAGAACAAAAGACCAAAGCTCTAGGGCAAAGTTTGGGTCATCTGCATCCATTTACAAATTTGTGATGGGCAAAACCAGCAAGGGAATAATTTTTTTAAAGCAAGTGGGTGTCTTAAGTAAGAAAAATATACTAGCAGTATTGCAAAGCTTTTTTAAAAAGAAGAATCTGAGTTCAGTATTAGACCAAAAATATTAATAGGAAGCTATACAAAATGAGGAATAGTTATACCAGAAAGTGGGGAAGTACTATTTTTGGAAGTCACTCTGCTGAAAGTTGTTTGTCTTTTGGAGAGAAAGTTCAAACTTTCTACAGATCAATCATGTAATAAAAGAAGGTTCAGCCCCTGGCTTCTTTGATTTTTCTTTTTCTTTTTTAAAATTTTGTCATTCAAAGCTAACATGTCCCTATTCCCCATTGATCTCAGAGAGCTATTAAACTCAGACTTAGCCTATCCAAAACCAAATTCTTCTTCCTCCCCTCCCTCTTCAATTGTTTTAAAAAAAATTCTACTGGTCCTCATGGCCTTTGGAACCATCTTCATGCTCCCATGCTGTCCTCATCACTTACCTGTCAGGGGGAGCTGTTTTCTGAAGCCCCCTCTTGCCTTCATTCTCTGCCAACCCTCATCTGATTCTCCTTCCAGCCTTCTCTACCCATGAGGCCGTACTTCCTCACCAGTGGTCACCTCTAGACTCCCTTCCTCATGCTGGCAGCTTCTCTACTGCTCCATCCTCTTCACCTCCACATCCCTCCTTAGCATAATCCTCCCCTTTTATCTTCTGGGGAAACATTCCAAGACCCCTAGGACATGCCTGCATCCATGGGTAGTACCAAACCCTATATTTATTGTTTTCCCCTAGATTTATGTGCATCTCTACAATAAAGTTTAATTTATAAGTTAGACATAACAAGATATTAAGAACAATAATATAAAACAATTATAACAGCATTCTGTTATAATTGTAAAAAAGTTGTTTATAATTTTTATTACTTCTTTATTAATGGAATTTTCCATTTAATATATTTGGCCCATGGTGGATCTAAAGGTAACTGAAGCCACAGAAAGTAAAATCTCAAATAAGGGGAGACTACTGTGTTCCCCACCTGCTTCTCCCCACCACCCCACTCTACGGTGGATTTGGTCTCAAAGCCATACATGACTCCCAGTTTTCTGAAGAGTGGTTTGGAAAACCTTTAAATGACATCCATTCCATAGTGAATTGACATCCATTCAAAGCAAATTGACATCCACTCCATAGGTGATCACTGCTACCAGAGTTCACCATTTATGCTTTAAAAAGTTACATTATTGGCGGCCAATATTATACACCAATGCACAATTCCCCACAATTCCATCAGCTACTGAAATCAATATTTCTTTATATCCATGTGTTAGTTACTTTTTCTCTTGTTGCTGAGACAAAATACCCAACACCCAAAATTAGAGGGGAAAGGGTTTATTTGACTTACAGTTTGCAGAGATTTCAGTCTATAATTGGCTGGCTCCACAGCAGGGATGGCAAACAGGCATTGCAGAGGAGAAACAACATGGCACACACAAAGTAGCAAAAACAACAAGGGACCTTAACAGTGTCTTTCTGTCCCTTTTATCCCATCCAGACTATCTGGATTAGGGTGGTACCAAACCAATCACTCACATGTAGTGGTTTAGTATCACATGCCCTTAACTTCAGCATCACACATTCCATATTCAGCCATATTCTGGAAAACGAAAGCCCCACCTCATCCACATGAGGCTTTGGGGGAACATCTAAACACAAGCCATAACAATCCATGATTAGACAGTGTTTACAGACTTGCAATAATTTGGGTAGAATTTTGATTCTCCCTGAGTCACTTTCCATTATGTTACACTCTTTTTCTAATCTCTTGTCTGACTTTTGCCATTGCAAACCATGCTAAAATGCCATCTTGGTGTAACATACTTACAGACTGATAACTTGATCTCTGTGTAGGATAGAATCCCAGAAGTGTCTCTTCTGCATCAAAAGGAACAATTATTTTTTAATCTGAATAGATACTGCAAGATTATTTCTCCAAAGCATTGATTCATTCATGTTGCCACCAACAATGTACAAATTGTCTGATTTCAAGCATTCTTATCAGACACTTTAATTTTTGCTTCTCCAATGATTTTTTTAAAGATGCCTTAGTTTCTTCAATTTACATTTGCCTGATGATTAATGAAGTTAATCTTTCCACATGTGTATTGGCTATTTACATTTCTTTTCCCATGAAAAGCCTATTGAATAAATCCCTTTCCCATTTTTCTATTGAATTGACTGTGTTTTTCTTGTCAACTTGAAGCTTTTTGTGTATAGGAGAATGAACCCTTCATCTGCCACTTGTAAGTATTTTTACCAGTCTAGATCTCTCAGGCCCCTTTAGACTTGATCAGAAAAGTAAATATTCTTAAATTGGCATGGTGCTGGATTCTTGTAATCCCAGCACTCTAGGAGGCTGAAGCAGGAGGATCACAAGTTCAAGCCCAACCAAGGCAACTTAGCAATAATGTAATGAGACCCTGTATCAAAATGTAAAAGGGGCTGAGGATGTAGCTCAGTGCAAAAGACCTGTCTTCAATTCTCAATATGAAGAAAAAAGATAAGGAGAAGGAGGAGAAGGAGGAGGAGGAGGAGAAGGAAGAGGAAGAGGCAGCAGAGATGGAGGAGGAGAGGAGGAGAGGAGAGGAGGAGGAAGGTGGGGGAGAAGACTAAAAATTCTTTGTCATGGCATAGGAGTCTGCATCCAATTGCTGCCTCCATCTTCCAATTTGCTCCTCAACTGGTTAATTCCCTTCAAAGTGGAATGATGCTCAGATGTCTTTGGTGGCACTGAGCCTGAGAATAAAAGAGCAGAGTGGGTGAATGAGTGAAGGTGTGGTGGGCAGGACCAGAGAATGGCACAAGATGTATTTGGACAGACAAGCAGCAGCTGGGTCATGCAGAGCCTCGTAGGGTTATTGTAAGTTCGAGGAGAGGGCATGAGCTGGGTTATGCTCTGGAAAGGATCCCTCTGGCTGATGGATGGACAAGGACAAGGATAGGATTGGGTGC
The DNA here is from genome assembly GCF_053883595.1 of Heterocephalus glaber. NCBI lineage: Eukaryota > Metazoa > Chordata > Mammalia > Rodentia > Bathyergidae > Heterocephalus > Heterocephalus glaber. The sequence continues at coordinate 11,966,524 of NW_028258349.1, forward strand.
CAGAAGCCCTGTTAGGAGGTTGTCACTGTGGTCCAGGCGCAAGAGAGCTGGTTGGGACTAGGGCTTTGGCAGCGGGTATAAGGCGAGGTTGATAGATATATTTTGCACCATAATAAAGGGCTATTAGGTTACACTAAGAGATTTGATGTGGAGTAGGCAGTGGGGAAGGACAGGTAGAGATTGTCTCCAAGGATTCTGGTTTAAATAGCTGGAAAAAAGGAGCAGGTTGGGAGGGAAACATGATTCAGCCTCGCACTTGTTAAGTCTGAGATGCCATCTGTGAAGCGAGCAGATGGAGAGGTTGGATGTTAGAGCACGGCACTCAGATGTGGCATCTGGAGACACAAATTTGGGACTGGGCAGCAAATAGAGGTACCTAAACCCCAGGAGAGGATTAGATCCCCCCAGAAAGGGTGTGGGCAGAGGCTGGGCTTGGATGCAGCTTGAGTGTGTTCCCAAATGTTCATGTGTTGGCAGCTGGGTCTCCAGTGTGGTGACATTGAGAAGTGGTGGAGTCTTTGAGAGGGGGGCTTAGTGGGAAGTGGCTGGGTCGTTGGGAGCGCCACCCTCAGGAGGGACTGATATAGCTCTTGTGGAATCCTCTGTAGTTCCTGTGAGAAAGTTGTTCTAAAAAGAGTAACCCTGGCCCCTAAAACCTTTTGGCTTCTTATCCTAGCACATGATCTCTTCTCCCTGCACCCCTGCCATTGTGGTGGTTGGAGGCCTTCATCAGAGGCTGTATAGATGGTATATGCAGTCTTGAGCTTTCAGTCTCCCAAACTGTGAGCTACTAAACCTCTTTTCTTTATAAAGTTCTGAGCCACAGATATTATGTTATAACAACAGAAAATGAACCAATGCAATAGAGAATATAATTGTCCCAAGGCTAGGAGTGGAGGAGCTGATAAAGGAAACAGAGAAGCAATAGGTTGAAGCCAAGAGAAGAAAGTGTCTCTACAAAGGGATAGTATGAAAACTCTCCTGAAGGAAAAGAAAGTGAGGATGGAAAGGTGACCATTGTATCTGGGATCACTAAGGGGACCTTACCAAGGGCTGTTGCAGTAAGGTGCTTGGAGCATGAGGAGCATTTTGGATTGAGTCAGGAAATTAATGTCAGGTGAGCTAATAGAGATGGTATATGGAGACACCACGTTATGGCTTGTATCTAGATGTTCCCCCAAAGCCTGAGGCAGTCGTAGGTGGGGCTTTTTGGAGGTGGCTGGATCTAGGGTATGTGATGCTGGGATCAAGGATGTGATGCTGAGATTGATTCATGGTACAATGCTAGGATTAAGGCTCCCCCAAGCTGAGTGTGAGTGCTACTTGCCCTATGGGTGGGTACCCTGGATAGGCTGTAAAGGACTGAAAGAGTGTCATTGCTTGTTGCTTGCTGCTTGCTGCCTTGCTACTGTCTGCCTTCTGCCTGCCATGAACTGTTTCTCCTCTGCCATGCCTGTCTGCCTTGCCACCCTGCCTTGCAGCGAACCAACTATGAACTAAAACCTCTATAAACTGTGAGCCAAATAAACCTTTCCTCCTTTAACTTTGGCTGTTGGGTATATTGTCTCAGCAATGAGAAAAGAAACTAAGATACACTCCTTACTATGAAACTTAGCCATGAATGAAGAGTGTAAGTCTAAACCTCTGGGAAGCTGAGGCTGGAAGATCACAAATTCAAGTCCAGCTTGGGCAATTCATCAATTTAGATAAATCCTGTCTCAGAATAAAAAATTTTAAAAGTGCTGGGGATGTAGCTCAGTGGGAAGGCCCTGGGTTCAATCCCCAGTATTGAAAAAAAGAAAGGAAAAGAGAGAGAAAAAATAGAGAGATAAGTAGGAAGGGTACAGAGTTGGAGAGAGACACTGTGTTTTGTTTTGTTTTATTTTTTAACTGGAGTGCCTTAAGCTGGAGTGAATATTGATGGGGTGATAATGAAAGGAGATGTGCCCAGAGCATGAGCTGGGATCCCCTACCCCAACTTAAGAGAAGAAGGCCAAGATGGGTGAGGATCTGTGAAGGGGTGAAAAGAGAAGAAGGATGAAGAACAAGCCCAGCCTAAAACTTCAGCATGCCAAGAGAAAATCCTTCAGAACACACGGAGGGAACGAGACTGCTCCCAAGGGAATAAGACCCACATCAGCGTCCTCTCTCTCCACAAAACACTGGATGCTATGAAGTAGTGCAAGGAGGTATAAAGAGTTCTGAAAGAAATTTAATATTTGAGCCCAGCGTTCCATACCAAGTCAAGTAGAATTCAAATGGAAAACACAAACTAAAGACATTTTCAATCATTCAAGGACTCATAAAATTTACACTCAGTCATCCCTGAAAAATGTACTAGTGAATGAATTCCAGGAGGTCAGAAAATGAATCCAAGAAAAAGATGAGCGACACTAAAAACAGTGACAAGCAAAGAAGTGCGTATGTGCACTTATAACTAAATATAAATGTGATAGCTATTTTAAAAATATTTTAATAGACACAATAATTGTACATATTTATGAGTTATAGGCAGGCTATTTTTTAAAGGTAGTTTGAAAGAAAAGTTCAAGTTATATAAACATGAAAGATGCGGGAAGGGAGGGAGGAAGAAGGGAATCCTACTAAGCTCTTCTTGTTCAGGGGAGGAAATAAATACTTATTACCTCTAGGTAATGACAGAAAAACATTTCTTTAACAATGTGATCATAAACCGATATGGTAGCACACATCTATAATCCTAGCAGCCTGGGAGGCTGAGACAGGAGAATAGCAAGTTCAAGTCCAACCTGGACAACTTAGTGAGAACTTGTCTCAAAAATTTTTTTAAGGGCTGGGAATGTAGTTCAATATGAAAGTCTTGGGTTCAATCCCCAGCACCAAGAAAAGAAAAATGTGATCATAATCCTAGGAGAATAAAAGATGTATAAATTCTGTATATTTGAATTCCCAAAAAGAAAGCATGGAACAAGGAAAATCTTATTCATTGAAAGAAAATAGAAGAGTTTTTAAATGAAAAGTGAAAGACAAGGAAGAAAGCACTGAGTATTCTTTTTTTTTTTTTTGGTACCAGGGATCAAATTCAGGACCTTGCGCTTACAAGGCAGGCAGGAGGTGGAACCACTGAGCTAAGTCCCCGGCCCAAGACTAGGAAAGAAAATCTTTCTATTTAGAAATAAAAATAGCAAATCTTTTAAAAGACAGTATAAATTTTCCCAAACATATCTCACTGTGAGGAGTGGAACAATGAATTACTAGAAAAACAATAAAATTTCTGGCCAAGGTTGTGTCCTCTTTATCCTCCCCTAACTGGAATGTATGGAAGAACCTCTGAAACTCTTAATAAATACACTGACAGCCACTTGTGGTGATGTGCACCTATAGTTTCTCTTACTCAGGAAGCTGAAGCAGGAGGATCCCTCAAGTGCTGCAGTTCAAGGTCACTCTGGGCAACATAGCAAAATCCTATCCATATGTAAATAAATAAGCATGGCTGCATAATACATTGCTCCAAACACAGTGGCATGAAACCACCATTCACTTAGCCCATGAATCCTATGGAGTAAGAATGTGGACAAAGTACAGTAGAGGGCCTGGTTTTGCTCCGTTTTGACCAGGGCCACAGAAGACTCAGTCTGGGTGCTGGGCTCATTTGAGGGCTGGTTCATGGTTGTGTCTGTAGTAGTAGAGGGTGGCTACTGGCAGGGGGCACCACGTTTTCTCAATGTAGACTGGGACAGGGCTTCCCCAAGTGGCTTGGGCTCCCTCACAACATACTGGCTGGGTTCCCAGGGCAAATATTATGATAGAGAAGAGCCAGATGGAAGTTGGAAGTCACGCATACTTTTAGAAGTGAGCCACTGAGGCCAGCTGATTTTCAAGAGAGGAGGTAAGCTCTATCATTTGCAAGAGAAGCGGCAAAGAACGGACACCAGCACTCTAAGAGGCTGAGGCAGAATCACGAGTTTGAGCCCAGCCTGGGCAACTGAGTGAGATCCTTTCTCAAAGTAAAAATAAAAAAGGGCTGGAGATGTAGCTCCGTGTGGAGGCCCTGGGTTTAATCTCTAGTGCAGTAAAAATCAAAAAAATGTAGACATATTTTTAAACCATCCCAATAGTCAAGTGGAAGTCTTTTGGACAAAACTCAAAGTTTAGTATATAAGCAAACTTTAAAATGTTAATTCTACAGCAAGACATAGTAGTATACCATTTTTTTAGAAGTATACTAAACAAGGGTAATATATAGCAATCCAGGACAACTCTGAAATAATATTAGCCAGTAATTTGTTATGTTAAGTTTCGCAAGTTGTCTCTTTTCCAGTCCCAAGGTTGGGTCCATTTATAAGAAAAGCAGCTACATGCTATCTATGTGACACAGGCAAGAGAAAAGAAAAGAAAACCTTTGAAATAAAGGAATGTAAAAAAAAAAAAAAAAAAAAACAGCTCACCTAAGAAAAATACCTCGGGGTGAAAACATTAGGAAAATTCATATTTATTAACCTGGTTGGTAAACAGGAAAATAGAAACTACAACAATGAGAAACTATACAAAGGAAATGCCAACGCTTTAATGACGTCCATGTTTGCGTGGGGGTGGGAAAAGTCTCTGAATTCACGCTGGCGGTGCGCGCAGGTGGACAGCCTGCTGCAGAGCACTCCGCAGGCTCTGTTAAATTTTAACCCTCTTACCCTTTGAGCCACCAGTTGCACTCATAAGTACTCAGCTGGCACACATTTTGCTGTACGGATGCAGCTTTTTTTTTTTGTCTTTCCTCGTTCTTAGTGTTGTTTGAAGAGCCGAGGTGGAATCTAGGGCCTTGCACATGCTAGGCGAGCACCGTCCGCTGAGATCCGCCTTAGCCCGCTGTGCAGGATTTTTAAAAGCAAGGAAGAAGTATGCATAGAGACTGGGAAGCATCTCCGAAACCCAAAGGGATCATGTAAAACAAGCAGCAAAGCAATACACACAGCGCGAGTCCTTTCAGTTTTGAAGCTACAAAACTAAATTCATGGATCTCCATCTTGGTCACATGCACACAAATACAGAAAGAAATGCCAAGAAGGGATTTGCATTAAATTGATGACAGTGGTTTCCCCGCAGGACTGAGTAGGGTTAGAAGTGTGAGATAGGGGTGTGGTTAAAATCTTTTTTTTTAATTTAATCTCTGGGCCGGGGATTTAGCTCAGTGGTCCCACCTCCTGCCTCGCAAGCTAAGGACCCGAGTTCGATCTCCGGTACCAAAAAAATAAAAAATAAATTAAATAAAATAAAATTTAATCCCTACTATGACTTTCTTTAAAGTAAAAAATACACATATTAGGTGTATACTTTAAAAGCTAAAATTAAATTATCCTTTCTTATTGTGTAGTTTTTCTTTTTCATTGAGATATAATTGCCACAGTCACAATTCACTCCTCCCCTCCCCTGCTCAGTCCTGGGGATTGAACTGAGGGCTTTCACACTGGGTCTCAATTCTTTCCCTTTTCTATTTTTTATTTTGAGACAGGGTCTCACTTCGTCACTAAGTTGCACAGGCGGGGTTTGAACTTGCAGTCCTCCTGCCTCAGCCTCCCACAGTGTTGGGAATATGGCATGTGCCACTGTGCCTGGCCAACTCAAAAGCCATTTAAAATGATTTTTAGTGTATTCACAGAGGTATATAATCATCATCACAATACATTTTAGAACAGTTTCTTCACTTTCAGAAAAAATCCATGGACCCTTTAGTTGTCATGCCGCCCATCCCAAGTCTTCCTATCCTGCCCTGGGCAATCATTAATCTACTTGTGGTCCCCATAGACTTATCTCTTCAGGGCATTTCATATAGATGGAATTATGTAATATGCCATCTTTTGTAATTGTCTTCTTTCACTTCGCATGTTTTCAAGGCTCATCTGTGTTATAGCATGTACCAGTACTTTGTTCCTGGTTATGCCCAAGCAATATTCCATTGTATGAATAAACCACATTTTGTTTATCTAGCAGTTATGAGCATTTATGTTGGATCCACCTTTTGGCCATTATAAATAGTGCTATCATGAATATTTACATACAAGTTTTTGTTTTAACATATATTTTCATTACTCTTGTATATATACCTAGGCATGGAATTGCTAGGCCAAAGAACAGCTCTGTTTAACTTTTTGAGTAACCTCTAGACTGTTTTCCAAAGTGGCTGTACCATTTTCCATTCCAAGCAGCAGTGTATATGGTTTGCAATCACTCCACATGTGCATTAACACTTACTACTTGTCTCTTCCAGTATAATCACCCTCATGGGTGTAAAGGGAATATCTCATTGGGCTTTGATTTTATTTCCTTGATGATTGGGCACATTTGCACATGCTTTATTGTTTTGGGTTTTTTTTTTAACAAAGTCTTGCTATATAGTTCAGGCTGGCTTTCTGACTTTTAGCTCACTATGTCAAGCTGTACAGGCTGTCCTCAAACTCTACCTCAGTGCTGGGAATATAAGCATGCGCCACCACATTTGGCTTCTTATTGGCCATTTATAGAACTTTTTTTTTGAGAAAGAGAGGGACTTGCAGTCTAGGCTAGTATTGAATTTGCAATCCTCCTGCTTCGGCCTCCTGAGTGCTAGGATTACACCACCATACCTAGCCCTTTAAAAAATGTTTATTCAAATGATTTGCCCATTTTTATTTAAGTTAACTTTATTGTTGAGTTGTTAGTGTTCTTTATATATTCTACATTCAAGTCCCTTATCAAATATATGATTTGCACGTATTTTCTCCCATTGTGTGAGCCTTTTTATTTTTTTCTTTTTTACTTTTAGAGACAAAGTGTTGCTGTGTTTCTCAGCCTAGGCTTGAACTCCTGGGTTTAAGCAATGCTCCTGCCTCAGCCTCCCAAGTAGCTGGGATTACAAGAGTGCAATAGTCCTCTGGCTTCATGTTCTTGATAGGGTCCTTTGAAGCCCAAAAGTCTTTAATTTGATGAAGTCCAATTATCTATGTTTTACTTTGTTGCTTGTGCTTTGAGAGTCATAGCCAAGAAACCATTGGCTTAATCCAAGTTCAGAGGATCTTCTCCTCTGCTTTCTTCTAAGAGTTTTATAGTTCTTCTCTTGTACTTAAGGTTTTGATCCAGTTTGAGTTGATACTTGCATATGGCATGAGTAAAGTAAGGGGTCCTGCTTCACTCTTTTGCATATAGCTAGATATCCAGGTGTCCCAACATTGTTTATTAGAGAGACTGGTCTTTCCCCACTGCATGGAATTGGCACCCTTGTTGAAAAATCAATTTATCATGGATACATGGAATTTTTTTCTGGACTGTCAATTCTTTCCCATTGATCTGGATGCCTAACTTTATGCAAATACCACACTATCTTAATTACTTATGCTTTGTAACATATTTTGAAATCAGGAAGTGTGAGTCCTTCAAACATCACTGTTCTTTTCAAGACTGTTTTGGCTATGATAAGCACCTTGAGTTTCATATGAATTTTACAATCAAAGATGCACCAATTCCTACAAAGAACCCTGTTGATATTCTGATAGGTATTGCACTGAATAATATTAACTTTTAAGTGGTAGATATTATTGTGTTGTTCTTATTATTTTATGCAAAATGGGACTAAAATATTTCATCAAGTGAGACTGAACTTGCAGGAGTTAATAGATGTTAGTGCCTGTAATGATCTAGATCCAGAACTGCCAAATTCCCATTATTTTCCTTTCTATGTATCTTTTTTTAAAAAATGTATTAAATTCTTTTATTGGTACATTGTAGGTATACAACACAATTACATTTCTCATTGGGAATTGTACCTTTACATAATGCATCTTGGTTCTTATTTTTTCCCCATTCCTAGCCCTCCCTTCATGCCCTCCACCCTTCCCTATTTACAAAGACTTTATTTCCATTTTTTCCATTTCTCATCATTTTTCCTTTCCCTTCTTTCCTTTCCCCTGCCCCTCCCACTACCCCTACCCCTTTGGACATTTTCTTCCTATTTTACATTATCGATTATTCATTCTAATCATTGGTGCATTTTAGGTATACAATATAATGACATTCATCATTGGAAATTTGCACCTTTACATGATCTCTCTTGGTTCTTATTTTTCACCCTTGCCCAGCCCTCCCTTCAACCCCTCCAGTCCTCCCTATTTACAAAGATTTTGTTCCTATTTTTCCATTTTCTCATATTAATCCCATTCCCTTAAACACTATTTCCATTTCAATCTCTGTTCTTCTTTCCAATTTAGGCCACCATCATTTATATTCTACATTACCAAAGCATCTTCTAGAAGTCACCCTGCCTTCACTCTGGTCTCTAAGTCATCTCCAACCTGAAGTTAGAACATCTCTCTAAAGCTCAAATCTGATTCTGTCTGCTCCCTTTGAAAAACACTTCAATTATTATTCACAACCTTCAAGGTAAAGTTGAAACTGCCATACAGATAAGGCCCTTCAGTCTGGCTGCCCATCTCCTCTCCCTCCTCGGTGATACCAACCAAGCCCTAATTTTCAAGCATGCCCCAAGAACTGTAGTCCCAGAGCTCACTGGGCACTTTTATTAGTCTTCACACTGGCACTCATGTGAGCAATGCCCAGAATGCCCTACTCTCCCATCTCTTGGGAAAACTCTTAATCATCTTTCAAGATTTGACTCAAATAACATTTCTACTTTTTTGATGATGATGATGATGATGATGATGATGATATAGTGATGATGACAGAAAAAATGTTTGGTATTAAAATTTACACTAGAAGAAGTATAAAATTAAAATTAAGAAAAATATTTTCTCCCACCCCCAATCTTCAGTCATACACCTTTTGTTGTATAAATTTTCACTTTATGTATTTTGAGTATCTGTTATTGAGTGCATACACATTTATGATTATCTCTTCATAATTTATTGACCTTTTTAATCACTATGATATATACTTTTTCCTGTAATATTCTTTGTCTTTTCATTTGTGGTTCTAGGAATTGAACCCAGAGTCTTCACATTGAGCTACATCCCCAGTCATTTTTATTTAAATTTTCTTCATAATGAAAAATCACTCGCTAAATCACTAAATTGTCCAGGGTAGGCTTGAACTTGCTATCCTTCTGCCTCAGTATCCCAGAGTGCTGGGATTACAAAGTTCTGTGTCACCAAGCCTAGCTTCTTTGCCTTAAATACTATTTACTGATCTTTTTACAGCCACTTCAGCCTTTTTATGCTTAAGGTTCGTGATATCTTTTCCCATTTGTTGTTATTCAACCTATTTGTGTCTTTATATTTAAAGTACATTGTTTATTGACAAAATATAATTGGATGTTGAATTTTTTTCTTTTTTTGAGACAAAGTCTTGCTATGTAGTTCAGGCTGACCTTGAACTCACTATGTAGCCCAGGCTGGCCTCAAACTCATGGCAACCTCCTGCCTCAGCCTCCTGAGTGTAGGGATACAGGCATGTGCCACCATGCTCAGCTTAAATATCTATCTGAGAATCTCTGACTTTTAATTAGAATGCTAGTCCTTTTAATTTAGCATACTTTTTGATAGTTAACTTAAGCCTAGAATTTTACCATTTGTTTTGTCTCTTCTATTTTTCATTTTCATTTCCTTCCTTTAACTGAATACATTTTAGATTCCTTTTAACTTGTCCATTGATTTTGTGGCTATACCTCTTTGCGTTGTTATTTAGTTATTACCTTAGGCTTATGATATACATCCTAGCACACTTTTCATAGTGTAGTAAGAGTTTATATTGCATCACTTCACATAAAATGTAGAAAGTTTACAACTGTATAGGTCCATTTACCTGTCCTCTTCATTATGTTATAGTTGTCATAATTATTTTACCTACTTACATTATTAACTCTATAATACAATACAGTATTATAATTTTTGGTTTAAGCAGTCATTTGTATTTTAAAGAAATTAAGAGGACAAAAATAATCTTTTATGTTTTTTCACGTATTTACCATTCCTAGAGACCTTCATTCTATTCTATAGATCTGAGTTTCCACTTGGTTCTAGTTCCTATCAGTCTAAAGGACTTCCTTTAGCATTTCTCATAATGCAGATTTGCTGCAGACAAATTTCTTACTTTTTTTTAAATCTAAAAGTATTTTTATTCCAAATTTACTCCTAAAGGATATATTTACTTGACAGAGAATCTAGAGTTGAGAGTTTCCCCCCGGATGTTATTCCATTATCTCCTCCTTTATTTTTGCTTATAAGTCTCCAAATCATTAAGATCTCTGCATACAAGATGTCATTTTCTTTGACCATGTTCAAGATTTTATTTTTATTTACTTTCAGTAGTTTGACTATGATATCCCTTGATGTGTTGCCACTGTTGCTGTTGTTTTTCTAATCCAATTTCGGAACTTCCTGCACTTTTTGAATCTATAAATTTATACCTTTATCAACTTAGGCTATTCTTTCTTCAAACATCACCTATCCCATTTTTCTCTCTCCTCTCCTAGGACTCTGACTATGTGCATATATGTTAAACCTTTGGTATTATCCAACAAGAAGAGCCTAAGGCACCACTAATTTTTTTCAGCTTTTAAAAAAATGTGTGTGTTCTTTCAAATGGATAAGTGTTATTGAATTATCTTTAATTTTACTGAATTGTTCTTCTGTCATCTGTCTTCTGTTCTTAAGGCCATCCAGTGAATTTTGTACTCCTGATATTGAAATTTTCATTTCTAGAATTACCATTTGGTTCTTTTCCATAGTTTCTTTTCTGCTGAGACTGCATTCTTTTATTTGTGGCAAGCATATTCCCTTTACGTCTTTTTTTTTTTTTTTTTTTTTTGTACCGGGGATCAAACTTGGGTCCTTGCGCTTGCTGGATAGGCAGTGGAACCACCGAGCTAAATCCCTGGCTCCCCTTTATGTTTTTGAGAATAATTATAATAGCTACTTTAAAATCTTTGCCTGCTAATTCTAGTGTCTGAATCATCCTGGAGTTGGTCTCTATTAACTATACTTTCCCTTAGAACAGGTCAGGTTTTCTTGGTTTTTGGTACACTGGGGAATTTTGTATCTTGGACACTGTGGATGATATATTGTGGAGGCTCTGGGTTCTATGATCCTCTGAAGAACATTAACTTTGTTTTTAGCTCATAGTTAATTTGACTGAGCTCAAGTGAAAACTCTGTCTCTCCTGTGGTGGGTGACAGCTCCAATTTAAGTTCATTTCTCTTACCCTTAACTAACTGGTGTCTGCCCCATGCATATTCAGTTTATGGCTGAAGCAGAGCAGAATTGAGATTTGGACCCCTTTTCTTGGATCTCCCCCTTCACTTTTCACGGACTATGGTGGTCCAGAACTATATCCTGTGGTTCATCAAGTCAACTATATTGCAAGTGTTTCTATCAGAATTTTAGCAACCTTGTCTTGTGCAAAGTGCTATTTAAAAAGAAACTCACTCTGTGATGTCCCCTTTTTCCAAATGTCAACTCCCCTGAGAATCTGCCTACTTTTGTGCTCTTCAGTACCTTCAGGTAGTTGATATTTTAGGTTCTGACCAGAGATTTTGGGGGGTTTTTTGTACTGGGGATTGAACCCAAGGCTTTTGCACTGAGCTACATCTCCATCCCTTTTTATATTTTATTTTGAGACAGGGCCTCATGAAGCTGTCCAGGCTGGCTGGAATTTGTGCTCCTCTTACCTCAGCCTCCCAGCGTGCTGGGATTACAGGCATCACCACCATGGCTAGCTTGTCCAGAGTTTATATTGGATGTATCCTTGGACTTTTGATGATTGATTATTTTAAAGGAGTCTGTGAGCAGGAAAAAAATAACTAAGAATCTCTGATCTAGTTGTTCAAGGGATTTTATTAACCCATTTAATAAGGAATTTTCTAACTCCCCATATTTTTTCTCCTCCTCGCTTTCCCTTCCTCCTCCTCCTCATCCTCTTCTTCCTTCTCCTTCTCCTAATAGTGGATTATTTTATTTACTCCTCACAATAACTCTTTTGGTTATATGGCTGTATCATCCCCATCTGAAGGATGAGGAAGCGGAGCAAAAGAGGTTAAGCCTCTTACCAAAGTCACTGTATATCAGCAGCATTCAAACCAGCTGCTGACTTTACCACCATTTTCTTCCTTCACCTGGTTAGGAGAAATGGCTCATAATAAGGGCACGTGTCAGGATCTAGGTGGTAGCTGGAGGGAAAAGGTGGAAGGAATCATCTGTCACTCTGAACTTGACCAGGTTTTCATTAGTCATCTGAGTCAGAGGCTTATCCCAGCTAAGCCTAACCAACAGAAAGCACTCCAATTAAAAGAGAGAATAAACATAGTAGAGGATGTTAGAAAATTGGCAGCATCTCCAAGACCAGGGGATCTGGTCTGGAGGCTGCAGGGCCGGAGGCTGCAGGGCCACAGCCTGCCAGACCTTGGCTGTCTCTGGGCTGCCTTCACCAGAGTGGAATCTAGTCCTGCTTGCTCCTTCAGAACTCTTGCTCAAGGCCCAGTGGCTCTCACCAGTGCATGTGCTGTCAGATCATCTCAGAGGTGAGGGAGGCTTTTGTGCACATCTTTCTGCTTTCTGTGGAGAGGCAGAGCCCCTAAGGTGGAACATGTCCACACATTGGAAGAGAAGCCAAATGGTGCTAGGCAACCAAAGAATTCAACCAATCCAATGTGCAGAACCCATGTCAAGGAACCATTGGGTCGATCTTCTGTGACCTGCTAGTCTTATAATAATTTCTCCCAGAAAAGCAAGACTAGAACAGCCCCATTCTATGTTGATGGTCTGGAAGCTTCCCTCCTTTAGAGAAATGCTGAACTCTGGAAGCAGACATTTTTATAGGAGCATGACTCATGCTGGTTTTTGTTTAACTGTTATTGCACCTTGACTAAGATAAAAAAAAAAATGACTGTATTTGGAATGTAAGCAAGATTTTCCAATCAATTTTTTTAAAGATCAGTTCCAAAAATATACTATTTGAAACCCAATTTGTTCAGTATCACCTCCACCTATAGGCCAAGTAGACAAGGATGGATAGCAGCATTCCCCTGGTTCCCAGGACCCTGCCCTGGGATGGGGCTGTGGGGGCGATAGCCAGCCAACAGGGAGTGTCTGGATAGCTTGGAGGGTTACTGCTATCCAAGTGACCTTTGGAATTTTGACTGAAAGTGGTAGAAACAGGACCAATTGGAAAAGTAGGATGGGCCAAACCCACACCATCCACAGTCCCTGAACTGCTAAATCAATACAAGCAGGAAACTCAGTTTCATGCTGGGGGAAAGGGGTTCATAACTAACTGGTTTATAGATTTTTCTTGAGGCCACCAATGAGAATAAAGCACTGTGAAGAATTTTATGGTCCATTTGGTTCTGTTCCATTCTATAAAAACGAAACTAACCCCCTTCTCATTTTTCTAAGGCTAGTGTTTTCGGGCATATACAGCAATCATGCTTTAGAATTTGAGAAGCAATCACAATTCATTATCATTTAATTCTTTTATATATTTTAATATACAATAAAAAAATTCTCCCCCATTTGCAAGGGCCTCTCCTTGTAGTTTCCCTGCTTGGGTGACTTTCTTGAGCTATTCCAGGCATAGATAAGCATTTATATAGACCTTCCCCCTTCTTTTTGCACAGATAGAACACATTATGTTACATTTTGTCTATATATACACATGTATCACATACCATATAACCTCTCCAAGTGTTCCGTAGATTTTCTTTTGGATTCCAATTTCTTTTCATACTGATTTGGGGAAGTTTTTTAGACAGGGTCTTCCTATGTAGTTCACACTGGCCTTGAACTCACTATAAAACCCAGGCTGGGCTTGAACTCATGGCTATCCTCTTGCCTCACCCTCCTGAGTGTTAGGATTACAGGCATGCACCACCATGCCTGGCCAGAAGTTCTTTACGTATAAATAAATGATCTTTTTTCCCTTTAAAATGAAGATGACTTATTAAATGTAGCATTAAATGTGATCTTGTGTCCATAACTTGTGTATGATTTTCATGTGAGAAAACTCACAGATCAGAAAAAATCCATTCTGAAAGCATATTTCCAGGTCCATATATATATACTTGTACATAATATCTACTTTTTTTTTTTTTGGTACCAGAGATCGAACTCAGATCCTTGCACTTGCAAGGCAGGCAGTGGAACCACTGAGCTAAATCCTCAGCCCCTTACTTGTGCATAATATATATATAAATGATTAATGAATATGTAAGATATATTTCCATATTCTTCTTCCTCTTATCAAAGGCACAGAAGATTATTAACGACTACCTGTGGTTATTCGATTAACCACAAGACTATTAATAGACATTCAATTGTTTCTACTCTATTGCAATTATAAACAATGTTACAGTCAGTATCCTTGTATGTACCTCTTTGTGTATATATGAGAGTTTGTGGAATTATATTTCTAGAAATGGAATTGCTAGGTGAGACATAAATGAGACTTTAAAATTAGATAGGTATTGCTAAATTGTCCTGCAAAGAGGTTATATCACTGTATAATCCTACCTTTTGACCCTATCCATGTAGTCCAGCACACTATCAAACACTTTCATCTTAATCTGTCCAACTGCTTTAGTTTTAATTTGTATGCCTCTCACTTAGATTATCACTTTTAAACAGGTTTAAAACCTATTTACAGGGCTAGGGATTTAGCTCAGTGCTTCCAGTGCCTGCCTCACAAGCACAAGGTTCCGAGTTTGATCCCCGGTACCAAAAAAAAAACCTATTTACATTTACTGTGTTTTAAATAAACTGTGTATTCCAGTTTTCTTTTGGATTTTGATTCTTTTTCATAGTGATCTGTAGAAGTTATATACAAATAAATGAGCTGCTTTCTTTTAAAATAATGACGACTTATTAAATGCAGCATTAAATGTGATTTAGTGTCTGTAATTATGCATGATTCTTCATATGTGAAAACTCACAAATCTGAAAAAAAATCCATTCTTAGAACATGTTTCCAAATTTTTTTATTTGGAGAACATGGTCATTGGAAAATATTTTGAAGTTATTACAAAACTATGCAATCAATTGCAGCATTATTTGTGGAGTAAATTAAGATGAGTTAAAAGTATTTTATAGTTTATAAAACTACAAAAGTTATAAAACTATAAAATTAAGATGACTTAAACTATTCATATAGCTTATAAAACTAATAAATACATACTCATCTTTTTAAAATTAATTTTATTGGTACATTTTAGGTATACAATATAATAACATTCATCATTGGAAATTTACACCTTTACATAATCTCTCTTGGTTCTTATTTTTTCCCCATTCCCCTGCCCTCCCTTCAACCCCTCCATCCCTCCCTATTTACAAAGATTTTGTTTCCATTTTTTCATTTTCTTATATTAATTCCATTCCCTTCTTTCCTTTCCCCTACCCCTCCCAATTCCCCTTCCCCTTTGCCCCTTTTCTTCCTATTTCACATTATCTATTATACCTTTTAGTCCTTATTTACACTTTCAGTCTCTCACACTAGAGGAACTATTCGGTATTTACACGTGTATCCTATTTATTCACATACTCATCTTTTAAAAAAAAAATCTAACATAAGCCAGGGATTTAGCTCAGTGGTTCTGCCACCTGCCTCGCAAGTGCAAGGTCCCAAGTTCAATCCTCAGCACCAAAAAAAAAAAACCTAATATATATATAAGTATATAAATTACAAAGTTGAAGTTATTCCCTTTCCTACAAAGGCAGAAAGCCTGTTAACAGTTTGGTGTTCAGTCTTCCTAGGTTCTTTCTATATGCCTACAAATATATATACATATACATATATATGTATATATATTTAATGAGTTTTTCTTCAGAAAGTGGAAGCTACATGATATTCTGTAACTATGTCAGTTTGGAATTCATTTTGTATGTCAAGAATGGTAACCTTTGCAATCTGGATTTTTGTTTTGTGTTGTTTCCGCGGCACTAAGGATCAAACCCAGGGGCACTTTACCACTGAACTGCAGCTCCAGACCTTTTAATTTTTTTAAGAGTGTCTTGCTAAGTTTCCCAGGCTTGAACTTGTGTGATTCTCCTGCCTCAGCCTCCTGAGTAGGTGAGATTACAGGTGTGTACCACCATTCCTGGCTTGAATCTGTTTTTTCAATCTGTAAGTTAACAGTGTATGTCACAGACCATAGCAGGACCTGATAATGACTTCCTGTGAGAGAAACTGGGCCCCAATTAATGTGCTTGAACAGATGTGGAATTTAGAAACATAGCAAGTACCCCACTGTGTACAACTCATTTCTCGTAGCTGCACTCACTGTCTGCATTTGGGGAACACTTTACACACACTGTTAAGGGGCTCAGACTTAGGGGAGCCAAGTATAATCAAAAGGTCACAGGACTAGAATTGGGGCCTTCATGCCACCAGCACCTAAAATCTCTTTTGACTTTTCACAAAATTTGGCTTCTTATTTTGCTTAGGATTGTTTTGTTTAAAATGAACCTTGAGGCATAAATCCTTGGAATCAGCAAGGAGAAGGAACTGGGTCAGAATGGTGGGTGCTCAGGCGCAGGAAGGGTTGCAGCAGTGGGGCCTGTTGAGCCCGTAGTCCAGGCTGGAGCACCCCAACTCCCACAGGAGCCCTCTGGGGGTCACCCCATTTTCCAGGGGGTGGAGGGTAGGCACTTCCCCAGGCAGCCACTTCCAGAGCACCCTCCCAGCAGCACCCTACAGACAGGGCTGCTCTGGAGCCAGAGGGAGGAGCACTTCAGGGTCCACCTCAGGGGGCCTCCACTCACCAAGACTTGTACCCTGCCTGGATTCCCCCAGAGAAAAGAGGCCCTTTTCCCTCCCAACAAAGGCATGATTTGCTCAGCCAAGCCCTTGGGGGCTGCATCTGCCTAAGGTGGGGGGGCGGGGAGCTCTTTGGAGTTGGCCCAGAAGAACGGTGCAGGCTCTCCAAGCCTTGGCAGTCTTGCCTGGACCTGCTTCAGGAGGCTCCAGATTGGTTTGCCCTGGGAGGCCCTGACCCAGGGGGTCCGGTCTTCTCCAGCATCCTTCAAGGCCACCCCCAAGCAGCCCTCCTAGGCTTGGGAATGCACTGAGTTCCAGGAGGGTGGCTGGGTCGAAGTTTTCTTCAACAGAATCCATTCTGTGTTCATTCAACAAATATCTGAGGCTCTCCCCTAAGCCAAGGCCTGTTCTAGCTCTGGAAATATGCAGAACAGGACGGACAAGGTCCCTGCCTTTGTGGAGCTGGCATTCTAGTGGGGGAAGCCAGATAAGGAACAAGTGAAAGAAGTAAACAAGACCATTTTTCTGAGAGTGCTAGGAGGAAAATAAAACACACAATGGCCTAAGGAGTGGTGGGGGAGGGACAGCTAGTGTGGAGCTTGCACCTGAGAGGAAACTTTCTGAGAAGGTGATACTCAAATGTCAGGAAGGAAGGAGTTGTGCCAACCTGGGGAGAACATTCCAGGCGGCAAGAAGAGGAGAGGGCAGCACCCGAGGCTGGGAGACCTCTGCTTGGCAGAGCACAGTGCGGAGCCAGGGAGAGGAGGAGGGTGAGGCGAGGTAAGGGCTGATTTCTGCAGGGCCCATGACCAGGTGAGTCCACTGGGGTTTCTTCCACAGACACGGGGTGGTCAAGGAAGGATTGAAGTGGACAGTAGCAAGATCTGAGGGTGCTGTTTAGAGATAACTCAGGTTGCCCTACTGAGAGACTCACAGGACAAGGAGGCAGGAAGACCAGTCAGTCGGAGGCTGTGCAGGGTCCAGGGGAGGAGCACGGTGGCTCCAAGCTGAGTGCCGAAGGGGAGATGGAGAGGAGGGATGGATGGCCTGGGGATTCAGGTTTGGGGTTCTTGCTCACTGCCATGTCTGCCTGCAGAAGCAGGGACCAGCCAGGACACCTGTAATTCCAGGAAGAAAGCAAGTTCTAGCTCAGCCTAGGCAACTTAGTGAGACTCCGTCTCAAAATAAAAAATCAGTAAAAAGGGCTGGGGATGTAGCTCAGTACAAAAGCCCTGGATTCAATCCCCAGTACTGCAAAGAGAAGGAGGAGGGGAAGGAGCTCCAGACAAGGTGGGGACCCCGGAGGGCCACTGCTCCCCTACAGTCACTGTGTAAGGGCCGGACTCCAGAATGCTGGGACTCTCCCAGTGTATGCCCAGCCCACTGTCAGACCCAAGCACAAGGCCCACAGCAGAGTCCCACTCACACCTCCTCTGGAGCTCCTTCCCCTTAAACCAAGGAATTTCCTGCTCCAACAGCCCAAAGCTAGCTGCCTGGGCCTACAAGGGCCTCTTTAGCAGGTGGCAGCCTGTGTGCACCTCCCTAGATCCAAAAGGTGACAGGGGGAGGACATGGCAATTTTCAAGGGGCACGGGCAGCATTTGAGCCCACGTGCTGGGAATTTATACCTTCCTAAGAACCTAAGGGCCCTCCAAGAGGGTATGGGACAGGGAATGGGAGGAAGAGGGGGCTGACTGACTCTCTCAACATCAGCGTGTTCCAGTCAAATTCTAAATCTATATCTGGTCTTCTAGAACATTCTAAAGGTGATATTTGTGAAGACCGGAAGACAGAACATATTTTATCTAACAGTTTCTCAGTTTGGTAACTTTTAATATTCAAACAGATGGGATCAGGGCTGTACACAGTGTACCCACCCATGCCCACGGCTGCTCGGCAGCATTTCCTAAATGCTGGATGGGAAGTTCTAGGGCCCATCATCCACCCAAGGAGTTGTTCACAAAAGCAGAATAAGAGACTTTTCCTAGTTTGCTAAACAAAATTAACATAATAAATTTTTCTAAATTTTACATTTTGATTCAATATTTTTTCCAGAATCTTTGGTGCCTGCCATTCCTTATCAGCTGTCTGCTGCATGTAAACTAATAAGATTAACAATGAAAGAAGCCACACACATACTATGGTAGAAGGATATTCAGAGAAAGTTGGAAAGTGCTGATTCTTATGATTTGAACAGTGTGTTTTCTTATAGCCCTGAGAACTCATGGCTGTGATGTTGACGGTATCCGTGCTCTACAGTTATCTTTCCCAACAGCTAAATAACTTTAAGTTCACAGTGATGGAATTAATTATGCCTTAGAATGCTCTGCAGAAAGAATTACAATTTCTAGGTGTGTTGCTCTATCTAGACCACACTGAGAACCCTGGTTCTCATGTGCTGCTGGAAATTTGATAACTGTGTTGAAATAAGTTCTTTAATATTATATTAATATTAATATATTTAAGTTTCTGGAGGAAAGTACAACTTCAAAAGTGTGTTTCTAGAGAGGAAGAGGGTGTAAGGGAAAATCTAGTAGGCTCATATTTATCAAGCAAGCATCAACGGCATCTGAGGAAGACACTTTGGTACCTATATTCTCCCTAATTCTTCCCACAGCTCTACAGTGATTTATTGTCGGAGAAGTGCAGTAACGTATCCAAGGTCCCACAGCTAGTAAGCCAGGTGTTAGGTGTTTAAATGGAGCTGAGTCCCCCCCACCACTGGGTCTCCTGGGGACATAGGGTGTGTTAATGGGTTAGAAGGGCCTTCTAAGTGCTCTTTGTTGATAGGAAACACTTGACTTTTGGTTGATCGTCCATTGGGTTCTTATACTTCCCCTGTTGATACCTAAAACATAAAATGAATTTGTGTAAAACTCAATCGAGAATGCATTTGTAATTAAAAAAAAACTAATATTTTAATTTTTTTTGGTCTAAGTTTTAAAGTATTTTTGAGACTATGTTGTTGAGTCTGTGGAACAGTATATATATTTTTTTCACTACTGGGGATTGAACTCAGGGCTTTTGCACTGAACTACATCCTCAGCCTTTTTATATTTTTATTTTTTATTCTGAGACAGCATTTTCACTAAGTTGCCTAGGGTGGGCTTGAACTTGTGATGCTCCTGACTCAACCTCCCAGAGCAGGGATTATAAGCATACGCCACCATGCCTGGCTCATATTAGATATATCATATCAGATACTCCTCTAAGCAGAGCTCAGCTGGGCCTGGAAACTGTAGCTTGGTTTTTCTTTTTAAATCTTATTTGTCCTGCTTTGGAGCAACCAATCTTACCTCCACACTCTATTATTATCTTTTTTTTTTTTTTTTTTTTTGGTACCGGGGATCGAACTTGGGACCTTGCGCTTGCGAGACAGGCGACAGAGCCACTGAGCTAAATTCCCGGCCCACCTCCACACTCTAGCTTTAGATTAAGTTACAAAATTACATTGGAAGGATTAGTTCCATTTTTACTATTCAGAATTTGATAGATTTTCAAATTTATGTACTAAGTCTCTTCCATGCATCATATTAGGAAGTTGAATCAAAATATAAGTTCCTAGGGCTGTTTGTCTTCTCAAAATGGTTAGCATTGAATCCCTCTAGAAACAAGCTTCATCTCACAGCCCTCAAAAATCAGGACCACCTGTAGGAGGACTCCCTCTCACTCAATGGGACGACAAGGCTCCCTGCTAAACACTGGAGGACATCAACCCATGAGATAAGGCTTTTTTCCTTCACCAGGAATGACCTTGGCCGTCAACCCAGCCCTGTCTGTGGATCAGCCTTATCTCAGCCCCTCCCCAGCTGGCCCCAAACTCCAGTCAGTCAAACATCTTGTCCTTTGTTACCAGAACACGCCAGGTACTTGTAGCCTCTCCACCTTTGCACCTGGTGTCCTTCCTCCTAGAAAGTCCTGCCTTCTGTATCCTTCTGGCAAATTCCGGCTCGCTCTTCAACGCGCAGCTCCAAGGTCTATTCCTGCATGAAGCCTTCTCTCACCCTTTCTCATACCGTCCACCGTGGGATGATGCAGACTGAGGGGTGTAACCCATAGACATTTGCTTTCCACAGCTTTGGAGGTTGGAAATCTGAGATCCAGGTTCCATTATGCAGTATGGTGGGGTTCTGATGAGGTCTCCCTTCCCGGCTGGGAGATGACCATATTCTCTCCCTATGCGCATATGGACGTGTATGTGTGTGGTAGGTGGGATTAAACCGAGGGGTTTCACATTGACCTACTAATTGCTAAATTGCCCAGGCTGGACTCAACCTTGCAACCCTATTTCAGCCTCCCAAAGTGCCAGGGCATTCCTTATAAGGTCACTGATTCTACCTGATTAGGACTGCACCCTCAGGACTTCACTTATCTTTACCTCCGAAAAGCTTTATCTCTAAATATTACCACATGGGGGGTTTTGAATCTTGGAGGGATAGGATTCAGTCTACAGCACCTCTCCAGACAGCATTAGTGGCTGCCTCCTCCAGAGCCCCATAGTCACCAGGGCAGGATGTCCCTTTGTCATAGTCATCCATCCTTTTATTTGTTTGCTTGTTTTTTGTTTGTTTGAGACAGTGTCTCCCTATGTAGTTTAGACTGGCCTTGAACTCACTATGTTGCTCAGGCTGGCCTCAAAATAGCAGCGATCCTCCTGCCTCATCCTCAGAAGTGCTGGGATTACAGGCATGCGCCACCATGCTCAAAAACACAACCGTCCTTAAACTCCATTCGTGTCTCTAACACGCTGGGTGAGTTAATGACAAAGCCCTATCCTCTGCTCTTCCCCATCCCCTCCTGCCAGCAGACTCGGTCTGACCTTCTGCCTCCTGCCATGTTCTGGGCCACCAGGGGCCAGGGGTCACTTCCCCATGGTCAGGCCTAGGTGAAGACTGTTTCTGCTATCCGAAGGCCTGCAGCCCTTGAGGTGGGGACCCACTCCCTGCCTCTCTCACCCCACACACTCCTCAGGCCCCCTTATCTGGGATTTCTTCCAGTCCTAAAACAAGTTCCTCTCCCTGCACAGGCAAGGGCAACTGTGGGTGAAACAGGTGTCACTTTCCTCCCTGCATCTCTGCTGCTAGGACAGGACATCAGCAGCATTCTTGGCACTACAAAAAGAGCTGAAAATCCCTCTTCGAGTTCTGATTTCCCTGCAGCTCTCTCTACAGGTGCATGGTGTGTTAACGGGCCCAGCATCTGGCACAGACGGCGATCCTCAGCTCCCATCAGGTTATTTAACGTATATGCTTTTTTCTTCCCTCTGCCCAAATGCATCAAGTTAAAAATATCTTGTTTATGAGCTCTGGACCCAAGATGAAGCAGTTGGGTCATTAATCATCGGGAATATGTTGAATAGGAACTTGATTAAAGCACAGGATGCGTTCCCCAGACAAAGTTGTTCTTTGCGGTCACCGCAGTGGAAGCTTGGGCCTCCCTGGCCGTGTTTTCAGCTGCGCCTCCTTTTGGGCCCCTGGGAGGGTCGTAGCGTCTCGCCAGACCTAAGAAAGCGCTTCGCGGGGTCTCCACCTGCGCGGCCGAGGATTCCCAGGCAGGCACACCTCCAGCCAGCACTAGGGGGTCAGAAGGTGAGGAGACAACGGGCCTCGGCTCAAGAAGCCCCAGGGGCTGAGCCAGGTGGAAGCTGGAGACTCAAGTGCTCCCGAGGCCCCACCTGCCCACCACCGAACCTCGCCCTGGGGCGGGCCGCCACGTGGCCGGGGAGACAGCGCCGCAACTCCTCCATGCGCAGCACTGAGCACGGGGACGGCGCGTGCCCTAAGAGACAGAGGATCCTGGGGACCCTGGGCCCCGAGAGCCAGGCGGCAGAGTCCTCCAAGTGGGTGCTCCGGCCCCTTGGCCCTGGCTCCCTGACACCCCAGCTCCGGCCGTGGGCGCGCCCCTGAATTGACAGTGAGGGACGAAAGCTGCGGCTTTGGGCCACGCGGATTATGGGATTCGCCACGGGATCCCGGTCCTGAAGTCAAGCTCGCCTCCCCTCTCCCCGTGCCTGCCTTCTCCCCGTGCGCTCGCACGGGTGTCCAGCTCGGTCCAGCTCGGCCCATCTCGGGCGACCACCTGCCCATCCGGAAAGAAAAAATTGGCCGAAAGCAGCACGGGCCTCCCGCGCCTTAACAACCCCCGCGCTCCGGCCTGGAGAAGTAATTTAAAAGAAAGTTTTCCAGGGCGGCTGGACCGGCTCGGTCCGCCAGGTTCCCGAGTCGCGGCCGCCTCAGTACCCCGCAGGGTCCTAGTGCCCTGCGCTGCCCGGCCCGTGGGACCTCGCAGTATGGTACTCAGAGGCAGGCGGGCGAGAGGGGCTTCTGAATGGCATCTGAGGGGTCGCTTGGAGATCAGAACTAGCAGTCGCCGAGTCTCCGCTCTCCGGGTCTCTCTCCTCGGCGGTGTGCGCCGGGTGGCGGGTCGGAAGCTGTCCCCGCCGCTCCGCGCTCTGGGACAGACACCGCGCTCTGGGACAGGCCTGGTTCTGAGGACCGAGACTCGTCCTCCACCGATCCCCGGCGCGCCCTCTGGGTGCTCCGGGCTCTCCGGCTGTTAGCTGGAAGTGAATGCTTTGCGGAGGCCGATGGGGTGGGCCGCCACGAGTGCGCGAGGGAACCGCTCGTCGGCGGTGCGGCGCAGCACGGCCTCCAAGCTTCGGCTCGCGCGCTGGAGGCAGTGGGCGTTGCGCCACCGCC
This sequence comes from Heterocephalus glaber, assembly GCF_053883595.1. Classification (NCBI taxonomy): domain Eukaryota; kingdom Metazoa; phylum Chordata; class Mammalia; order Rodentia; family Bathyergidae; genus Heterocephalus; species Heterocephalus glaber. The sequence continues at coordinate 11,989,926 of NW_028258349.1, forward strand.
TCTGCGCTCCCTCACCGCTCGCGGCCCTTCCGAGAGGCGGGCGCTAAGACCCGGCAGGCTCCGCTCTGCCCTCGCCCTTGGTCAGAGAGCGGCTTGGACACCAGGGGGCGACGGCTGACCCGGTATAAAAGCGGGGTTCGCGCGGGCCTGGCCATTCGCGACCCGGAGCTGCGCGGGCGCGAGCGAGGAAGGGCTCCGGGTGGGCGGTGGACGCGGCGGCGCCCCGCGCAGGCTGGAGGCCGCCGAGGCTCGCCATGCCGGGAGCACTCTAGCTGTCCCATGGAGTCGGCCGACTTCTACGAGGCGGAGCCGCGGCCCCCGATGAGCAGCCACCTCCAGAGCCCCCCGCACGCGCCCAGCAGCGCCGCCTTCGGCTTTTCCCGGGGCGCAGGCCCCGCGCACCCCCCTGCCCCACCTGCCGCCCCGGAGCCGCTGGGCGGCATCTGCGAACACGAGACGTCCATCGACATCAGCGCCTACATCGACCCGGCCGCCTTCAACGACGAGTTCCTGGCCGACCTGTTCCAGCACAGCCGGCAGCAGGAGAAGGCCAAGGCGGCCGCGGGCCCCGCAGGAGCAGGCGGTGACTTTGACTATCCGGGCGCCCCGGCGGGCCCGGGCGGCGCCGTCATGTCCGGGGGGGCGCACGGGCCCCAGCCCGGCTACGGCTGCGCGACGGGCGGCTACCTGGACGGCAGGCTGGAGCCCCTGTACGAGCGCGTCGCGGCGCCCGCGCTGCGGCCGCTGGTGATCAAGCAGGAGCCCCGCGAAGAGGACGAGGCGAAGCAGCTGGCGCTGGCCGGCCTCTTCCCTTACCAGGCGCCGCCGCCGCCGCCGCCGCCTCACGCGCACCCGCCGCCCGCTCACCTGGCCGCGCCGCACCTGCAGTTCCAGATCGCGCACTGCGGGCAGACCACCATGCACCTGCAGCCCGGCCACCCCACGCCGCCGCCCACGCCCGTGCCCAGCCCGCACTCGGCGCCCGCGCTCGGCGCCGCCGGCCTGCCAGGCCCGGGCGTCGCGCTCAAGGGGCTGGCGTCCGCGCACCCTGACCTCCGCACAGGCGCGGGGAAGGGCAAGAAGTCGGTGGACAAGAACAGCAACGAGTACCGGGTGAGGCGCGAGCGCAACAACATCGCGGTGCGAAAGAGCCGTGACAAGGCGAAGCAGCGCAACGTGGAGACGCAGCAGAAGGTGCTGGAGCTGACCAGTGACAATGACCGCCTGCGCAAGCGGGTGGAACAGCTGAGCCGCGAACTGGACACCCTGCGGGACATCTTCCGCCAATTGCCGGAGAGCTCCTTGGTCAAGGCCATGAGCAACTGCGCGTGAAGCGCGCGGCAGCAGATCGCCCTGGGCCGGCCCTTGCCGGGACCCGGGGAGTGGTTTCGGGTCGCCGGATCTCAAGGCCTCCCGGGCCCTGCGAGCCACGACTAAGACATTCCGGTGCCTCCTGAAAGCCTGGCCTGCTCCGAGTGTCCCTTCCCTTTCTCTGGCCGGACTTGGTGCGTTTAAAATGAGGGAATGAGATGGTGGTTTCTCCCTGGGACAGGGGAGAATTCTTGGGGCCGAGCTGGGAGCCCAGCGACTCTAGTATTAAGGAATAACCTTGTGCCTTGGAAATGCAAACTCGCTCTGATTCCTACCAAGTAGGGGGAGCAAACACGTGCCTTGATATTTTATTTGGAGGGTTCCTGCCTCCTCTGAGGCTGCAGGAAGTCCCCAGGAGAGAAGGCAGGGTGCAGGCCCATCAGGAAGCTGAGATCCTAACCATCTAGCCTTACCGCTCCTCCGTGCTGTGCTGTCCATAGAGGGGAGGAGGCTTCGAACATAAGGTTTTATCCTAGTTCTAAGCCGGAGGTGGCGGGCCGAGATTCCTTGCCTCTCTCACCTCCACCTACCCCATGTCAGGCTACAACTTGTGGGGCTGCTTGGGTTAGCACTCACCAGGGGGCTAGCAGGAGACCCCCAACCCCAGTCCCACTAGAAAGCTAGGTCCTGAGTTGGCCCTAAGGACTGGTGTTCTAGGGGGGTGGTGACCTGGTGGAGAAGAGATGTGGTCTTGGGGTGGGAGGGTAGAGGGATACTGGGACTGTCGGCCTTGTCTGTACTGTATGTCACCAGCATTGCCGAACGAACATGAAGCACAATCAGTCCATCCCAGAGGGACCGGAGTTATGACAAGCTTTCCAAATATTTTGCTTTATCAGCCGATATCAACACTTGTATCTGGCCTCTGTGTCCCAGCAGTGCCTTGTGCAATGTGAATGTGCACGTCTATGCTAAACCACCATTTTATTTGGTTTTTGTTTTGGTTTGGTTTTGCTCAGATACTTGCCAAAATGAGACTCTCCATCAGCGGCTCGGGGGAGAGACTGAGCCTCTCTTTCCTTTTGGTTTTGGGGTTGCTTTTGCCCCCCCCCGGGGAACCAATGAGGTCAGAAGGGCTTCCCCTTCCCCCTAGGCTTTCCCTGTCCTGGGTTGTGGGCCTCCTGGGCCTCCACTACCTCTGGCTGGGGCTGCCCGCAGGCTTGTCCCCCAAGAGGCCCTGGCTCCGGGTCTGGAAGGAAGTGCCCTCTGGCCAGTGTGTACACATCGCCGAGGCTAGGAGCAGGGAAGGACCACTTGGCCTCTTTGGGGGAAAGCATAGAGTTTCGTGTTAAATGTTTTATGTATTATATCTATAATATAAACATATCAAAGTGAATTTTGGTGTCTTTTTAAAACTAGAACAAAGCTACTTCCAAGGTTTTCTATGGGCCAGGTCACATTTGTAAATAATCACAGCATTTTATCTGGCTGAGATCTTGATGAATTAGCATCTCTTGAGCCCCTCTTTACCTTGAGGGGGTGACTTCCCCCAACCAAGACAAATAACGGATGGAGAACAAGGCTCCAGGCTGAGACTCTGTAGAGCCCAAAGGAAGAGTCCTGTGAAGGAAAGGGGTGTGGGGGGGGTGTCTCAGAGAGGTGCGTGGGGCTGAGGCCGTGGTGTGGCCTGGGAGAAGAGGGGCCCAGAGAAGGCAGGCCCACACAGCACCTCCAGGCTCACACCTTTGGTCACACCTCCAAATCACTGGGCTCCAGCTTCAGAGCAGCCTGGCTCACGCCTGCCTTAGCTCCAGCCCTCTGTTAGGACCCTGGGCCGGCAGGAAGAGGCCTGGAGTGGCCAGACCCTCCACCCCTCCCACTTGCCCTCACTGTCCCTGAGCCATAGGACTTCCTCCTACTCCAGTGATGCCCAGAAGGGCAGCGTGCAGGCTGAGCCCCCCTCTGTCTCATCCTCCACATCGGTCCTGCCCAGCCAGCCAGGGCCTGACCCCTCCCTGCACACTTCTCGCACAGCAGGCAGCCCCAGCATCCACCTGCAGATCCTGTACCAAGCAGGAGGCTGAGACCTGATGATCGTCCCATTAGGACAGGCACCCCAGCATCCCCCTGCAGCAGGGACAGCCAACCTAGGGAAGGTGGATTTCACCCCTGCCTTAGTCCAGGAGGCCTAGAAAGCATCAGCTCAGGAGGCTGCTGTTGCTTTCAGTATCTTCCCCCTCTCCAAGGGTAAAAGGTGAAACATGTTTTATCCCTTTTCACAAGAGGGCATACCAATGTGGGCCAGGGCATTTTTGAGAAATTACACATTCTTTTAAATTCTGAAAACTTTAGCTTTATTTGCCTGCATAGATAATTCCCTTCCGCCCCCTCACCTCTGTCCTGTGCTTTGCTGCCACCTCACCCATGACTGCCCTTGGCAGAGAGACCACGAGCCCAGTGAGGAGGCGGTGGCCTGCCCCACCACCCTGGGAACCGAGGAGGCCCAGCCCTATCACCTGCCTAGAGGCTGGGGCAGGCCCCGGCTTGCTAGGCCCCAGCAAACCCTCTCTGAGTTCAGTGCTAATTCCAGTTTTTCTTGTTTGGAGGGGCTGATCCTTGGCTTCCCCCTTTGCCCCCAGATCAGGTCCCAGGATGTACAGGGGAGGGGCGACCCTCTTGCCCTCCCTTCTTCCTCTCCCTCCTCCTGGGCCTTCCCTGCAGGGGCTTCCTCTTTCAAAGCTGGCAGCTTCCCAAAGGGTGGCCCTTCTGCTTTGCACCATGAGATCCAGGATGGGCTGTGTTGGGGACAAGATGGAACCAATCACATCAGCGTCAGGAAAGAGATGAGGAGAATAAGGCCTCTAAGAGGGGCTAAAAGAAGACAGTGCGTACTGTTTAGGAACAGTGCAAAGCCGTCCCAAAAGCAAGGTGAACACAGGATGAACATGTCCAGTGCGTGTTCTGAGCCCTGCCAGAGGTGTCCCCCCAGGGACAATCACTGGTGGACGGACACCCACTGCTTCCTGCAGGGCTCTCCTCAGTTCCTCTCCTGACTTCAGCCTTCATGAAGACCCACTCCAATAAGCCTGGCACTGAACCACCCCAAGTATTTATCAGATGCCTACTGTATGGTAGGGTCCACGCCAAGGATCGAGGCATTGCTGGGAACAAGCAGACTGTGTTCCTGCTCTTGAGGAGCTCACAGCCCCAAGCTGTGGTGTCAAGGTGACAAGTGCAGTGGGGGAAGGGGTATCAGGTATCCCAGAGGCAATGGCTTTGACGTAGCACCTAGTAAGGGCAGTGCCACCCACAGTCCCAAGATGCCTAGATGCTTCTGCCTTGCATGGCTGTCCCCACAACGGGCAGTGCCTGACTGCCTCCTTCTCTGGGCCACCCTCGAGCCCTGTGTCCTGACAGTACTGTTCAGGGGAGCCGGCCTTCAACAGGAACAAGCGTAGAAGGGAGGAGGAGGCAGTTCCTCTGCCACCAGCTGCCTCCTGATGGTTTAGTGCTGTCACGGATGTCACCCTTATCTCTTGGATCTCCTGGGAATTTTCAAATATGGGGTTTGGCCCTAACAACTGTGAGAGCCTCTGGGACTGCCAGAAGTGTCTGCCCCTCCCAGGTCTCCCGCCCCCTCCTTCCCAGGCAGGAACCTGCCAGGCCTCCTCCAGGACCTGCTGATTTCACAAGAGGGGAGGGGGCCCCTCACTGTAAAGGTCAAGGGGGAGCAGAAACCCTGACTTTGCTTAGCTCAGAGGCCTCTCCTTGCAGGGCACCCAGAGGCCTTTTGCAGATACTGGGTAGAGTCCTTGACTGGATAATGTTGTTATCTCAGCTGTTTCTTTCCCATGCTGGTGGGCAGAGGACACCTTTGCTCTTCTCTTCTCTTTAGATAAATCATCCATGTGTGGTGGCAGACACCTGTGATCCCAGCACTCTGGGAGGACGAGGCAGGAGGGTCTCAAGTTCAAGCTCAGCCTGGGCAACTTGGTGACTAGAGTGACCCTGTCTCAAAATAAAAAATGGAAAAGAGCTTAGGATGTAGCTCAGTGCAGAGGCCCTCGGTTCAATCTCAGTGCGGGGGGCGGGGGGACTAAACCCTAAATCACCTTCAAAAGAACTTTCTTGATTCTATAAAAGAGTCCTGCTTTCTCTTCTTTCTCATTATCCCTACCTCTCCCCCTCCCCCATACCCTTCTCTGTGGATGGAGCATTTGACGTAAGCGGAGACATAGGAAAGATACCAATTCACTATCAAAGCATCCTAGCCCCATCCCAGAGCAATTAAAAAGCCAGATGGACTCTCTGGGAAAACGGCATTAATAACACGAACAATCTGTGCAGGCCGGCAAGAGCCCAGGAGCCTCAAGAAGGGGTGGGGATTGGGGAGAGGAGGAAGGCTGGGGTGCTGAAGTATGAGCTCGGAGCAACATCTCAGCCATGTGGTGGCCAGCCAGCGAGGAGGCCATTGCAAGGGTATGCTAGGTCTGGCCACAGCTGAGCTGTCCCCTCCGGCCCTTGCAAGGCCCTCTGTGCACCCTGGATCCTGGTGGCTGCAAACAGAGCCAGACAAATGTGGAACCCATTACTCAGACAGCCGCAGCCTCAGCCAGCCCCATTCTGGCACCCGAGAGCTTTGCTTCTCTTCACTTTTGTTTTTATTTATTATTTTTCTAGCTTTCTGGCCCCACCCACTAGAAACAGGCCTCCCTGGGCATATGGCTTCCAAAGACGTCTTTTCTCTTCATTTGCTGTGCCCACATCGATTGCCAGTGCCTGACAACAGAAGATGGTGTTGGGGACCCTCCCGGGGCCTGAGTCAAAGGAGCACTCCTTAGAACGCAAAGTGGAAGGCACTATGGGCAAAACCAGCTGAGCTCTTGAGGGAGCCGGGCACAGGGGCCCACATTACTCCGGCTATCTCACAGACCATTGCACACTTGTGTTGTTCTGAAGCCTGGTCTGGGCAGAGCCCAGAAGTTGGACTCTTCTACAGTAGCCCCATGGTTCAGACCCTGTTCTGGAGACCCAACCAAGGTGAGTTTAAAGAAAGTAGACCACAAGTTCAAGCCCAGCTGGGGCAATCTAGCAAGACCCTATCTCAAAATAAAGATTTTTTTAAAAAGGGTTAGGGATGAGCTTAATGTGAAGGTCCTGGGTTCAATACCCAGTGTTGTAAAAGAGAAAGAAAGAAAGTTAGTTTTCTTATAGCCATCAAGTTGGGATGGGAATTCACTCATTTAAGAAGTATCATTTGTAATTCTCATATGCCCAGAGATCTTTCATCTTCACTGTCTCCCAGAAATCGTTCTTCACACCTATCCTCCCTGGAAATTGTTCTCTCCAAAGTCACCACAAGCTCCTAGAACTCCTCTGAGGTCCTTCCTGCCTTGCTTGGCCTCCTGCTGAACTTGGCTGCAACAGATGTCCTGTGCCTGGCCCAGGGCAGGTCTTTGACATAGGTTTTTGAATGCAAGAGCTTCACTCCAACTCATCTTTCCTTTACAAAACATCCTAGTCCTCTCCTTTCCATTCAGAGGTCCACTGGGTTGCCCCAAGGTCTACCAGGCAGAACCTTGAAGGACCATGGCCCAGTGTTGTTGAAAGTAACATAAGACACCAGAAAGAAGCTCCCTTAGATGAGTCATTGATTCTACAAAGTTCCTATTAATGAGCAAGAATCCTAAGCAAGGTGGCCTCTCCAATCTTAAGTAGCCATGCCATGCCTACCAGGCCTTAGTAGAACCACAGTCAACCCAGCCTCAACGGGATGATCAGGCTCTGCAGAGACATGGGACAGGGAGGAAGTGGAATTTCCAGTAGAGGGCACAGGGGGGCGGGGGGGGGGGGCTCCCAGCGTTGCAGAAAGGTCAGAGGGCAGCCAGTACCATGGCATTTCTATTTTAAAAGGTATTTCAGGTCTTCGTGTCTCCTTATCCCCACTCTAGGATGACTAGCAAGGTCTTCATGGAGGGATAATGGCCTGAGTGTGGGGACTCTAGTGGACAAATGTGGTAGCCTAGAGCCAGGGCACATCACTCAGTGACCCAGAGAGGGCCTGAGGGGAACCGTCACAGCCTGTCCCGAGCCCTCTTGGATTTGAAGATACTTCTGCTCCTTGGCAAGTGACAGCATAACCTTTCACTGGAAATGAAGCCTCTTCTCCCTAAGCAAACACTGTCCCTCCTCTATCCCAGCCACAGAGGCCTCAGAGAGCCCCACCCCACCCCCTGCCTCCCCTGAAGCCAACCAGAACCCTGTCTGGGAGCCCCCCAGGAACACTGTGCCCTCTTGCTGATCAGGAAATGCAGCTGATTTATGGCGGCTTTTCCCCTGTGCACATGTTGGGCAATGGTCTCAGCTGGAAGTGGCAGCTCAGATCTTGGTCCAAAGAGCAGGAGGTAAAGGGATGTCAGAGATGGGGTTCCTGCTCCACAGGGAGCTGCCATGACCTTCAACATCAGGTTAGGACCCACCTGAAGTAGCCTCCTTGAGTGATTTACAATTTGCAAACATGTTCTATTTGATTCCTAAGTTTTGCTAGAGCAATTACAGTGACTAAGCACGAAAAATCACTCCCAACACAGTGTCTCCTCGCTGTTAGGAAATGTGTTTGCTTCACTCTTTTGCCTGGTGCGGCAACATTTTAAAAATAGACTCATTCACTGTACTTGAAGGCAATTTGTTCCAAATTTTCCCACTAATTTGATTTTAATCTGATATTTAAAATTTGTGTGACCACATTCCCACTGATTTATAGGGAATAAGCCCTACCTGGCAGAGGTTTAATTGGCCTTCACTCAAGAGTCCACAGGACAAAGAATTTATACCAGAACAATTTGAAGACACTCCGGTCTCTATTGCTTCAAATACAGGCTAATTCAGCATAGCAAATGCTACTTCCCTGGGGGAGGACAGTAAGTATGAAGCTATGGCTCCCCTGCAGGGTTCTAGCATGCAGTAGGCCTTCTGTCCTCTACTGAGCAGAGGAATCAAGCCAAGACTCCCTGATTTCAATCTCACTTGATGTTGATTCTGAACTGAGCTCTGGAAAAAAGCAATTTGTTCCCAGGCAACAAATAGAAGTCTCCTATTCCTCCCATCCTGTCCTGGGGATGCCCATGGACCATACAGCCCTAGCATCAAACTGAATTTTGTCTTTGCCTCTTGCTGACTGGGTGGCCCACACCAAGTCTCTTAATTTCTCTGAGCTTCAGTTTCCATTTATGCAAAATGTATGCAAAACTAGTACCACACCTCCAAGTTGGGAAAGGTGCATAGGCAAAGCCTGTGAGACACTTGGCCCAAGCTAACCATTCCCATGTGTTGGGGCAGAAGGCAGAGTGGGAGGGGTTGGGCACAGCTTGGTCCTTGGAAAAATTCCAGTGGAAGGACATAGTCATCTGAATAATTTAGGCCCAAATCCTTGTGCCCAGATACCCAAGGAGTTGTAGTCATGTCAACTCACTTACATTTTCCTTTTGCCCTCAAAGAATGCCTTTCATTTGCTTAGAAAGAGCTTCCTGAGCAACTCCTGGTAGCATTCCCTCTCGATTTGACCTTGAGCACAGAGGTCAAAGCCTCTCCTGCACTCAGTAGACCAGGCATGGATGTCCTGCATGGGGTTGTGATAGAAGTTTCTTCATAAAAATGAAGAACCCAAGTGGTGACAGTGGTGAGTGAGGATAAGCATTCTCACTGGGGCGGCAGCCTCCCCAAATCCTGATGGAGCTCTTAGCCTCAGAGGCTCCCCATGAGCTCCTGTTTGGAAAGCTGTACCTTAGCAAAGGGATCATCCCTGTCTTCCCTTTACTGGTGGGAGGGGAGCAGGAGGTACACACTGGGTGTTGCTGGGTAGGGGACCTCTCCTGCTCTTTGTTCCCCTCAGTTCCCGGGTCATCTCAGTGGTTGTCCACACAGCTTGTTCCCATTTGGCCAACCTACCTCTGGCCCAGTAGATGAGGGAGGCTGGCTTCTGTCTCATGGGAGGGCTTACTAGGCTAGGCCTCAGACACCTGGGGAAGTACCTGAGGTCCTGAGATCATGGGAGAAGAGCACAAAGGGAGGCAGGAGGAGGCCTTACATAAGCTTCCCCAGGTCTGGGGCCATCAACCAGGAGAAGCTCTGAAAACTTATCTGGCACTTTTCCCCCTTGCTACCAGGAACATCACTGTCAGAGTCATTCTAGTTAGTGAGCAAACTCTTCAGGCAAGGCAGGAAGGCAGCTCTTGGGCTGCACCTCACTGCTCAAGCACAGGAAGCTGCTGGATTCCACTTGGCAAGCCCTGGAGGACAGCAGGTATGGAGTGGCAACGGAAGGCCTTACATCACCAGCTCTCCACACTCAGGTCAGCTGGACTTGGCACAGGGCAGCAGGGAGGACTGGCCCAGCTGTGGGCAAGTCCCAGGGTGGCCCAGGGAGAGTGGCATTGTGTGCGTGCTGGCATAGGGGCAGAGCGTGCCATGTACAGATGAACATGGGGCTGATTCTGAAGGTTGGATTGGAGTCCACACCCACAAGGGCTGAAATGTTCCCCCAGGAGCAATTCCCAAGGCCACTAAGGCTTGATACCCTCTGCTTAAGGAGCAATCTCCTTTGGAAGAGGTGGAGGCCTGTAAGTCATGGGCCCAGCCCCTGAGCTGAGGGGAGGTGGGGACAATGGCTCTGAGCCTAAAATGTGTCAAAGGCAAGATGAGCATCTTGAGGGACGTGAAGTTTATGTAATTATGTGAGACAGCACTGCCTAGGTGTATAAGCCACACTAGAAAAGAGAACAGCCCGCTCCAAGTCCTCTACCTCCTGGGGCTGCACCAGGCTCACCAAAAGCTCAGCTGTTCACCAAGGAGCCAGGCATCCTGAGAGGTGGCCCAGCCTGGTCTCCTGAGTTCCAGAGCCATGGTGCAGCAGAGGATCTGTCCCACTGAGACCAGAGATAAGACTAGGCTGGGACAAGGACAGGACCAGCCCATGGGCTCCTAGGGTTGGCACCCAGTGGAGTGGTTTAACCCTTGCTATCCCCAAATCCACTCACAGGAGTGAAATGTTCATGTTTTCCTAACACTTTCACAATTGGCTTCGTTCCATGACACCTTCCCCCACCCCGCCTCCACTCAGCATGCCTCAACTTCATTTATTTAGGTTTTAGTTATTTAAATTAATCAGCTGCATGTCGTTTGGAACATCTTTGAGAATTCCCAAATTGGAATGGCATGTCTGAGTCATTGCAGGGCTAGGTTTGGGGGGCTAGATGATACCCAGTCTTCAATTATCATGGGCCACCCTTTTCTGCTTTCCCATGAGACAAGGACTCATGGGACACCACAGTGTGGTAGCCTGGAGGAACCTGCTGCTGGAGCTGGGGGAATCTCACACATGTCTGAGGGCCAGGGTGGGGCCAGGGCCTCTCTGAGACTCTACCAGAGAGCTGCTCACAGCACCCAGATCCTGACGCTGGTTGCACAAGGGCTGGGCCTGCATTCCCACCCACTGGGGGCGTGAGACTATGTGTACCCTGGCCTCAACACACACCTGCTGTGTGACCAGCTGCAGGCTTGGCAGCCTCTCTGTTTGAGCATGTCTGAGAGGTGTGCCGGGATTCCCAGAGGCAAGATGATGAATGGTCTTCCTCTGAAACAGAGCAACCACAAGAACCTGATCCCAAGACGAGTCACGATGAGGAAGAAAAGGACCAGGGCACCTGGCCACTGAGAAGGGAGCATGAGTCAGAAATAAACTACTCACGTGCCAGCCAGATCATTCATCTCTCCAAGAGAGCTAAGGGTCGGGAGCCGGAGGGCTACAGGACCCAGGGTTGGGCAATTCCCTACCTCCCTCTGGAGCTTAGCTCCTGGATCCCTGCCAGCTGGGCCCTAGGTGATGTTAATGGGCTGGGCAAGGAAGGACATTAGTGCTCTTTGGCTCATCCTGAGGACAGCATTGGAGGACCCTAGGTTGATGCTGGCATCTCAGGCCTCCTCTGGTTATGGCACATGGGCATTTCAGCTTCACCTCTAGATACCCCACCAGGACCAGAACATATCAGTCAGCTGGTCAGTGAGTCTCCAACAAGCAGCCCTAAGAGCCCATACCAGATCCCAGATACATAACAGGGAAATAAAGGTCAAGGGGACAAAGGCCCCCTTTGAGAAGGGGCTATTCTCATTACTGGGTGAGAGATATGTTTTCCCTGCTTCACCTATGCATGCCATTGGGCCCCTCCTCATTGGCTGTGGAAGGACACTGGGGAATGTTGTTCTACAGTCTCTGGGGTCTGGTTCACAATAACCATGGGAGGGAAGAGGAAACAAGGGGATGCAGCTGTGAGCATCTCAAGGCGGCCCACATAGGCCCTAAGAAGGCAGGGTGAACTACAGAGGCAAAAGACAGGCAAGAGTTGATTTTTTACTCCCTGATCTTGTTTCCATGTGTCCTTTGCTACATTTTTCTTGGTATTGTAGAATATTGTGGCCCTTGGCCAGGAGCAGACTGGCTCTATAAACTCCCACTAGTATTGTTTAAACTCTGGGTGGTATGAAACATGGAGCTGGATAGATAGTCACCAAAGCATGACAGAACCATTAAGAGAACCAGTGTTTCTCTTCAGACACCCATCCTCCAGTTCCAGAACATTTTTACTCATTAATCCTCAAAGCATTGTCTCTGCTCCATTTCCTCTCCCCTCTTTTTCATGGACAATATTGAAAACATGTTAGATCTTTTCTTCCTCTTTATCTCATATGTTGTCTTCTGGTCTTCTTTTCATCTTTATGTGCTACATTTGTGATAAATTCTTCTGACTCCTTTTCTAGTTTGCTAATTTTCCTCTCACCTGCATTAAATTTTTTATTTAATTTATCCATTGAGTTCTTGCTTTGGGTTACTGTAGTTTTTGTTTGCAGAGATACCTCTCAATTCTTTTTCAGATCTGCTATTTTACCATTTATAGAGTTCCATTCCTAGAGGTTTTTAAAGCACATCTTGCTAAAACATTATATGCACAGTTATGTTCATTTAATTTGATGTTTTTGAGAGTCTGTTTCTGTTTTTGATTGACTCTTCCAGTTTTCACTCCTAGTATCATATCTTCTTATGCGTTTGATTATTTTGGTATGCTGGTCATTGTTTCTGAAAGAAAATTGTTCATAAGAAAAATTTGGGATTTAGGGCAAAGGTACCTTTCGCTGGAAAGCAATTTCGTTTGCTCCAGACAAATATCTAAGAATGCTGCTAGTCCAGGACACCTTAATCTTGAAAGCTTCCTAGCCCATCCAAGAGATGAGTATTTAGATTGCAAGATCATAGGAGGGCTAGTTTACTTCCGGTTCACTCTTATACTGAGGGGGCAGCCTCTTGGAATCCCATCTCAGTGTAGAATAGATGTTCTATTATGTGTCCCATCCTGTGTGAGCCCTAAGTTTAATTTCTTTCATTCCGTAGGACTATTAAAATAAAATTCAAATATGTTAAGGTCAGAAAATGCCTCAGGAAACAACTGGTTTCTCTTACTTACCTATCTGGATTCTTCCTTTTCCCCTCAGTTTTGGCTTGGCTACCTAATATATTTTAATAAAATTATCCTATGTTTTTAGTCCTTTTCAATAAGAGGATGGGGCCAAATAATCTAGCCTGTCAATACTGGAAAATGGAAGCCTTTCCTTCTCTCATTCAACAAGTATTGGGGAAGTGCCTATGTTTCAGGCACTGTGCAAGGGGCACTGCAGTAAACCAGATAGAGTGGGCTCTTGGGGCGCTCCCAGTCTCTCTATAGAGACAGACAATAAACAGAGAGTTACACAAGTGATTAGTTAATTATAGTTGTGACACATATTGTGAAGTAAGGAAATTCAGAGGTGGTGAGAGTGTCCAACTAGGAGTCTTCACCTGCTTTGTGGACTCAGGAGAAATCATTTCTAGGAATGTGATTTTTAAGCTAAGAGCTGAAGGACAAGTAGAATTAGGTCATTGGGGGTTGGAGCGAGACAATATAGGCAGAGGGAATACTGTATTCAAAACTCACACACAGGAAGGAGCACAATGTTCTAGATACTGGAAAATGACCAATATGTTTGGCCACAGTGCAAGGACAAGAGGTAAGGCCAGAGGGTTAACTGGGCTCTCATATTCAGGGGTTCAGACTTCGGTCAATATCCCAAGAACAAAAAGGACCATGGTGAACACTGAGGTCAAGTTTTCTGGTAAAGACCATTCTGCTGACCCAAGGAGGATGAATCGTGGCAGACCAAGGGAACATCAGCCAGGCCAGGGGGAGGCTCCCTCACACAAAGGTGAATGGATTCAAGAAATATTAGCAGATAGGACAAAAAGGATTTCTACCAAGACTGACCAAGGATCCTCTCAGAATACTTTACCAAATTGTCCTGGCTCTTGTTCGTTGGCCCTCTACACCTCTTTCCTTGCCACATGGAGGGCCTGGCATGCCTTTGGCTTCCTGTTGGGTTTGGCCATGGGAAACACCACAAAGAGATCAGAAGCGATTGTTGAGGCTGGGCTGCCTCTCTTTGACTCTCTCCTTGCTTCAGGGCCTCATCTGCACGACCCCAAGAATAGAGCCCCTCTCAAGTGACCCTTCCTCTGACCTCCATGGCTCCAGTTCTCACTTGTAACACCAATTCCTCCCCTTATCCCTTCACCCTTACAGGTGGGGGGTGACCATATCTGCTACAGCTAGTTTCTGGGGGCCTCAATACCCCTTTTGGATTCCCTTAACTAGCTCTCTAAATGATCCTTTTGTTAATCTCTCTTTATTAGATGAGATGGAGGAGTTTGATTTTCTGCCAGAACCCCGAGTGATCACCAGTTCTTAGAGATTTTTTTTGTTTGGGGTTTAAACTTTTGTTTATTTGTTTGTTTTCCTTTAAAGAATCCAGAGAAGCAAATCTGTCTGGGAATTCTGGAGGAAAGCCAGTCCATTGCAGCAGCTAAAGGGGTGGTGTCAGGGCCCACATGAAGGCTCTGCTGCCATCTGTGTTCTGTAAACAAACATACGCATGTGTGTGCATGGCAAGCCAGAGCCAAATGACAAACACAGCCATGAAAATTTTATGGAGTCCCAATATCAGCCAGGATAGAAGTAATTAAGCAAACCTGGTGTCTTCTGTCTGGCTGTACAGTCCCTGAGTCTGTCTGCTAGGAATTCTAGCCTGGGGGTTGGAGGGAGGGTGCTTTACGATCTGCTTTCAACTTCAGGCTCCAAACTCTTCTCAAAAGAAGCATCCGAGAGATTGAGGTTAAAGTGCATCTGATTTCTGGGGTGGACTTACTAGGCCCAATGCTGAGCTTAGTTCCGGGAAGAACTCTCTTTTAGCTTGCCTGCCAATTGCTGGTTTCTTCTTCCCTTTTCTTGCCTTTTCTGCTCCCTACCACCCTCCCCAGCTGAAGGTTGCTTCACTTTCCCTTTAGAGAAATCCAGCCAGCTACCGGGAGATTGATATACGCTTAGGAACTGTATTCTACAATTTAGTGCTCTCTCCCCACCTGCCTCTGCAGGGGCTCAGGCAGAGGGTCAAGGGCAATGAGGAATACAAAATGCTATGTCATGGCAGAGGTTGTCTGGGAGGGACTAGGTCTTCAGGGAAAGGCTCTTCCACCAGGCATTGTTCAGTGGAGACCAATGTGACAAGAAGGACCCAGCTCCTCAAAGGACTCCTCCAGTAGAAAAACAGACAACACAAAATTCCAATGGCAGTTCCTGTGGCCAGATGAGGGGGAGGGGCAGAAAACAAGGCAGGAGATGGGGAAGACAGTCCCCTGGGGCCCTGCAGGTGGGGTGGCCATGCCTCCTGCTTTGCCTGGGACAGTTCTGGTTTACTCCTGCTATTCCAGTCCAACTGTTTGCCACATCCCCTTTGACCTGCCAAAATGTGTCCCTACTCGTTCCATGCATGACACAGTCACTCTACTTAGAGGGCAGAGCAAGACGTCTAGGTTTTATATGTTTTCATCGCAAAGAGGAGCCGTTGCAGAATACTGAGCAAGGAAATGACAGGATCCAGGCCTTTCTTTCATTCACTAAATGTTTACTGAGTGTCCCGTAGTCTTCTCAGCTCCAGGGACATAGCAATAAACCTCACTAGATTGGACTTCTGTCCTCATGGAGCTTACATTTCAGTGTTAGAAATGCCGATGTCTGAGAAATTTAACCGATTCTGAACAACTCCCTGGTGTCCTGGACATATCAAAGTGCCCGTTAGAAAGATGGAAAGGCAAAAGAATGTTCAGCTGGTCCTTTTTGTAAATTTAATAATTGGAACATTTTCAAGTCTGCTCCCAAATTCACCCCTTAGGGGAGGTCTTCATGGGGAGCTATATGCGGTGAGGATTGCCCTTAACTCCATTCTTAACCACATACCCAGGCTCCTGTGGTTGGTAAACCCAGCTAGGTGACGGTTGGCCTGGCTCAGCCCCTCACTCCATGCTGGTTGTAGCTCTAGGTAACTGGCTTACAAATGCTCGTTGAATCCTAGCCTGAGTGGTCTAAGCAGAAATGAACAAATGACACTGATACATCTTACCAAAACTCCTATCTCTGTGTTGGGGACTGAGGCATAGAGCCCAGTACAATAAGAAAAACATAGCATGACACTTTGTGTCTTCAGGTATGGCTGGATCCATACCTGATGCTGTTGGAATCCTCTCACACCATCTCCTGGTTGTACCATCCTTTGTTTGGGCTTCAGTGTATTGGTGGGGTTCCCAGTAATTCAAGTCTTCCAAATAGACATCCAGCGACTCAGAATAGAGGTCCAATTTTCTGAATAATTTCATTCAAAGTCCTGGGATTGGGCTCTGTTGGACCTTAGGCTCATCACTGAACCAGCCACTGAATCGAGGAGAATGGAGGATGTTGACTGGCCAATCCTGCATCATGTCCTACCTTCCCTCCTCCCAAAAGTTTTGGGGTAGAATGAGTGTGGGATGCAAGGTTCTCTAAGAAAATTCCATGTGTTATCTGGAAGAAAAGAAATACATCTTGAAGCAGGCAAGACAGTCAGTGTCCACTGTGTCTGTCCTTTGTCCCAGGAAGAAGCAGAGCCCAGAGAGAGAGGATGATTCAGGGTGACTCCTTTACCACTGCTTCAAAAGGAAAAGTGAGTCCACAGCTGCAGGGGAGAAGGTGGTGGGTTTCTGGAATCAGCCAATGTATTCAGGACCCAGATGTGTTCCAGTATTCTGCTCTGCCTCAGCCTACTGTGAGTCTCTCTCTTCAGGCAACACGGAACAACTTTGGGCCCCAGGGTGTCCATGAGATCTGTGATTCTAGGCCATGGAAGCAGGGCCAGGGGAAGACACATGGCAATGGATGAGACTTCAGAGGGGTACAGGTAGAGCCGGGGAGGGATTGAGAACTAACCTGAGACCTCTGAAGCCTCTGGGTCCTATTTCAATGGGCACCTGGAACTCCCTGACTCACTGAGGCCTCCAATCTCTGGAGTACAGGTTCATCCTGCTGTTCCCTGGGACCAGAACTGGGCAAAGGGGCCACTCAGGAAGAAGGATGCTGACAACAGGGAGGTCAGGAGGGGACCCTTGCCCTTCTGGCCTTGGAAGGGCCTCCAAAGAACCAGGCTGGCCCTTGGGCCCCTCACTCACCTGTATTTCAAGGATGCCCCTCAAGGGTGGGAAGGAAACGCATTTACTGAGCCCTAAGGGAGCAGGTGCATCCTCAAGTCTCTTGCCTCATGCCATCTGCAGCTCCTGAAAGTGACCATCAGTCTGTGCAGCAGATGAGGGATGGAGGTTCTCAAAGCCAGATTTCCAGTCTATAAATGGTGAAACCCCAACCCTTCATAGCCTAACTCCTGCCTGAAAGAATGCCGTGGAGCACATTTCCAATCCTAGCACTCTGTGATGCTGAGGCAGGAGGATCACAAATTTGAGCCTAGCCTGGGCAACTTAGGGAGTCTCTGTCTCAAAATAAAAAATAAGAAGAGGCTGTAGCTCAGTCCAAAGGCCCTGGATTCAATCCGAGAACCCCTCCACACACACACACACACACACACACACACACACACACACACACACACACACACAGAATGGGAGGTGAGTCCGGGAGAATAAGGGGAGAGGACTGGGGAGGTGAGAAGAAGCCACAGAATTCATCTGGTTCTGGACAAGAGCCTCCCTGCCACACCCAAGGAAGGTGGGTGACGCCGAAGCCCAGCCCAGCAGAGGCAAGAGCCCCACCAGGGATGAAGAAGATGGTTTCCTCTCAGTGTCTTCATGCCACACGATGTAAAATAATCCCCTCAGCCCAGAAAAGCACATTTTGTGGCTGTCTGACTCATTTCCCACAAAACTAGGTTCAGCAACGCCCCCCCCCACAGGCATTTACAGCTTTTGTTTTGAAAAATAAAAAACAAGTTGAAGATTTCAGGATGACTTTTAGACATAAATTGTTCCTGTCTTCACCCTCGTCCCAGGCCCCCTCACCTAATTTCCCAAACATTGGCTGCCAGAGCCTCAGGAGGACCAAGTCCAAGTGGATGTGGGATGACTCAGAGTCTCTGGGTGGCACGGCCCCCAGGGCAGGGTGGGAAGATGCCACCCGGGCATAGAGATGGGTTACAGGGACCCTCCAGGGCGATGGTCTCCCTGGCATCTGCCCACCATGCCCCTGATCTGTCTGCTTTTGGGTCATATATGGGTCCCAACAATGAGGTTGCTTGCTCTTAGCCTTACAGTCTCTAGGGGACTTCTGGGGACACCAGTAGTGTCAGGCGGGTGGCTTCCCTCCCTGTCATTCTGGGCCAAGGAGAGTACCACAGGGTGGCCTAGTTAATGGATACAGGACATGCCCCCATCCCTTATTGCTATCCTGCCTCTGCCCAGAAGACCAGCTAAGTCTGACCACCGTGAGACCCTTCAAGCAAAGAATGAGGGTCCTTCAGTCCCCCAAATCTGTGAGTGCTTCTGTTTCCCTGCACACTCTAAGACTTGGCCTCCTGCTTTTCTCTGACTCTTCCATTCCTTGCGTTTTCCCAGCAGTGCCAGGCCAGGGTATATCAGCACCCTCATTTCTCAGGCCAGGAGCACCACTGGACTATGCATGACCTTTGCCAGCTGAGAGAGCCTGATCTATTTCTAGGCCTGTGCAGGGGAGGAGCCCAGGTAGGAAGCCCAGGACTCAGATTGGGGACTGGAGTGAGAGGCCCCTCCTTGGAGGTCACAGGTTTCTGGTACATGACTCAGTCATCCTGGAGTACCCACCACCCACAGAACCAACTCCCCTCCCTGCACCTTGGCACATTCAAGGCCCTCCACATGGCACCCAGTTGGTTGGCCCACATCATTTCTCCATCTTCCTAAGGGCTTCCCAGGGAGGGGTGGCAGCTTGGGACCAGGCACCCATCAGCACCATCCTCGAATTAACTAGGAGCTCCGCTTGGGCAGGAACCTGCCACATCTAGGCCATGACCTCAGCTCATGGGCTAGGGCTTCTGGGATCTGGGATGAGATCGAGGACCCATCCCTGGTTACTGTGACTACTCTTCCCCTGACCCATCCTCCAGGAGCCCACCTTTTTCTGCTTGCCCTTAGTGGGGTCTCCAGGCTGCTGAACACTGAGAGATTGGAGTCCTGCTGCCTACCATGTGCTACGATTCTGCCCAAGCTAGGGACACAGAGGCACTGTGTGGTCCACTACGGTTCTTCTCCTCTCCACCCCATGGCCTTCCCTGGATATGCCCTGGTAGCAGCTGTCCAGAGCTCTGGACTCACACGTGGGAACAGGAAGCATCTGTGGAAAGAGTCCCAAAACGGTCGAATGTCTAACAGTCAGGGGCTCTGCTGGGAAGATGTAGCAGTGAGCTGGGGGAGGGATTGTGAATTGGGGTCCCCCAAGCTGGCTGGCCATGGGCATTAGAGGAAGGGCCAGAGGTGACCCGGACTTCCTTAACCACAAGAAAATGACTCAGCTAAATTGAGGAAGATTTCTGTTTCGGCAGAACATTTTTTCCACTATGGTAAGAGCTTTTCACCCACGGACTCCAGAGGAGCTGAGTACCCCAGAGAGGGTTTTGGGGAGTTTCAGTTTGAATAATCAATGCCGATTCTTAATCATTATTTTGAAGAGGCAGCTCTTGGTTTTCCAGCAGGTGGTCAGATCTCTGGCAGCCAAGCCAGGCGTGTGTGTGTGTGTGTGTGTGTGTGTGTGTGTGTGTGTGTAAGTGCAAGTGCACATTAGTGTCTTGAGGACCCTGGGCAGTGGAAAGAGTGGGGAAATTCTGTCATGATTATTTCCTTTGGCCAGCAGCAGGCCCTGCCCAGGTCCATAGAAATGACCTGGATTCTCCATCCCTCATAATCCTGCTGGCCTGAATAGGGCAGCAGCTATGCTGAGAGTTAGGTGTGTCCAGGCATCGGGCTGGACTCATCCTTACACTACTGCCTTTGAATGCTCACAGCCTAGGAAGTGAATCTCTCTCCCAGATATCAGCTGAGGCTTGGTGGCAGGAAAGCACTAGTCAGACACTTATTCAGGCAGCCTGACATCATCCCAATGGCTGTGCCGCCTGCCCATCCATGACATAACACAAAGTCATCTGTCTTAGCAACTAGTAGCCCTGGGCCCATGAAGACTTTTCTTCTTTTTTGTGGTGCTGGTAGTGGGGACTGAACCCAGGACATTTGCAGTAAGCAACATACCCAGCCCTCCTTTTTTATTTTTCATTTTGAGACAGGGCTCTACTAAGTTGCCAGGGCTGGGCTTGAATTTGTGATCCTCCTGCCTCTGTCTCCCAAAATGCTGGGATGACAGGCTTGTGCCACCATGCCCAGCTTGAGGGCTTCTTTTAAGGGTCCTAACTCGATCACCATCGCATTCACGGGTGATCAGAAGCCTCTCCTCTCCCTGGATTCCAGGATGTGAAGTCGGGCATTTCTTAGCAGGTAGAATTTTCCAGGAGGGCAGGGCTGACCCTGACCATGTGACTTCTGGTCTAACAAGCATGAGGAGAACAAGCCCTCTTCTAGGTGCTTGATGGGTCAGAGGGTTGGCCACTTTGAGCCTCTCCCTCTTTTTGGTCCAGCTCAAATGGGGACCCTAGAGGTGGCACCAAGTAGGCTCTGGCCTGGACCATGGACAGGGAGAGTGTGGGAAGAGTTGGCCCAGGCAGTGACTGCTCCTCCTTCACCCCAATTCCCCGTGTCTGTTCCCACTGGGCAACAGCACCAGCTATCAAATGGTCCCAGATTCTTGTTCCCCCTTCCCAGGCAGGGTCTTCCCTGAACCTCACTTTCAAGGGGGCTGACAGGGCACAGCACCTCATCACATGTTGCACCAGTTCTGATGGGGCCTACACATCCCACTTTACCTGCCCCCTCCTCTGACCTGGGGTAAGTTTTTCCAGACCAAAGCTGCCCAGTGAAGAGGCCTTGTCCAGGTCTCCAAGGAGTTTAGAGGACAGACAGGACCTGGCTGGTGGGGCTCTGGGCCTGGGGCTGGGGTGAGGGTTCTGCCTGGGGCCAGGTCACGCGTCCCAGCTTTATGACCTCTTCAAGGCCCAACTTGCTGGCCAGACTCTGAGAGGAGCTGCAGAGGCTGAGGGCGGAGGCCAGGCCAGCAGCCCCTGGGGTGCTGTGCTCCAGGACAAAGGGTAGGTTGGTTCTGGAAGCAGGACACGGGGCAGCAGAAAGATGCAGGCAGGGCCCAGTCACCCAGTGAGGGGCCCGAGCCCTGGGCCTCTCCTGGGCTGCCCCCCTCAGGGAGACAGAAGATGGGATCAATCGAGGAAAAGGCAAGAAAGAGAGAAGGAAGAGCAGAAAAAAACAGCATTAGAGGAGCAGCCTGGGGAGAAGGGAGCAGACACAGCAGAGGTCCCAGGGGAGGCTCCAGACACCCGCTCCAGCTGGCCCTGCTGCTGGCACAGAGCCTGTCCCAGGCCAGACCCCCAGGAATTGAGGAGGGGCCAGGCGGGAACTGTTGCCTATTTGTGGCCCTTGCCCTCTGCCTCACAGAGGCCCTCACATTCCTACTTGGGCTCATACAAGACAGCTGTGTCTGCGAGTGGTGTTTCTATGCCCAGATGTGTGTACTTGCATGTGCACTTGGGTGTGCAGCGTGTCTGAAGTCATTTTCATCCAGGAACATTACCACCAGGGTCATACAGGCAGCTTGGGCACCAAAACAGGCCTCTGCCTGAGCCCAGCCCCACACAGGCAGCCCTTCATGGGGGCCCGGAAGTCACAGTGAACCTGGTTCTCTGCTCCTACAGAAGGCCCAGATGACCTTCCTATGAGGCAATGGGGCACAGGAGGCAATCCCTGGCTCCCAGGGACCACAGGGCCCCAGTAGTGGGAGGGCCTGACTGAGCAGAGGCTGTCTACCTTCTGACCTGCAGATCCAGCTCTGGCCTCTGCGATGCGAAGCAATTCAAAGTGCTCCCAGAGTGGGCTGCAAAGCTCAGTGTATGCATGGGAGCCTGCGTGTGTGTGGGTGCATGTGTGTGTTTGTACATGAATACATGAACATTCACATCTGTCACCTGGTCACTGAGCTTCAGCCTCACCTACCATGTGCTCATCATCCCCTCATTCAGAACCCACGACGTCTCCCAAAGACCCAAGTTACTAACTCAAGTTCTCTTCCTGTCACCGATTCTTCCCTCAACCCCCTCATGTAGCCGGGTGGGTTTCCCCCACCAGCCCTGTTCTTCATGCACATTTTCCATGCAGATGGTTAGCAGCGGTGCACCTGTGGCTTCTGCATTTGTGGTGTCTTCCTCTGCATGGTCTGAGTTAGGTATGAGAATGTGCAAACCAGGGGAGAGACCCAATGGACACTGGTTTGAACAGAAAAGGAATTCTACCTCTTGGCGTTGGAAAAAATCCAGATGGTGCTGGTTCAGGCATAGCTGAACCTCCGTTGTCTAACTCCATATCCATCTCTCAGCTCCACTTCCCTTTTTCCTTTCTACTTTCCAGACAGGATCCCAGCAAGAAAGTTGCTAGGCTTGCACTCTTCTGCTTTGCCACTCAGGGAAAAGAAAACAATGCTTCTTAGTATTTCCAGCAAAAGTCTCAGGACTGATACCCATTGGCCAGACCCGGGGCACATGACCCATGTCCCAAACCCAGGGCTTAGACAGCCCTGTCTGAACCGCGTGGTCTGAGAGACAGCTGGTTTTCCAAAGCCATGCCAGGGGCTGCCCCAGAAGAAGGATGTAAATGGTGGGCAGCCAGGACCTTGGGGGCCTACCTAGGAGTCCCTGCACTGGGTGAGGTGGGGACTTATGCTCTTCCTCTCTCACTTCAAATCAGTGTGGAGTCTAGAATTCTTTTAGTTTACAATTGGGGAAACTGAGGCCCAGAGAGCCAGGGCACTGGTCAGGAATTGCACTATCAGTTGGGCCAGAGTCAGAAGTAGAACGCAGGCCTCCTCACAGTGGGTTCTGACCATGCACACCGGCCCCTCAATGCAGCCAGAGCTGCACTTTGGGACCACCTTCCTGGCCTGCTCTTGAGAGTCTGTCTCTTCAGCCTGGGATGCCATTGATGCTTCGGGAAGTCGCAAATGTCAGCATCCACAAGAATCGCATCAAGCCCTGTGCAGGCTGCAGGGTTCAGCACTGACAGGCCTTGAAGCACCCCACCTGGCAAAGCCCACCTCAAAAAGAAGGAGACCATATCAAAGAGGGAGAAGGGTGCAAAGAGAGCAGGCCTGAGGCCAGGGTCAGGACTGGATGGCAGGCAGATCCAGGATGGGAGTCAGAGAAGCCACTGCTGCAGCTCAGCAGCTGAGGAGGGGGAGGGGGCTAGACCTGGAGCACAGGGAGGTCAAGGGGCAGAGAGGACTGGAGGGGCCCAGAGGGCCCCGGCAGGCTGTGGACGCTTGGCCAGAAAGGCCTGTTTACTCAGAGGCCTCTGAGGTCAAGGCCCAGGCTCGGGGTTAATCATTAACGGCTCACCCTGCTCGTGGTTGACTGGTGTGGTATGGGCCAGAGCCCGGAGCCTAGGCACCACCCCCACTGCCATTCTGCACAAGAGGGGCCTTGAGAGCTTCACAAGGCACTGACTCTGCAGCCCCCTAGGTCTCTGACATCCCCCGCCCCACCTGGCAAGGGCGTATACCAAGGTTCTGAGGTTACCAAGGTAGGCAAAATGTGCTTGCCTCCTAAGTTCAGCTCCTAGGACCTTGTTCATAAGAAGGGTCATAGTGATCCCAGGAGTCAGGGTGATGCCTGTTTTACTGGCAGAGACAGGTTTGGTGGCAGGATCCAGGTTGGGTATGGTGTCTGTGAGACACAGGCATCCTAGGCCTGAGCTCACCAGACTCAGCGGCAGGTGTTCCAGGTACCCCATGGGGCTGTGGCTTATACCAACCTTACTCAGGGACAGGACCTCTCTCTGTGCCATCAGGCCTGTATTCCTACCACCTCCTAAGATGCGCCAGGTCAGGTGCTCCTAGGAGACAACCTTCCAGAGAGACAGAAGGGTTTGAGACTGCAAATCTTCCCATTGTCCAGCAAATTAGGCCCCCACTGCCAGGCTGGAGAAGGGTGCACAGTGACATGGACACAGTGACCATGCCACTGCCCACACTTTCTGGATTCAGCTCCCCTCCCTGGCCCAGCAGCTTTGCACTCAATCTGGGGCAAGTGGATGATGGGGGAGGCTCGCTGTTTACAGAGAGTGGCTGCTATTTCTGCACCCTGGATTCACCCAGCATCTTTCAGAGGGGACAGCAGTGTCACCAAGGGGACCTGGTTATGGCTCAGATGTTGATTCAGCAGGTGAGTATAGCCGAGCATGCTGTGTGTCTCCTGAGCTCCCACCCCTGAGCCGGGTATCACTTCTGGACAGTCTCCACGTAGCGTAGTGCTCCCTTAGGGATTTTCACTGACCCTTTGATCCACAAGCCATCAGCCTCTTCCCAGTTTCATTTTCATGGGGGATGGGCCCAAAGCCTTAACCCTGCAGCTGCCTAGCTGGGAGGATGCTGGGACAGCCAGAGCCTGGGTGTGTTTGCAGCCTCTCTGTGCATATGCAGTGCCCTTGGGAGTAAGGGATACTGTCTGCCTCCATACCGGTAAAGAAGGAGTCTAGGCCCAGAATTCCCAGCCTGTGAAGTCAGCTTTGTGGAAAGACTCTAGGACATGTCCCATGGCCTGCTTAGGAGTGAAGACTTTCTGTGTCTGCCTTTGACAACAAATTCAGGCTGAGCATTTGTCTATGGCAATCTCCACTGGACACCATGAACTACTGCCGAGTCCAGACCTACAGGGTCCACTTAGGACATAATTGTTCCCTTTTCAAGGTACCACTTCTGCCTAACCAGGAAATCCTGAACTCGGCTACTGCCCCTCCCTGAGTCAACACTTGCTGAGGAGAAGGAGGGGAGACAGGAACACAGGCTGCAGAGCTCAGCTTGGTAGCCCCAGCCACGGGAACATAAGCCAGAAAGAGTTGCATGCACACAGCCACTCGGCCACTCACACTCGTAGTCCTTTGTGTACACACAGACACACACAGTCACACTAGCACACTCAGACACAGACATGTACACACAAGTGCTGGTTTAAGCATGCGTGTTCCAGCAGTGCACACGTGTACATGCAAACACAGACACAGGCTTTCCTGCCTCCAGCAGCCAGCATGGAGGATCGGCCCGAGTCTACCTTCTGGCACTTCCAGGAAGTATGAGACCCGGACCAAGCCCTTGAACCTTATCATGCCTGCTCCTGTCTCTGGGGCCAAACACTACCCAGGATATCTTGGTGTCATTCAGGAAATGCACACTTGAGCGGGGGAATAGTATTTGGCATCCTGCAGAGCCTGGCTAGGCTGGGTTGGGGCTGTAGGTGGCCCTGGCTGTGCTAGGAGAAGCGCACCCATCTCAGGGTTGGCCCTTGGACCAGGCTCGGTAGCTCATTTTCTGTTGATCTGCCTGGCTAAATACCCTCTGGCTTGGGGGCTGTATCAGGCACACAGTAGGCCTCTGCCTACAGCGTGGTTGGCTGAATGAACAAAGGCCCATTTGAGGAGTTAGTTCTCTGTCCTCTGGGCTGGCTTCAGGGCCCTGGATGGTCCCTGCCACCCTTGACCTGCTTTATCTTCCTGGCTCACCTCCACCACCTGAGACCAGGCCCCAGGGAACCAGCCTGCCCCTGCTCCTGTCTCTGGGGTGGCAGGCGGGCAGCCCTAGACATGCCCCCACATAGCTCCCCTGCGCCCTCACGCCCAATCCACGCCAGAGCCAGGCCTAGAGCAGTCTCGGGCCTGCCTACTACCCACATCCTATGCACCTAACACTCCCCCTCCAGCAAGAGACCTGGCCCCTGGCTCCCCACAGTACCTAGACACCCATTCCCACACCAGCCACTGGCACCTCCTACCCTCAACAGCTTGGACCACAAACAGGGGCCACACTCCTGGCACAGCCCCCAAGCCTTTCTAGCCTGCTGCATCTTGTCAGGTCCTCGTCACCCTCCCCTCCTTTTTTAGTGTCACTCTGTCCCTCTCTTGGACTATGATGACTTCATTCTGTCCCACAAGCAGCCAGCTCCGGCCCCTAGGACTTTGCAACTGAGGCTGCCTCTGGTTCTGCCCTGGACTGGTCCTTTCCTGGTTCAGGTTTTGGCTCTCCTGCCTCCTCCTCAGGGAAACCCTCCTGAGGTGACCCAGATCACTGCAGGGTTACACTTGGTTGCCAGTTCTTGGTCTCTCAAATGGCCCTGCTGTCACCCTCATTTACATGGCTCCCACCTGCCTTCCTTGCTGCATTATTAGCTCCATGAGGGCAAGGAGCATGTCTGTTTCATCCTCAACCTAGAAAGGATCTATCTCTCAAGTTGTTGATGGTTTATTGAGTGAAGCAATGACCAAGAAAAGGCAACACTGAACCTAGATATATGACTCTGAAATAAGAATGGGCTGTATGTCAGGTATACAGGGCAGATCTCTATGTGCAATACTGGAAAGTCCTGGGGTCTTCCTGGCTCATGCAATTCAGGTAGACCCTGCTGAGTGGGTCATGTTAAGATTGGAAGTTGGACCCACACTCTCCTCCTGGTGGGGTTAGGTGGTCCTCTGGCTTCTTCCTGCCCTGTACTGTGAGGAGCTCCTAGCTCAACTTCCTGGGTTTATGAGGGGCCCACATTCTGCCAGCTTTTACTTCTGCTCTTTTGTCTCAGATATTCTGCCACCTGGAATCTCTCCCCTATCTGCCTGGTCAATCCTTTCCCAAACCCCAGGTGGAGCCAGGCCCTCTTCTCTGCCCCAAAGCCCTCTGCTCACCACACCCAGCCTCAAGGTTGCACACAACTCCTCTGCCAGCCAGAGCAGGCTGCAGGCCAGGCCACACCAGGAGCACTGCAGCACATCGTGGGCTTCTCTGGAGGCCCTGACCACTGTCCAGAGGTCAGCAAGGTAAGTCAGAGGACAAGGGTCAGTCATGTGTAAAGGATCCCAGAGAGGAGAAGAGGTAACTCAACCCAGGAAGTTAAGGCTTAGTTAACCAGTCGGTCACTTAGAATATCAGTTAGTTCATAGGTATTTTTGCTTCTTTCATTTGTTGAATATGCACTGTGTTTGAGAGAGAGAGGACTTCTACTTCTTCATTCTCTGTACAGCAGCTGCTAGGGCCCCGAGGGAGGACTGAGCAGGCAGTCCCAACAAGGAGGGGAAAGATTTACTCAGTTCTCCCTGGATCAAGGCTGCCAGTGACAGTCTCCAAACCAAATCCCACTTGCCTCTATGTTGGGAAAAAGCAAAAGAAAACTATTTTGTGACACATGCAAACAATATGAAATTCACATCTCAGTGTCCATCAATAAAGTTTTATTGGAATACAGCCACATCCATTTATTTATGTATTATGGATATCTGCTTTCACCCTGCAGTGGAGGCTGAATAGTTTCAATTCTGACCATGTGGTTTACAAAGCCTAAAAAATATGGCCCATCTGGCTCTTTTCAGAGAAGATTTACTGCCTGCTGTCCCACTCTATCCAACTGGCTGTGAAGGAATCATCTGTGCTCTGGGGACTCAGTTTCTTTTCTTTCTTTCTTTCCTTTTTTTTTTTTTTTTTTTTTTTTTTTTGCAGTGTGAGAGATCGAACCCAGGGCCTTCGAACTGAGCTATATCTTGTATCTCCAGTCCTTTCATTTTTATTTTGAGACAGGATCTTGCAAAGGCTGGGGTTGGACTTGTGATCCTCCTGCCTCAGCCTCCCAGAATGCTGGTACCACACCCAGCTTCAGCTTTGTGAAATGGAGTGAACAGCACCTCCCTTAGAGAATGGCACTCTTTTCTGTTACTTGGTCACACGGCTGTCCCCTACCCTCTCTTCCTTTATCCCAGCATATGGGAACTGAGCACTTACTTATCCTGTGTCAGGCAGGGGACTGGCTTGAGCCCCAAGGTCTGCACTCCAAAGTCAGACTGTTATGCCTAGGGACACAGAGGAGTGATGGGGAATCTGGCCTGAAATTTGCAGGCGGCTCCCAGAAGGAGTGATGCCCAGGCTTAAAATTTAAATAGCAATTTGCCAGAAGGAGCAGAGATAAATGTTCTAGTTGGCAGGAATAACCTTAGCAAAGGTACAGAGGCTAAGAGAGGGTGGCAGGCCTAGACCTGGTATGTATGGGAGGGTGAGAAGCCAGGTCATGGGGGACTCTGGGCAATCAGAGATCACCCTTCATCACCATTCTCACCCGTTAGGCTTGGCTCCAGGCTGGCACTGGTACCCACCAAGGGTGGATGTCATGATCAGGCAAGAGAAAGGGGGGAATTGAGGGCGGAGGAGGGGGAGCCTTCAGGACCCCACTCCTGGGGCCCAGCCCACAGCTGGGGTGCTGCTGCCAGGGCTGGGGCCGCCCCATCCTGCCCCTAGCCCCAGGGAAGCCAATGGAGTCCAGAGCAAAGGCAGGCTGCCACAGGCAGGGGGGAGCTGGCAACAAAGCCCTATTCTTCAGGGTTTAAAAAAGTCTCAAAACCTGTCCAACTTTCCTTCGTTAGATGCTCTGGGATGTTTCCACTTTGAGACCGCTCAAGATACCCAGCTGATAAGGGCTTGATTGGAGGAGACTTAATTATGGCCCCAAGATCTTGGTGTAAACAACTGGCAAGGTTCCTTCCACACTTTTCCTCAATGCAAATGAGAAGCACAAGCTGGTGCCAGGTAGTGGGACCCAGTGACCCCAGTCTTTATGGATGCCCCACAATGTCTGCCTGGGGAAGACAGCCGGGCTCTCAGATTGATGTGTGTCCCTGTGGCATGGACATTGGCTTTAGGTCCTGGCTCCACAACCTCCTGACCATATGACCAATGCTTAGCATATGCTCAGCAAATGGTGTACAGCAGCATGGGAAGGAGATGGGAGTTTCCCGGCCTATCCTGAACTCAACTCAAGCCCCCAGCTCTGAGGAGAAAGCGACTGACTCCTTAGCTTCATCTCTAGCCAGCTGGATGATCAGGGAGGTAAGTGAGCATTCGTCCCCTCAGCAGGCCTGCCACATTTGCGGCCAACACCTCACCCCAAGGCCCAGGGTGCCCTCAGGATGCCAGGCTGTTTGAGGCTGCCCCTCGGAGGGATATCATGACTGCAGGACATCCCCTTTGATGCAGCAGCTTGAGAATGGTCTGCCTACCCTCCCTGGCTCATGCCCTCCCCCTTCCCCCGCACCCTAGGCCTGAGCATGCCCTATGCCCACCTCAGGCATCTCCTAAGGAGTCACCAGCAGATGGAAGCCTACTCCCTCCCCTGTGCTCTTTCTATGGTGTGAGAACTCTGCAGGACACAACTCAGCTCCACCTGGGGAAGAAGCTGTGCTCAGAGTGGGATGTAGCATGAGTTGGGAGGAGAGATAGTGCCCCCAGAGACACACACATACTCACATGTGTGTGCACATCCCACGGGCCCCACATATGCAAATGCACAGTCACCAGGTGGGCACTTTCCAGGCAGCCTGTGTCTTCCATGACCCCCAGAAAGCTGCAGCTCTGCTCCATGGGCCACTCACAGGCTCAAGGTGTGCATGTGTGCATGTGTGCATGTGTGTGTGTACACATCAAACGTGCTATTGCCTAGAAGTGCCTGTGCCATGTGTCAGTAAGCTCAGGAGGAAGAAGGAAGAAAAGGAGAGTCCCCTATGTAAGGACACAGTGAGTGTTCAAGGTCACTTCTGGAAGATCCAGGCCCACTGTGACCTCAGGCAGGTACTCACACACCTCTGTCACTGCAGCTGGGGGAGCCTCCCTGGGACGGGCCTCATGTCAGTATTCAGCAGCTGCCATCTCCCCAGGGGCTCAGAGCTCCCTTCCTTCCATACATATCCCTTGGCCAGGGTGACCAGCCCTCCACCAGGCCTCCAATTGAGACCAGGAAGCCATTTTGATGGGTGATGAGAAGAGGAAGTTCTTGTGGCCCCAAAACAGAAACAGGAAGCGGGGGGGGGGGGATGGATCGGGAACGGGAAGGGGGACACTCAGCAGATGCACCCAGATACCTCAGCCTTCCTGGGCCCCACACCAGCAGCCATGTCTGGGTATCTGTGCCTATCTGCCCACCCCCAATGCTGCAGGTCTTTCTGTGGCCCAGATTGCCCACTTGAAGGGCAGATTTGCTGAGGAATCCTCAGATACTGACGAACTGTCTGTCAGGGTTCGTTCAGTTGTCCAGCCTGATTTGTTCTGATAGCCAGGGCTGCTGAAACCATCCTGTCCACCGTATTTGCATCAGACCATGTCCCTCTCCTTGGTCCCTGTCACCATGTGGGATACAGAGAGCTGACTGCCTTTCCTTGTCCCACCATGTCTGTGATCACCCAACCCAGTCATGCCCTGACAAAATGCTCAAATGCCCAGCTTCCTGGCTGTGAGTCTGTCTTGCTGCCTGGTGGAGTCTGGTGTTTGCCACTGACTCCAGCCCAGGCTGCTTCCTCAGCTGCCTAGGGATAGGGCAGGTCCCTCGCTCCCAGCATCGCTTGGTAGCTACATTCAAGAATGTGCTGGCCCCCTCAAGAGAGGCCAGAGCTGGGACTCTATCCCACAGGGGCCACTGCCTCACACAGTGTCCTAGGCCAGGAATGTCCTTATCTGGTGCCTTTCCCCCACCTTCTGTTGCAAGGTGAGTGATGAGACATCTATGAAATGTGCAGGGGCCTCCTGAACAGAGAGACAGCAGTGTCTGGAATCATTCCAGCTACCAGAAGTGGGCATCTCCAGCTCCCTAGAGATGGGGCAGCTGGGCTGGAGTATAGAGAAGGCAGGAGAATAGCTCAAACTCAGGGAAAGCATTTGCCCGTCCTCCTCCCTGACTTTCGAAGTTCCTACAGGAAGACTTGGGGTGAGTGGATGGGATCCAGAGCCCAGGGGCCAGAGAGGCACATGTCACCAATTTCAGTTCTGCCCCGGCTGTCCTGAGACAGCTTGGGACTTCCCAGGGTGGAAGGACAGGCTGAGGGCTGGTCCACTCGGGGAGCAGGGCTAGAACTTGAAAACCCCCTCCCCACCACAGCTGTCTACAGGGAAGCCAGGGAAGATCTGGGGACTCAGGGTAGGCTGTGTGGGAGCTCCCTGAGGTCCCTCCTCTTCTCAATGAGCCAGAGCAAGTCTTCCCAAAATGTCCTGGAAATCAGTGTAAGGTTAGGACCACAAAAGACTTCCCCCACTGAACTTAAGCCTTTAAGGGCACAGCTGCCCTAGAGGCAACTGAGAAAGATTTCCAGGATGGAGTGGGGGGATGCCAGGTGGACAATTCTCCCTCCCCAAGCTGAAGGTCGAGACAGAAGCCACAAGAACCCTCCAAAAAATGGCACCACATTCTCAGCCCCCTGAGACTGTCCTCCAAAGAAGGGAGCAGGGAATAGAGTGGGGTGGTTGATGAAGCCCCTTCCCCAGGCCCTGCAGACAGGCGAGCGGTCAGCTCAAGTGAGCAGGCAAACAGCCCGGCCGGCGGGAGCACATCTGACCGGACCCTGTTCTAGGAGATCAGTTGTGAAACTTGCTTCAAACCCCCAAACCACAAAAACGGCCGATTTTCCCAGCTCTGCTCTCACATTTCTCTGATCAGCCGAGGAGTCTTCAGTCTTTCCATCCAAGAGGAGCCAGGCCAGTTGCTGGCATCTCCGTGGGGACAAGGAAACACCGAGTGTGTGGGGACACAGGTGCCGCGGAAACCCCTCCTGCGTTTGCCTGCAGCACCTCATTCCCATCAGTCCCTTTCTAACGTGAGGTGCAAAGAAAGGGCAAGGCCTAGGCCTTCTGGAGAAATCTGGAGATCAAGACAGAAGGACCTAGAAACTACTAGGGCACCCTGAGAAGAACTCCGCAGCACCCTGGCTGGGGAAAGATGGCATCCGGCTGGCTCAGACTGGAAGGTGAGGAAATTACTGGAGAAATGACCTCTGTTTTGTTTGGAGAAAAGAAGGTCACAGAAGTGTCACCTCACGTCTCCCACGACATCCCATGTGTTAGAGCCTAACACGTATGGCTCTAGCTCTCCCTAGCTCAGGGCTTAAAACCAGGCTATGGCTGAAAACCAGGCTCTCACCAAACCAGGACTCTGAGAGGACACTTAGGGAGATAACGGAACCCCGAAGAGGAAAGCATGGCTTTTCTCCATTGCACTGAGTGATGGTTAAAGCCATGTTCCAAAGAGAGGCTACTGTGGGTGCCTGGATGACAAGTGGCTTTGAAGGCTCAAAGCTCCACTCCCTACGGCAGGGAATACAAGCCTGTCTCTGTGTCCTCCCCTTCTGCTTTCTCCCTTCAGGTGCCCCATAGCCCCTTCTCCCCAAAGGAAGCAGATGAGGGCCTCTGTGTTTCGGGCCATCAATGTGTCCTACCCAAACCGTGCCCACTGCCCTCCTCTCTGCCGGCCGCCCCACTCCCAGGCCTGGCTGCCTGTTCCCAGGTTCTCCTCGGGCCAGGGAGAGAAGCCTTGACCGAGGAGGCTGGATGAACTTTCACACAGCCTCCAAAAGCAAAATGCCAAGAAAACCCCCAAAGCTATAGCTCATGTGTGCCCTTCCAAACCTTCCCCTGCACTGGAACTTTCCTTTATACAGCCACAGAAGAAGGACTGAGACCGCTCTCCCTGGGTTAACCATGGTGCTAGTTACTATTGACTGTGATTGGGCATGAAAGCCTTTACTTTAAAAGCAGAACACCTCATCACCACTGGGCCCAGAGAACCCCCTGCCTGGGAGCCCTGCCATCTGTGTATAGTGCACTAGATGAAGTCAAGGCCAGGGTAGCAGAGCCCAGGAGGCCCGCAAAGACAGGAAGCCCACCTGGAAAAGGCCAGGTGCACCCACCAGTTGATGAGATGCAATGAGCCCAGAGCAGCCAAAGATGGCGGCCACTTGTGTGTATCTCAATCATGTGTCTTCTTGGGATACTTCCCTTTGTGCACCCATGTCTGTGAGTCTGAGTGTCTGTCTCTATGGGAGATTTTGTGCATGGTCTGTGGATATGGTGTGCATTTTTGTGTGTGGCCGAGGCTCCTCTGTGTCTCATGGTGTGTGTATATACCTCTTCCCTGAACCACTGCCTAGTGTGGCCAGGCCACCAGCCAGGCACCAGACAGACAGTAGAAAATGTGGTCCCTGATGCATCTGACCCACAGACTGGTGAGCAGGAAGCAGTGAAGAGAAATTATACCTGTTACGTTGTAATCGTGACAGTGACATGGAGCCCCATGTTTGAGGGCAGAGCACAGGGAGCCAGAGCTGCCAAGACAAGAGACTGCTATGGCTTGGCACTCAGGTTCCCTGGATGCTCCGAGAAAATGGCTGAAAAGCTGTGTGCCCTTGGATGCATGGGCGGGGCCAGCTGAGTGATGCCAGGAAATTTTTCCTGGCAGAGGGAAATGCAAGTGCCACAGTGGGACACAAAGGAGAGTGGTAGGAGGGGCAAGTGGCAGGAGCTGAGGAAGCTGACAAGTGTGGGAACCATGGGCAGGACAGGGTGGGAGCTAGACATACGTCCCTGGAGGCCACAGTGCCAAGGGTAGACAGATTCTGAGAGCTATAGGAGGATCCCACCTTCATGTGGCCATTAGATAGGGACCCTCTATTTGCTAAGAGGAGAATGAGCTGCAGGGGCCCAGGACAAGACCAGAGCAGCCACCCAGTGAGGAGAAACAGTGACCTAGAACTTGAGAAAACATGGGGAGACGTAGACAGAAACAGCATGGGAAGGCAATGGCAGGATGAGATGCACAGCTTGGTGCTGGGTGGGACCTATAAGGACCGAGGAGGCCCCCTGTGTGGAGATGCGTGGGTGTGCACACAGGTGTCCAAGTGGGCATGTATGGCTGTGCACATGCCTACAAGGGACTCGGGCTGGCCCTCTGTCCTTCCCTGTGCTCCTCAACCTCAGGCCTCCATCTCCCACAACTTCACCACGGACATGACAGTGACGGTAAGTAGGGCTCGGTGTTGCAACTGCATTTCCTCTCGAACCCAGGGCTACCAGAGATTAGCCGAGAACCCCATGTGCATGAGGCGATAACGCCCCTGGCCCCCCACCCCATTTCCTAATCTCTGATTCATTTCCAACTGATAGCAGGATGAGAGCCGTGGCAACTGAGAAATAGCCAGCAGGTCCTCACCAAGCTGTGGCCAGCTGCCTGCTGGACAGCAGAGAGTGAGGGAGGCCAGGGACCATGGCAGGGAGGGAGAAGGGAAAGGGGGGACAGAGACAGGGAGATAGACATGAGAGAGAGAATGAGAATAGAGAGATGGAGAGAGAGAGAAAGAATGAGAAATAATGAAGAGAGAGGAAGGGAGAAAATGAGAGGCAGGGTGAGAGAATAAGAATGAAGAGGGAGAAGGAGAGAGCGAGAGAGAGAGGAACAAAGAGTTACACAAGACTGAGCTCAGGAGAGGGTGACAGGAGAGATGAAGAGAGAGAAAGCAGGACATTAGCAGACAGACTGAAAAACGTGTGAGAGTCTGCAGGAGGGGCTAGGGGTTTCTGGGCTGGAGGAACTTACTAAAGAGACTGAGGGAGAGACAGAAAGAGAGAAGAGGTGACCTAAGGTGAAGAGAGGAGGCGGGAGCCAAGAAGGAGGGAAGAGGGCACATGTAGACACTGGCTGGGGACTGGCCTGGCCTGAGTCCCTGGGCATGCCCCGTGTGGCCTGGACACAGTGGGGCAGCACAGGGAGGGGCTTGCTGACTCTGCCCCTGACAGCTGAGACAGGGGAGTCCAGAGCAATGAACCCAGCCCCCCCATTCATCCCCCTCACCACCCCCAGGAAGCCTAGACCCTTAGAGCCTCAAGAGGCACAGACTGGGGCTGGAGGTTGGGATCAAGCCAGGCTCCCTATCCATGGGGCTTGCAGGAGGGGGCTCACCAGGCCAAAAGAGGGCTCGGCCAGTCCATTGAGTTCTTTTGGATCGCAGTAGGGTCTGATGGGGCTGGACAGTCAATGCGGCATGAGCTGGGCTCAGAACAGAAGGCTGAGATAGCAGATATTTGTGCTTCACTGGGGAAGTAGCAGGGACCTGGGAAGGATCTACAGTAAGCCCAGGACTTCCACCGTACCCCAGGCTGCTGCTCAGAGCTGGGGATGAAGCAGTCAGTCTCCCCACTGTTGATCTCCCATACCCAGAGTCCCCTGGGGTTAGAGTCTGTGCCATGCTCTGAGATGCTCAGAGTTGAGTGAAGATGCAGAGAAGGAGAATCCCTGGTCACCCCTTGCCTTTAAGTTCCTACCCCAGACCCTTCCCTGACAATAGAGAGAGGGGGACAGACAGCTGTCCATCCACCTGAGAGGCATCAGGAGCTGAGAAGGCTCCCACAGGCTCTCGGGCTCAGGCCTTGGGGAAGAAGGGGGCTCCCAGAGTAGCCAGCCAGGGACTATGGCTCCCCAGTAGGGGACAGGCTGAGGGTCTCTAGGGAGGCACTCCCTCAGGGCTCAGAGCAGCAGAAGGAGCCAGAATTTTGCAGAGGAAACTTGATAACCAGATTCAGGGAGGCCGAGGCCAAGGAGCAGTGAATCACAGAATCACAAAGCCAGAGGCACTTCACTCTGCAGGAAGGGAAGAAGGCAGGGAAGCTTCCACGCCAAGGAACCCAGTCCCAAGGGCATTTTAATAAGCCACTCTACATCCCAGGGTCCCCAGCCTCAACTCATGAAGGACAACAACTGAGTGTGCCTGGTGAGGGGCCTCCTGCCCCAGGCCTACTGTCAGGGAAGGCTCACCTCGCCCCCTCCTGGGGTAGGGCAGCAACCCCTCTGATTTGCCCTGCCAACCCTGATGCCCTGACTGCCAGCGACCACAGGAAGTGCTGCCCCAGCTCAGCACTTCCCTTTTCTGAAATCTGCCCCAGCAGCCTGGTAGCCAGGGTAGGCAGACTTCCCGCTCCCCCGACCCCGGCTCTTCCCACCGGTCACAAGTGGTTTGCTCCTGAGCTTCCCTGGGCAGAGGTGACCTTCTTGCCACAACCACAGATCAGTTACTTATCAGAACAGGAAAGATGGCCCCAGAGATATGTCCTCACCCTGCCCGGGAGGACCTGGCCTGCTCCAACGACCACACGCCGGTTCCCCACATCACAGGGGGCCTTGTCACCACATCACAGGGGTGTGTGTGGTTGGCACATGCATGTGGGCTGCCCTGGGGACAAAGAGAGCAGGAGGCCTCGAGAGCAGGTAGGTTGGGATATGTGATGGGCCTAGCTCATGGGCTCAGATGAGGCTGTGTGCAGCTGGGAGCATGGAATCTGGTCTTTAGGTCTAATGAGGGTCACCTTTCCTACAAACCTACTCAGCCTGTGTTACTCCTGGGGCTCCTCTGTCCTCCTAACAGGTAATCCCTTGGGACTAGGGCCTCAGGGTGCTCCCCATCCCTCCTCCCAGAGCAGTCGTGGGGATTCAGGAGCCACTAGTGAGGAAGAGAAGAAGTAGCCATCAGCATCCCTCAGTAGCAGTACTACTGATGTTTGGGTTGGATCACTCTGTTGCTGGGGCTGTTCTGTGCTTTGTAGGATACCTAACTGCATCCCTGGCCAGGATCTCATTTCCCATCCAATCACAGCGATCCCAAATGTCTCCAGACATTGCCAAATGTCCCCTGGGAGGGCAACATTGTTTCAAGTCAAGACGCACTGATCTAGGCATACCACAAGGCCTGGGCTCCCATGCCTAGGAAATTCCAAGTCTCAGCTGACCTGTTTTACAATTTTGTGCTGAAAAGTCCTGAGTGAAAAAGCCTATCCAGAATCTGGTGTTCTTGTCTGAAGGCTCTGTCCCGTAAGACCTCAATCTAGGTTCTGGAAATAACTGTAGCACAGAGCTTGGAGCCAGAAGAGGGGGTCCTGTGAGATAGTCAATGATGATGCCTGCCAGGAGTTTTCCTTCCAGGGAAGATCAAGAAGAGGTACTGCAGAGCATGAATAGAGTTACACTGGGACCACAAGGCACTCAAGGAGTTAGGCCAGAAAAACCAGAACCAAAGCAGAGCACAGGATAGGATAGGTTTCCTGGACTCAAAGTGGTAAGCTGGAACTGATCCCCTTGCTCAAGGTTGGAAAGGCTGCCCTGTACAAAGGGGACTGGTAAAGATGTTTTCTATCCTTCTGGGGAAATATGGAAAAGGAGGTCACCTTTGAGAAACTAAAATCCTAGCCTCAAGAATGAATAAGCATGAGGTTCTAATTTACACAATCCATCAGATCTCGAACTCCAAATCTAAAAATTAATATTAAGCCAGGTGGGGGTGGGGATTTAGCTCAGTGGTTCTGCTGCCTGCCTTGCAAGCACAAGGTCCTGAGTTTGATCCCCAGTGCCAAAAAAAAAAAAAATTAAGTCAGGTGCAGTAGCACTCACATGTAGTCCTAGCTATTCAGGAGGCTGAGGCACGAGAATTAATTGAACCTAAGAATTTAAGACCAGCCTGGGCAACTCTGACTCAAAAAATTAAAATTAGGGTGGGTGTGGTCATGCATGTGTATAGTCCCAGCTAATCAAGAGGCTGATGCAGGAGGATCACAAATTCAAGTTTAGCTTGGACAACTTAGCAAGACCATGTTTCAGAATTTTTAAAAAATGTCTGGGGATACACCTCAGTGGAAGAATACCCCTGGATTTAATACCCAGTATAAAAAATACTAAAATAAAAATGAAAGAGGCTGAATGAAATGAAAAATGAAGAATACTTCAAGCCACTTTAACAAGGCAATTTCACAGCCCAGATAGTTATTACAGGAAGAAACAAACCCTGATGAAGATGAGCTCACAATAAAAAGCAATTATGAGGGGCTGGGGATTTAGTGCAGTGGCATCGCATCTGCCTCCCAAGCCCAGGATCCTGAATTCAATCCCCAGTAGTGGGAAAAAGAAAAGCAATTATGAGGTCAAGCATGGTGGCACATGTCTATAATCCCAGCACTGGGAGGCTGAGGCAGAAGGAACCTAAGTTTGAGCCTAGCCTGAGCAACCTAGTGAGGCCTTGTCTCAAAATAAAAAATAAAAAAGACTGTAGATGTAGCTTAGTGTGAAGATCTTGAGTTCAATATTCAGTACTAGAAAAAAAAACAGTAATTATGAATGATCCAAAAAGCAAACCACTGTATCAGCAGGAATGGTCAGATCTAAAGATAAGAGAAAAATTTGAAAAAGACTGATTAATAAATATACTTAAAATTATTCAAAAGGTAGAAAGGGACACTCTAGGAGGCAGAGGCAGAAGAATTCCAAGTTTGAGCTCAGCCTGGGCAACTTAGTGAGACTCTATCTCAAAATAAAATATAAAAAAAGGGTCTGGGAATATAGCTTAATGCAAAAGCTCTGGGTTCAATCCCTAGTACAAGAAAAGCAAGCAAGCAAGCAAGAAAGAAAGAAAAAAAGAAGAAAGAAGAGCAGAAAGCAACAAAAAATATTATTTAAAACAGATTTCAAAAGAAATCTCTCCTTTTTTTTTCAAATAGTCTTTCAAAAGCACCTTTACTGCAACATAAAATAGAAGCTCAGTAAATGAGGTTTATAGAAAATTAGTTGTGGCTGAAAGAGAAATTAGAAAATCGGAAAAGACATCTGAACAAATTTCATAAAAGATAACACAGAGGTATAAAAACAAGGAAAAAATGGGAGGCTACGACTTCTGAAGATTAGAATGAGAAGGGCTAAGAAGGGCCAACATACATAAAACAGGAGTTCCTATTAGGAAAAAACAGGAAAAATTCAAGATCTGATCATTGACATATTTCCAAAACTAGGAAATAAGTCTGCATCTTGATGATATACACTGAGTCCTAAGAAGGATAAATTTAGAAGAAAAGTACATCATGGTAAAACTAAACAACATTAAAGACAAAAATACTATTGTTATGATGTGCATCTGAAATGTTCTCCAAAAGCTCATGTGTTGAAAACTTGGTCCCCAATGCTGCAGTGTTCAGAGGTGGGGCTTTGGGCGGTGATTGGATCATGAGGGCTCTGACATCATGAATGGATTAATCCATTGCTGGATTTATAGCTTAATGAGCTATTGGTAGGTGGTGGAAACTTTAGGAGGTGGGATCTAATTGGGAGAATAGGTCCCCAGGGGCCATATCCTTCCAGGGTATGTTTTGTCCCCAGCCCCTTCATTTCTCTTTCTCAGCTTTCTGGGCACCAGAAGGTGAGAAGCTTTGTTCCACTCTGCCCTTCCACTATAAAGTTTCTGCCTTGCCACAGGCCCAGAAACAACAAAACCAAGTGACCATGGACAGAAACCTCAGAAACTGTGAGCCAAAATAAACCTTTCTTCCTTTTAAATTGTTTTTCTCAGGTATTTTTGTCACAATGTTGGAGAGCTTATTAGTACCAAGAAGAGGGGTCAGGGATTTAGCTCAGTGGTCCCAGCGCGCCTGAAAAAAAAAAAAATAGTGAAAAGTACCAAGAAGAAATGACTACTACAAAGGAATGACAATTGGACTGAAAACAAACTCCTCCTCCTCCTCTTCCTCCTCCTCCTCCTCCTCCTCCTCCTCTGCAAGAGCAGCAGCAGCAGCAGCTGCTGCAGTTATCAAAAGTATGGGCTAGTGGATGAGATCTTCTAGGTGCTAAAAACAAGGAATTTTCCTCCAAGAATCCCACACTCAACTAACCCACCATGAAATAAAGAATTAGGATGCAAAGAAGTGCATTTTGTGCAAGGTCTTGATGAGAAGGTGACACTGACAGCCTTTGGAACAAATCACTGTTTGGTAGAGTAGATGGCGGACTGGATGTCTTCCCTTGGGATGAACACTTTAGAAAGTGATGAAAGCCAAGGTAAGAAACGGAGATATGTTCCTGACAAGAATGAGATAAAGTGTCAAGAGAATCCCCACAGGCCATTTTTACGAGGTTGATCAAAAACTATGGTGAATGTTTAACTTTTAAATTTTATTGCAGTAAAAGATACATTGCCATTAATCCACCTTAAAATAACCTTCCCACTTTGAACACACTTATCCCATCATTCTTGTCACTTTCTGAAGCAGCTCTGGAAGTCCTGTTTCCTCAGTCTTTAGTTGTGCCATCATGGCTGCCTTGATGTCCTGAATTGATTAAAACTGCTTACCTTTTGTGCTCAATTTGACTTTGGGGAAGAGCCAGAAGTTGTATGGTGCCAGATCCAGTGAATAAGATCAATGAGAACACATCATAATGTATTTATGAGCCTGCTTTTCTACTGAGTGGCACTCAGCAACAGTATTCACTATAGTCTTTATCATACCTTGTAAAGACCCTCACAAAATAGTACTTCTAAAAAGAGGCAAGAATGATGGGAGAAGCGTGTTTGAAGCTAGGGGGATATTTTGAGGGGGATTAATGGCAGTGTATCTTTTACTGTAATAAATCTTTTAAAATTTAAACATTCACTGTATATTTTGATCACGCCCAGTATGTCTAGTTCTGACAAGGACATGAGGATAGGATCAAGGTCATGAGTGAACCCTTTAGTCCTGAAGCCACTTTGGTTTCTGAGCATAGCCACCCCTTCCCTACATCTCTACTTGATCCTCTTTGCAAGGTACTCAAATATTACCTTTTTTATATCTCTTCCCTGGCCCCTTACCTGATGCAACTTCTCTCCCTTATGAGCCATTTTCGGGTTTTTTGTTGTGGTTCTCTAGATCCACCCAGGTGACAGGGCCTGGGAGATAGATAGGCCCACAGGCTATATAACACCATGGCCAACGTCTCTAGCTAGAAATGCCCTTCACTGAGGGTGTCTGACCATTCCAGGCTGCTATTTCTTCATGGGGAAGTTGCCACACATCACAGAGAGCTCACACTCAGCCATGGCTGCTGGACAGTGAGGAGCAATAATACAAAGATGGTATTGGACTCGACAGAAATAATAGCAATAATAATAACTAATACAGGTGTTCCTTGACTCACCATGGGGCCTAAGGGTCTTGATAAGCCTACTGTACATTGGAAATATTTGCTATGGTCTCAATGTGTCCCCCAAAAGTTCACACATTGAAAACTTCATCCCCAAATTCTTATATTAATGGTATTTTGAGGTGAAACCTTGAGAGATAATTAAGATTAGATAAATTCATGAGGGTGAGGCCTCCATGATGGTATCAGTGGCTTTATAGGAAGAGGAAGAGATACCTGAGCTGAAGGCTTGCTTTGTCCTGCCATGTTACAACACAGCAAGAAGGCCCTCACAAGATGCAAAACAGAAGCCATTGCCATGCTCTTGGTCTTCCTTCTCCAGAACTGTGAGCCACATAAACTATCCTTTAAAAAGTATGCCATCTCAGGAATTTTGTTATAGCGATAGAAAATGGGTTAAGACAGTATTGTATGTATTTAATATACCTAACTTGCCCAAACATCATAGCTTAGCAACACAGTATACCAGAGGTCCCCAACCCCAAGACGTGGACCAGTCCATGACCTGTTAGGAACTGGGCTGCACAGCAGGAAGTGAGCAGAAAATGATTTAGCAAAACTTCATCTGTTTTCATAGCCACACCCCATCCCCACATTACCTCCTGAGCTCCATCTCCTGTCAGTTCAGCAAAAGCACTAGATTCTCATAGGAGCAAAAACTCTAATGGGAACTGTACATATGAGCAATCCTGGTTGTATGCTCCTTTGGGGAACTTAATGCCTGATGATCTGAAGTAGAGCTGAGGCAGTGAGGCTAGAGCTGGGAAGCAGGGGCAAATAGAGATTAGCAGAGAGGCTTGACCATAATAAATCAATTGCTTGCAAACTCACATCAAGGTGCTATCAGTGAGTGGCAAGTGACAATTAAGCTGCATGTAGTGGGAGGCTTTAGAGTGACAAGTGAGTTGAGGTACTTTAATTGTTCAGCTCCAATTGGTGGTAGGCATTAAGTCAGAATCCAAATGAACTTGTTTTAGTTCATCCATGGGCCACCCACTATTTTATTTACTACTTCTATCCACACCTTTTTCCTGCACTGCGCACTTGTTTCAGTCACAGTTTTAAAAGCCCACAAGCTAACCCTAGCCAAAAAGTGTGAAAAACAAAAGTTACCGGAAGTGCTTCTTTGGAAAGGGGGAAAGGCCCAATGAAGACACAGCAGAAAACTCTATGACTGCCAACAAAAACAAACTGCATTTAAAAGAAAATATCAAGAGTCCTACTTAAATTATGAGTTCTTTGTAACAGGTGATTCACATTCTCCAAGCCTGCTTTGTATAATATGTGGCAACCAGCTATCCAATGAAGCCATGAAAGCTTCAAAACTGCTTTGCCAAATGAAGACCAAGCACCCTATCTCAGAAGAATAGTCTGGAGTTTTTCAAAAGAAAAACTGTGAACACAGAAAAACAGAAGTAATTAGTGAAGGCCATCACTTCATCCAATGTGTCTGCCCTGAGAGCATTATTCTTAGTGGCTAACTGCATTGCTAAAACAAAGCAGCCCTTTACTACACGTGAAGAGCTGGACCTATCTGCTGCTAAGGTTATTTTTCATGAACTTTTAGGAAAGGATGCAGTTCAAAAGGTGTCATATGTTGCTTTTTTCAGCTAGCACCACAACTGGATGAATTGACGAAATAGCAGAAGATATTAAAGCACAATTGTTAGAGAAGATGAATGAGTCACCCTGGTACAAAATCCAGGTTGATGAGTCTACTGGTGTTGACAACCAGGCAACAATGCTTGTTTTTGTGTGATATTTTCAAGAGGATATGTATGAGGATATGTTATGTGTACTTTGGTTGCCAACCAGCACCACAGGTGCAGAACATTCAATTATTTGAATGATTACATACAGTGGACCCTTGAATTACGACCAGACTGAGATATGAACAACTTGGATCCTGACCAGAATTTTCATTTTAACTTACTACCAAAGTCTTGAGTTACAGCCTGAATGCTGGCCATGTGTGCTTCCAGATGGTCTCAGATACAGACTTAACCCTTAAAGAGTTCTGGAAGGAACATTACAACATCCTTTCCTGTATAAGGTTAATTGAGAAATCCTGGGCCAATGTCTCTCTAAGGACACTGAGATCTACTGTATACAAGAGAAAGACTTTGAAGGCTGTGTAGAGGAGCCTGAGGCATCAATTGACTAACCTGAGTTATAGCCAGCCCTCACAAACGAATTGAGTTTGTAAGTCAAGGATCCACTGTATTAGGAAAACTGAATTGGTCATTTTTGTTGGTATATGCATGGGCAGAGTGGTTGCTTGCTATGACTGATGTCTTTCTGGTTTCACTACTTGGGTCAAAGAAGTAGCTTCTGAATGTAAGTCTATGCATTGTGTCATCCATAGAGAAATGCTGGCTAGACAAAAAAAAAGTCATCTGAATTTAACAATATTTTACAAGATATGATTTAAATGATTGACCACATTAAAGTGCATGCCCTTAACTCATGTCTATTTG
Source organism: Heterocephalus glaber (assembly GCF_053883595.1). Taxonomy (NCBI): domain Eukaryota; kingdom Metazoa; phylum Chordata; class Mammalia; order Rodentia; family Bathyergidae; genus Heterocephalus; species Heterocephalus glaber. The sequence continues at coordinate 12,033,065 of NW_028258349.1, forward strand.
TGCAGCTCTGGGAGGAGCTGAATGCAGGGCACACACATCTTTTATACACAGAAAGGAAATGGCTTTCTCCAGATAGATCACTGGTCATTTTTTGAGTTATGAAAGCCACTCCAGAGCTTTGTTTTTAGAAAAAGTCACCACTGGCAGCACTTTTTAGTGACACAGAATGGGTTGCAAAATGTGCTTACTCATGTGACATATTCAACCTGCTCAATAAACTCAATCTGTCACTTCAGGGAAGAATAACAATTGTGTTCAAGTTGGTAGGGAAAGTGGCTGCATTCGAAGCCAAACTGGAATTATGGTAGCAGTGAGTGAACAATGGTATTCTTGACACATTTCAAACACTGACAGAGATTTTGAAAGAGATAGAGCTAGGACCTTCTTTCTCCCAGCTGGTATATGATCACTTATCCCAGCTTATGACTTTCCAACCACAAAAGACCCCTGAACTGGAAGCGAACTTTTTCTGTTTTCTTTTGTTTTTGTACCGGGGATTGAACTCAGAACCTTGTGCTTTCAAGGCAGGCAGCAGCACCACTGAGCTAAATCCCCAGCCCCATAACCCCTTTATGAATAAGCCAGGTGAATTGACTTTGGGCTAGAAGAAGATCAGCTGACTGAGATAACAAATAATGGTGGCCTTAAAAGAATGTTTGAGACAACGTAATGTCTCCAAACATTCTGGATTAAAGTCCCCGTGAAATATTCTAAAATTGCCACAAAAGTACTGAAAAGCCTGCTTCCCTTTCCAAATCCAATCTTTGTGAAGCAGAGTTTTCTCCAGTAACAGCAACCAAAACAAGATTGCAGAGTGGACATAAGCAACACACTTTGGGTGTCATTCTTTCCCATCACCCCCAAATGGGACTGTCTAATTGCAGGAAAACAAGCTCATGGCTCCTGCTGAGTCTGCATTATGGTGAGTTGCAGAATTATTTCTTTATATACTGCTATGTAATAATAATAGAAATAAAATGTACAATAAATGTAATGTGCTTAAGTTGTCCAGAAACCAACCCCCCAACCCCTTGCCCATAGAAAAATCATCTCCCCCAAAACCGGCCCCTCATGCCAAAAAAAGTAGGAGAGAGCTGCAGTATACTATAGAGCCCTGGTTGTTTCCTCTTACAATCACATGGCTGGCCAGGAGCTGTGCCTCATTGCTGCCACTGCCCAGCATCATAAGAGAGGATCATACTGCACATTGCAAGCCTGAGAAAAAAAAAAATCTTTTTTTTTTTTTTTTTTTTGCAGTACTGGGGATTGAAACCAGGGCCTTCTCACTGAGCTACATGCCCAGGCTTTTTGTTTTTTTTTTAATTTTGAGACAATGTCTCCCTAAGTCACTAAGTTGCCCAGCCTCTACTGGAACTTTCGATCTTCCTGCCTCAGCCTCCCAGAGTGCTGAGATTACAGGCGTGCTCCACCATACCTGACTCTAATTTCAAAATTTGGAGTATGGCTTCCACTGGGTGTGTGTCACTTTCACCCCATCATAAAGTTAAAAAGTCCTAAGTCAAACCATTATAAGTTGTGGACCATCTACATCTATTGAGCAGGCGCTTTGCATGTGAACTCACAGGAGATTTCCAACCCTGCTGGTGCTTATCATCTGTAGCTCACCTTGATGATGGGGGTGCCCTAGGGAGAGAGGATATCCACAGGGCCCAGAGTCAGGGCTTGCAGGCCAGGCAGCAGTGCTGGATCCTGGCCCTGTGTAGATTTCAGGGGAAGATACCCTGGGACTGAAGCCAGGAAAGGGTAAGGCCACAGAGGTTGGTGGCATTTTGAAGTCCCAAAATGGCCCAGAGTGTCAGACTTTCTCCTGGGTCCAGTGGAAGCCAGGAAGGCCTATGAGTTGGGGCAGAGCAGGTTGAAGTTTCAGGCTCCACATCGGAGACTGTGACAGAGCCAAGAGCAGGCAGAGGCAGTAGGCAACTCCAGCCAGCCTGGGTTCCCATGGAACCAGCCCAGCAAGGACACTGGAGGGGTGAAACTGACCTGTCCCCAGCAGGTAGCTTGAGCGTGACTTTTGGGTCATCCTCAGGAGGTCCAGTTGAAGAGACTTGTGGCGTTTCTCAAACACCAGGCACAAGGTTCCTGGCAGCCAGTACTGAGTGACTAAGGCCCTTCCCGGGTGCAGCCACCCCCACAACTGGGAAGAATGGCAGGCGGGCACCTGACTGGCACTGAGGGCCACTTCCTAGTTTCATCCCATCCTGGCTGTGAGCATGACTCCTGCCCAGACAGGCCGGATCAACACCCTCCAGGAGAGCCAGAGCTACAGGGTGGGGGACAGTGACTTGCAGCTGACCAGGACGAGGCCCAGAATCCAAGCAGAGCCAGCCATGGCATTGTGCTCTCTGCCAGACCAGGCATGGGGACCTCCTAAGAGAGGTGACCCTCACCCTCAAGGTCCCCTGGGGCTGCATCCTTCCACAGACCCTGCACTAAGCAGGAGGATCCTCTTAGGAGTCCAGTGTCTTTTGCTTTCCTTGTCCAAGTCGTTCCTCCCATGACCTAATGGCTGCTACCTGCCATGGGTAACTCTTCTCTGGCAAAGAAGCCTAGTGAGTGGCTGAAAGTTGTGGCTCTCAGTGGGCAGTGACAAGTCATGAGGGAAGGTCACTGGTGATGGTGATCTTGGCAGTAAGCATATGACCCCTGAAGGGTGGTCTGAGCTGGGGGCCTTGCACCTACTCCTTTTGCAATCCTGCTGCTCCCACTTGGGGCCACCACCAGGAGGAGCAGCAGCCTGGCCTCAAAGAAGAGCTCAGAGACCTAGTGAAAACTGTCTCCTCCCTGAGCCTACAAGGAGCCAGACTTTCTTCTGCTGCCCCAGCCTCTCCAGCTGGGGCCTGGGGCACTTTACCTCAGAAGAATCTGACTCCAGGGTAAAATGTCAGTCCAAGACACTGGATCAGAGGTCTCCAGGGCTCTGATCTCCAAGAGAGGCCTTCTGCCCAGACCTGCTGCTCAATCAGAGACCTGAGGCTGGCCTGCCCCAAGGGTCTAGGAAAGGCCTTCTGCATGGCTTGGGGAACATGATGGGCCTTGGACCAGGCCTGAGGTATCTGTGGGCTAGGCCCCTTGTCCTGGGCACAAGATGTGGGGAGTACCCTCATCTGAAGTCCTGTGGTCAGCAGAGTGGAGGCCTGCCAGCCATCCTAGTCACCTGAAAAGGTAAGCAGGGAGTCACAGACAGGCCCTGCTCAGTACCTACCAGGCCCTAGTGGGTAGACCGTGGTGCTTGCTCTGATGGAGACAAGAGGTCCTTGAAGCAGTGCCAAGGAGTTGATAACCCCACTCTGAAGGATGCAGGGGTGAGGGGATTTCCTCCAGCCCCAAGTTTCAGCGTCCGGCTCCACACCCAAAAAGTGCACCTACCCCTCCTCCCCCAGTCCTCCAGTTCCCTCTAAAATTTCTCCCCCAGGCCCAGCCCTCCCTGAGCTCCAGGCCCTGCCAAGTGTGGCTCCAGAACTTCTGGGATGGGGGAAGGGCCATGGCCCCAGGGCCCCAGCTGGCTGACTGTGCTGGCTCCTGGCTGCTCCAGGAGGCTCCCGGCAGCCAGTGGGGGCAGGGCATGGTCTGTGTCAGTGGGGCGTGTGTGTCTCTGTTTTGTTGTGTGAGATCTGGGGCTGTGGCAGTGTGACGTGTGTGTATGGGTGTGTGGTGTGCAACATCTGTGTGCATTATCACTATTGTGTGTAGCTGTGTATGTTATAATGTCATTAGGACTAGGAAGAGCCTGGGATCCCCTGGACCACCACCAAATCCTCAGGCCCTCTGAGGGGTGCAGGGCAGGGCAAGCATACCTGAGGACCAGGGCTCTGGAGCTATCTGCACCTCACTTTCTCCATTGTTGCCCAGCAGTCACGGGGCTCGGCAAACCTGAGACACATATTCCCTTTCTGGTGGCCCAGCAGGGCCATAGCACCTGAGTGAGCAAAGGAGCTTGGTCCAGACCCACCATGGCTGGGGTCCATGTTGCACAGTTCATCCTGACAGGAAGATCTTCCTCTGAGTGGCCTGGAGTCCCCAGCACTGGCTCCAAGACAAGCTCCATCTACAGGGCCCCCTACGTCAGTCACCTCCTTTCTCTGAGATTCGGTTCCTGCTCAGTAGAACCGGCGCTGAGTAGGCCTGGGTGGGGCACCAGGCACAAGTCTTAGCCCACCGCAGAAGCCCAGCACTCTAGGTCAGACGCCCACGGCCAAAGACATGGCCAAGCTCAGGTGTGGGGTGTGGGCCTCAGAATGGCAAGGTGCCATGGTAGCAGTCCTCCACCTGGCCTAGCCTGGTGCCTCCTGTCCCTGAGAGTGCCCAGGGGAGCAGTTAGGAAGGACCTGAGGGGTCCTTGCCAGGGGTCAGGTCTGTATCTGGGGCCAGCATTCCTGGGGGTCAATCAAGGTCAAGGCTGACGAGGTCAGGGGAGAAGTGAGGACACTTTAACTCTGGGGTCAGGCCCACTTGGGCTTCATCACACTTACCCCCTCGGCTGAGCATGTTTCCTCATCCACAGTGTGCTTTCCATCAAGCACCCTCACTTCCATCTCCATCCTGGTGGATCCCCCTGCCCTCCCTGGTCCTCTGTCCTTCCTCCTCTGGTTCTCTTCTTCCCCTCCAGGAGGGAGAGGTTTGTCACTGCTGAGTCTCTGGGACATTTCTCCTCTCCCCACTGCACTCCCCAATGGACCAGGACAGATTGCTGCTAGCACCTCATGGTGTGTGGCGGGGGGGGATGTCTCCTCACAGGAGCAGAGGAAGGCAGCCGGGTAAAGGTCATGTGGTGCCTGTTGTCCTAGCCAGACCCTCAGGAGGAAGTCTCAGGTCAGTGGTGTCCTCTGTGGAGCCCAGGACTCCCCAGATCACACCCAGGTGGCTCAGGAGATGAGGGTCCCAGAACATCTTTGGGGGCCCTCTAGGGTTTTAGCAGGACAGTGGGTTAAAGCCCCTGATTGGAATAGCATGAGCAAGCAGGACAGGGGTGGCCAGGGCAGTGGTGGGCCAGAGACAGGCCCCAGGAAACACACTGGGGCCCGCTGAGCAGCCCCTCCCTCATTCCCAGCTCAGGGCTTCTGGGTCCCAGGTTGACCAGGGGACTTGTGGCAGGAAAGGGCCCTGTTGGAGGAGGAAGACAGTGTCTCTCCATCCCTGACAGCCCTTTGTCTCTCACCCTGGCACTGGGACAGGCTACATTCCTTTCCTGTGCTGGAGTGTGTCCTTATCAGCCAGGACCACACTGAGGGTGAAGATTTTGAGCCTCCAGACCCCAGCCCGTGGCACAGCAGTTTGGGGTGGTTGGGCACCTTTGTGGACTGTAGAGGGAAGCCAAGAAGGACAGTCGCTTCCCTGACAGGTGGAGCCCCCAGAAGAGACCTCCAAATCTTTCATTCACAGCTTGCTTAGCATACTGAGCTCCAGGGCCCTGCCTCTTCCTCTACCAGGAAACAGCCCACTCACAGACCCCCTCTTCCAAGACACCTAGCTGGGTGGGCGCCCAGCCACACTGCAGTCCTGAGTCTGGGGAAAGGGAAGAGACGGGGCCCTTGGTGACCAACAGCTACACACTCGCCTTTCCCCTTGACACCTGGGGTCACCCCTCACCCACCCCAGAGACCAGGGCAAGGATTGGTGGAAAGGCCCATAGGTTCAGGGGTCACAATGTGTGGCCAGGCCAGAGGTCAGAGATTTGCTGACAGCAGCCTGGTGAGTATTGATCTGGTGGGGGAGGTAACAGAACTCTGTTCCCTGCCAAGGACTGTGGGCATGAGCTGCTGGTCAGTAAGCTGGACCCACCTGGAACAGGCTTCTCCCAAGGCCCCGGTCCCTCAACTGTAGGGGACTGATGGCCCCTCCAAGGTGATGTCACTGTCACCCATGGGATGATGCTCAGGGGTGCCTAGGCCTGCCTGGCCAGGGGACAACAGGAACCATGAAGCCATGTCCTCCTTTGTCTGAGGCTTTCATAGACACCCGAGGAACTGAGAGATCAAAAGGCCCCAAGATCTAGTGGGGACTGTGGCCAGGCTGAGAAATTTTCAAGAGGACAGCAGGCTGGGGGCTCAGCTGGCCTCCTGGGACACAGGTACACAGGGTAGCAAATCTTGATGGTCTCCCGGACTTGCCTACTCCAGGGATGACGTGGTGTCTCCCATCACCTGACAGTGACCAAAGCACTCACCTTGGCCCTCACCCCAGCTCGCTTCCATGGCACGCAGGAGCAATTCCAGTGCCCCTGTCCAGAAAGCTACAGTGCGTGAGTATGGGAAGCCTCCTGCCCCTGCTTCTGCCTGGAGCAGCTCCAGGCATGGCGGGCACTGCAGCTTCCCCTTACTCCTACACACATACTCACCAGGCCAGATGGGGGAGAAGCTGGCCTGGAGGAGAGGAGCTGCCACTACTGGGGCAGGCGGGTGGAAGAGGCTCTCTCCCCCAACTGAATTCACCTGAACAGACTGGTCCCAGAAGTGTTTCTCCATCCATCCTCCAGCCTGCTGGGAGAGAGAGTGGAAAGGTTTATGAGTGAATGTGTGCAAGTATGTATTTTTGTACATGTGCACATATGTTTTTGCACTTGTGTAATCCATGTACTTCTTGGTGTGTATGTTTGCCTGTGCACATGTTATTTGTGTATGCACATATTAGCATTCATATACACTGACTATATGCATAAGCACAGTTGTGTGCATGTGTGTTTGTGTATACACACGTGCATTTATGTGCACATGTGGGCCCATGCCTGTGTTTGCATGTACTGGCGTGCATTTGGCCCAGGTCTGGAGGCCAGCAGGTAGGCTGGCCCCCTTCCTGCCACAAACTAGAGAGACACTGCTGCTGTCCCTTGAGTAGGTTGGCCAGGACTTAGCCAGAAACCCTTACCAGTCCCTGTGGCACTGGCCCTGGCAACTCTCCTGGAGTTGAGGACTTCTGACAGGTGCTGGCCAGATGGCAGCATGGCCAGAGGGCAGCTCTGTCCACTGGGAGAACATGTGGTGGCCCTGACTCAAAGCAGACCCGGGCTGGAGGTCACTGGCACTGAGGCAGAGGCACGTGGGCCCACTTGGGTCTGGAGCACTGCTTGATTTGGCCAGGGCCAGGCTGGGACATCCCTCTACAGTAACTCCAGGGATGTCAAGTAGGACTTTACTAGCCCTTGCCGAGCCAATGGGGTCCCTTCACTGGAATGAGATTCTTCCCTACAGTGAGGTAAGTGTCATCCCAGGTTTTCCAGCTATGCTCCAAAGAACCTCTAGTGTTCCCTCGAGTCTTTCCAATGACAGCCCAAACTTGAGCCTCATGGCTCCCCATCTGTTTCCTCAAGAAGGGCACTGATTTTTCAAATTGAGATTTTCAAAGACATTTCCCTCAAAATGTTTTGAAGTCTGTAGGCTAGTTTTTAACCTCTTAGCTCTAGGAGCTTGTTTATAAGTATACTTTTGTCAGATCTTTTTGCAGAATGATTAAGCAGGTTTTATTGCATTAATAACCTAATCATCTCCTACAAGGTGTACAAACTGCTTTGGGGAAACTGGGTAAGCCAAAAGCAGGGGGAGATTTTTGTTTCTTTGTTTTTTATTTTGTTTTGCAGTACTGGGGATTGAACCAGGTCTTTGCACTGAGCTATATCCCCAGTCCTTTTTAAATTTTGACATAGGGCCTCATTAAGGCATCCAGTTTCCCAGACAGGACTTGAACTGTCTTCCTGTCTCAACCTCCCAGAGTGCTGGGATTATAGTCATGCACCACCGAGGCCAGCTGGAAGTTCTAATTTAAAAACCTCTTAGAGACAGAAGAGGCAATAAGGAGAGAGAGGGTCTCCCCCAGGGCTGGGCAGCTTCCAATAAAAGGGGGGCCCCGGGGGAGGTGCTGCCTCACTGCTCAGGCCGTGGCACAGGGGACCTTAATAACAGTGCATCTCCACTCCATGGCCCACTGGTTCCTCCCTCAGATGGGGCAGGGCCCTTAAGGGCCATCTCTCCCCAAGTGTCACCTCCTCCCTTCCATGTGGGTTCCTGCACTTTGCCATGTCCCCAGTGCCTCCATGTCACATGGCTGGGCTGCACAGCACATTGCCTGCATCCCACACTTCGCAGTGTCTGCCAGCAATCACTCAACAATTTGCTGGATCTTCATGGAGTATCAAGCAAGGTAAATGTGCCTGGATGGTGCCCTGCCACACTGCCCCCACCTCCTGGTTAGAGTGGCCCGCGGACGTTCCTCTGGGAGGCCATCTCAAGCCGAGGATGACAGAGCTGGGGACCTTAGAGGCAGACAGCTCTATTGGAGATGGGTGGATGCTATGGCCTAAACCCTAGTCCTGCCATGGCCAAGTGAAATCTGGCAGGATGGAGGTAGCCTTCTCCCATGCATCCCCATGTGTAAGTTCATTCATTCAAGTATTTATTGCTATGCGCTGGCACTGTGCTGGAAGCATGATCACCTCTGAAAATAAAACCGATCGTTCAGCTTACAGATTCATGTGGGTCATGGGAGAGACGAGTAATAAAATGAGTAAAATATCCAAAATTTTGAGGTTGGGGATTTAGCTCAGCGGCACCGTGCCTGCCTTGCAAGTGCTAGGTCCTGAGTTCGATCTCCAGTATGAAAAAAAAGAAAATCTAGATCAGAGAGAAAAGCAAGACAAAGAAGAAAGAAAGCACTGAGGTGAGGTGTGATTTTTCCATGGAATGGCCAGGGAAAATGACCTGAGAATGACCTTTGGCAAAGACCTGGAGCAAGTGAGGAAATGAGTCCCTGGAGATATCTATAGGAAGAGCATTCTAGGCAGGAAGAGCAGCACATACAAAGGTCCTGAGGCAGGGTTATGCCTACTTAAAGAGCAGTGGACTAGAACCAAGTCGGTGTCAGGGAGGGTGGCTGAGGAGGTGGGCAAGGTTATGGGGGATGCATGTAAGGTCGCCACCACGATATGGTCTCTGGATACGGAGGGGATACAGAGACACTGCCGGGACTCACAGGGACTCAGGTACAGGAAACCTGTCATCCTTTCTGCTTCCTTTAGTCTGGCCAGCCTCACTCCTGGACAAGAAGATGGTACCTAGGCACCTGGGAACTGAACAGGCCAGCCCCGCTGCCTGAGCCTCCTCCATCAGCTAGGGAAGGCCACCTCTTGGGGTTTTAGCTGCTCCTCAGCACCGGGGATGTCAGGCTTGGGTCTTCCTTTATGCCCAAGCCATAGCATCTTCTGCTCACCAGGCACCACCAGCCCCAAGTAGGACAGGCCCCATGGTCACATGCCAGCCAGAAGGGCCTGCAGAGAAGACAACATGGCTCAAGGCCCTCTGCTTCCTCTGGACTGCCGACTTCAACCCTGCAGCCACCCACACAGGCCCACAGTTGGGACCTAAGCCAAGCTGCAGCTGGGTGGGGACAGGTGGGAGGTGTGACAGGAGCCCTTCCTCCTTCAGGCAGGCCGGTAGGGGAGGCACAGAGCCAAGGCCCTGCCCAGAGGGTGCTGGAAGGGCGCCCCCCGCCCCCCCGCAGGTCACCTGGACACGTGAGGGGCTGGGTGGGAGGAGGTGGGGATGGAGCGGCCTCCACAGAGAATGTGTCCTCCTAGTGGGTCAGGAAGTTGCCAGACCAGGGAGCGCCCCCTACCTGTAGGAGTGGGAATACACGGGTGATAAGGGATTCTCCCCCCTTCGCCTGGGGGCCCTTTTTCTGTCCCATGGGCTCCTGGTGACACCTAGTGGCCAGGATTTCCTTCTGCACTCCCTGTTCCTATTCCCCAAACTGGCTTCTGGGGATGTCCCCAGACGGCAAGGCCACCCCCTGCCGCAGGTCTCCTCCCACGGCCCTATTCTCACGCTCTCCCTCCCCCGCGGGCTCTCAGGCACCTGCACCTACACGCTCACAGCTCTCACACCCTGTTTTGGTTCATCCCTCCCACACACAAGTGACAGAGCCACATGGGACCCCAGGGGTGTCTTCAGGCCTCCAGTCAGAGGGTCTTCTCCAGGGCCCACCAGGCCAGCTGTACCCCTCCAGCTAGCCAGCTCAGGGTCAGAGGGGCCTGCCCAGGGCACCCCATGACCAGCTAACCGCTCCGGGAGGAAGGCCTAGCAAGGAGGCACACTGCCCGTGGATCTCCCACCCATCCCCCAAGCCAGGCCTCACTGCTGCTGAAAACAAACCCTGGCCAAAGCCATGAGACTCAGGTTGAGAACCAGCAAAAGCCCAAGTAGGAAGGAGGTCACCAGCCTCACCAGACCAAGGAGGAGCTAGCTCAAAGAGAGGCCGCCATGGACCAGGGCCCATCTCCCGCATGGCCAGCCCCAGGAGTGCCACATCCACGTGGGCCAAGAGCAGCTTCCTGCTGAGCCAGGGCCAGGCTGCCTGAGTCACAGAGAGAGAGGAGCCCAAGGCACTGGGGGAAAGGCCTGGTAGGCAACGATGCCCAGATCCCTGCCAACTGAGGCACGGGCCAACCAGGACCAGCAGCACACAGCAGTGCTGAGTCCCTGAAACCCTGGGCCCAGCTGGCCTGCAGGGGTGAATCTTGGGAGGACTGCTGACTTTTCAACTTTAGTTGTCACCAGGAGAGGAGGGTGACAGTTACTTGCTCCATTTCCCAGGTGAAGGCACTAAGCCTGGCGGGGGCCCACAGGGCCCTGCAGGGCCCCCTCACTTATGTACACACAGCCCAGCCAACCTGGAAGTGGCTTCATCCACTAAGGCGCCTCCTCCCCACATCTCCCTACTTGGCCTCTGTCTCTGTATTATGCAGAGAAGTCCCAGGAAATCAGCACCCACAGAGCAGGGCAAAGCAGGACAGGACAAGAGTCTGCCTGGGGTAGGCCAGTGGGCTGAGGAATGGTCAGGTAGGGGTGGCAGCAGCCTTTTCTGCTCCTGTCCATGGCCGGAGGCTGCTTGCCTGGCATGAACTTCAATCCAGGGTGGACAGGCTTGGGGGAAGGCTAAAGGAAGCAGACATTCCTTGCCTCTGCTCAAGCCCAGTGTTCAGTGCCCCGGGACCTCCCTTAGGAGCTCCACAGGGAGCTGGACTGCAGGCCTGGATTCCCTTGGGGATCTACCTCCCCAAGTGGGAATTAGTGCTCTCCAACCTTGCATCCTCAGCACTCTTGCTCAGCCCCAGCTCCAATTTGGTTTAGAGCAGTTCTTTCCCGGTGGGCACTTTCAGATGCAGAAATTCCAATGGCCACCTGAAGGAACTGGAGGAAGGGTGCAGCAGGCAACGGTGTCCAGAACACTTCCAACTAAGGCACAGGACATGCTTTCCCCAATTCCAGTTGGAGGAAGAACAGAAGCTCTGGGCAAGGAGGTGAGATTCCAGATGACTCACAAATGGGTCCCCTCCAGCATGGTAACCCTGTCCACCTCTGCCCCCGGCTCTCCAGATCTGGCCTTCAGAATGCACCTACTTCCTTCCATTTGGGGAGGGGCATCGGAAGCCCTCCAGGAAGGAAGATAGAATTAACTGAGTCAAAGCCTCAACTTTACCATCAATATTTATGGGGCCTTTTCAGGGGCAGTTTCTGAGCCAGGACAGAGATGCTGCACAGAGGAAAGTCCCTGGCTGGAGGGAAGGTTGGGATCAGCAGGGTAAAAGGGAAGGCAGATGGGAAATATTTGATGTGTGCTGCCCCCAGGGGCCTAGGGAAGTCTGGGAGGTGGGCTTCCTGGAGGTGGGGGTGAGGAGACCTGGACTGAGAACTCCAACCAAGTTTACAGATGGAATTCCACCATACCTGCCGGACAACTCCAGGAGGAAATAGAAAGCCCAGCACAGAGGAAGCAATGGGAGCCATAGCAGGGATGAGTCAGATGGCCCTGCAGGGGCTAGGGAAGAAGCAGCTGAAACAAAGTGACTCAAGCAAGAAATGAGAAGAGTAGGTCTCACCACATGTAGAGGAAAGAGGCTTTGCTGCCCTCACCCTACCCACCTGCATTAGAGAATCAGATAGGTCAGAATCCTCCAACTGTGGCTGTGCTTCTCCCATGGACTCCATTTTCTACTGCTATAACAAAACACCGGAGAGTGGATGATTTAGAGATCTGAATAGAGATCTGATTAGCTAATGGTTCTGGGGGCTGGGAAGTCCAGCATCAAGGTGCCAGAATCTGGTGAGGGCCTTCTTACTACATTGCAAGATGGCAGAACGCATGGCACGGTAAGGAGAGGGTAAGGAACCAGAGAGCTTGCTCTTAGAATAAAGTCACTCCTAAAATAACTCATTAATCTTTAATCCATGGGGTTAATCCTTTCACAAGGACAGAACCTTCATGGCCCACTCACTGCCGTCACTTTGAGGTCCCATCTCTCAAAGACTATTAACATAGTATCTGGGGGACTATTTCCAACACATGAGCTTTTAGAGGACATATTTGAGCCAGAGCAGGACTCTACAGGCACTGGGTGGTTTGGGCCTGGGATGTGAGGGCTATCTTTCCCAGCAGCAATTTGTTCTGCATCTCACATGGGCTCCAAATATTCCAGTGACAATTTTTTGGGTCAGTGATTCCCAACTGAGGTCAGTTTTTCCCCTCAGGAGACATTTAGCAAGAGCTAGAAACACTTGGTTGTCACGACCTGAGGAGTGTTAATGACACTTAGTAGACAGAGGCCAGTGATGCTGCCAGACATGCCCCAGTGCACAACAGTTACTTAGCCCAATGTGTCCATTGTGCTGAGGATGAGGAAGTCTGAGTGAGTGAAAACCCTATTGGTAATAGGGTCAGGAACTGAGTCTGTCACGGTGACAAAATACCTGAAATAACCAACTTTAAAAGGTGGCAAGATTTATTTTGGCTCATGGTTTCAGAGGTTTCCATCCATTGTCCCCTGGTCCAGTTGCTTGGGGCCTCTGGTAGACCTTACATAGTAGCAGGAGCACATGGCAAAGGAGGCTTGTTCACCTCATGGTAACCTGGAAGCAGAAAGAAAGAGAGAGAAAGACAGAGAGGGAGAGAGAGGTTGGGGGGACTGGGTCCCAATGTCTCCTTCAAGGCCACAAACCCAGTGACCTAAGTTCCTTTCACTAGGCCCCACCCCCTAAAGGTTCCACCTCCTCCCAATAGTGCCACAGGCAGGGGACCAACTCATGGGTCCTGGGAGAGACATTCACCCAAACTATAGCCAGAACCTATTTCTGTTTCACATGAGTTCCAGTTACAGAACCTCCTAGGACTTCAACAAACACAAAAATCAAAGCAGGATGGAGCCCTGTTTGAAAGATTTGTTTGTTTACTTTATAGCACCAGGGATTGAACCCAGGGCCATGGTACTGTGCTACATCCTCAGACTGTTTATTTATTTATTTAATTCATTTATTTAGAGACAATTTCTTACTATGTTATTAAGTTGCCCAAACTAGACTTGAATTTGTGATTCTTCTGCCTCAGCCTCCCAGAGTACTAGGATGCACCACCATGCCCAGCTTGAGGTGTGTTTAGTTTGGAAATTTACAGAGAAATATTTGCCCTTTGGGAAAAACACCTCCTGGAGATAGTATGGTGGCTCCAGCAGATACCTGGGCCTGGAAGGGTGCTCCTATTCCTGCCTGTGTCTGCCACAGTTACGGCCTCGCCCATTCCATCTGGCCGCCCTCTGAGTTCTCCCATATCAGAGAATCTCTCAAATCCAATACATGACAGCAATTTAGTATTGCTTTCCTTTTATTTCTCCCTTAAAGTTAGGACACTACATTGATTTTTCTTTTTAAACACAACTGCAGGTTATATTATCTATGAATTTTATTTGGGGAGGTAAAAAGACATTGTAGGACTCTTTGTAGAAGGGGCAGAGTGTGATTGTGCTCACGGGAGTTGGAGGTGGGGAGGAAACAGAAAGATCCCCCCGCCCCCGCCCTTCTTGTCTTTGAAATCACAGGCAGCAGAAGAGGGTGTCACCGGCTAAGGCCCGCCAGAGGGGGCCTGAGTTTGAAGGAAGGTCCATGCTTGGACACTGCCAATGAAACCCTCAGCTTGAGGAGAGCCAGGCAGGGGGCTCTGAAGTCGGAAGTAGGGTGTAGGAGGGGACCACAGGATGTGGAGACTGCAGACCCAGGGTGACTCGGGCCCTCCCATCAGCAGCATGGCTGCCCAGCCTTGGGGTCCTCCCCCTCGTTCCTGCCTCTACTTAGCATGGCCTGAGAGACCACACTGTTGTTCTCAGAAAGGCTTCCAACAGACCTGTTCCTGGTGTCCATGCTGGGAGGCCTACTGTGGCTCAGGAGGTGACAAGGTCCAATTCAGATCTTCCTGAGTGGCCAGTTCAGCCCAGTCCCCCTGAGCTGCTGGTGCCGTGTGCTTACAGAGCAGTCCACCGGGCAGGGTGTCAGGGCAGGGTGAGGGTTGCTTCAGATGCTGAGACTGTTTTTCCTCAGACCCTGCTCAAGGCCCTACAAGCCACATCCAGAAAGGGTCCCTGGTGAAGTACTCGGTGGGCCTCTGTTTCTCCAGGGTGGTTCACCTCCTTCACCCAGGGAAGCCATATCCCCACCTCTCACTGGAGGGGGATCCAGGTAAGAGAGGGTGGTGGGGGACCCCAGAGGGCCCCATCATCTGACTCTCCATGTGGTCTCCATTGATGTTTCTTTCACACAGTCCTCAAGCCACCAGCCAGACTGAGACAGTCCTTGTCCATGGGACAACCTCCAGCTCATGTCTGTCCTGCCTCAGTGGCCCATGAACCAATGTTTGCCTGAATCAGGTGCACATCAGAAGCACTGCTTTATTAGAAGTAAGCACCTAGAATTTCCTTTCTTGTTTGGGGGTTTTTTAATTACTAAGGGTTGGACCCGGGGCCTTTACACTGAGCTGTATCTCTGGACCTTTTTTAATTACTTATTTTGAGACAGGATCTCACTAAGTCACTAAATTGCTCAAGCTAGACTCCAACTTCCCATCTTCCTGACTCAGCCTTCTAGAATGCTGGGATTACAGGCGTGTACTACCATGCCCAGCTGAATTCCCTCAAAAAATTTTTTTCACCCAGGTTTGACAATTCTTGGTGCCTTGGAGGGGCCTCTCTTGGTGTCAGCCCCGCGGAGCCAGCTCCCCTCCAGTGGCAGCCCACTCCCCACCCGCGCCTTTCCCATGCTGTCTCCCTGCCTGCTAGGCTGGCGGGAATCTGAACCCACGGGCATGCAGAGCCCCTGCCCACTAGCCTGTCAGCCTAGCCAGGCGTCTCCACTCCGCTGTGAGAAAGGCCGGGGGGCCCATCAGATAAGGTCCTGCCCACAGCCACTGTCACCGCAGTAGGCTCGATTGCCTCCTGGTCCCTCCAGCCCCGCCTCAAGGCAGGTGTGCTGCACCGAATGAATCTCACTGCGAGATCTTTCCGGTTTCACTATGAGTTTTCTGACCCACACGAGCACCCACAGACCAGGGCCCTCCCTTACCCCTCTCAGGCCAGCAGACAAACCTCCCCACTCAGCTGTAACAGGATAGACCTGGGTAGCCCTCAGCAAGGACTTCCCTGATTCTGGTGGCTCCAAGAGAGTCTCGGTCCTGGTCCCAGGGATCCTGGCCTGCTCGTCTCAGCCCTCTCCCAAATCCGGAGAGGCCTAGATTCTTTGACATCCAGAGGGCCAGGCCACTGGGGTCCAGCCAGAAACCTCAGCTCTTTCTGAAAGGCAGGCTGCCCTCTGGTGGCAACATTTGGAATGGCAGATGTCCCTGAGCGGAGGTGGCTAAGGAGGGTGTCCTGGTCCAGGAGGCTGGTCCTGCAGAATTCAAGGCTGGGACCACCTGGAGAGAGAGAAGAGCTCATTTCCAAATACAGGGCCAAGCTCCAACTGCTCCTCGATCTCCCTGCTGGTGACTCAGCCCCACAACACCAAGAGAGGTCTACACTGCTCCCAGCAATTGGAAACTGCTGGGAGAGCAGGGGGTAACACAGGAAGACAAGGAGCCCTGACCTCCCCAACAGGTCACTCCCTCTTGTATTTCCCTCTGAGAGCCACTGAGGCCAGGACTCTGAGAAGCAAGAAGCCAAGTTCAAGCAAACTACCCCTCACAACAGATGTGGGCAAGCAATGTCATGAGCTGCCTCACGGAGAAGAACTGGGACCCCAGAAGTTAATATACAGTTTATATTTAAATATTTTGTGGTGCTGGATACTGAACACAGGACCTTCACACAGACCTATATCCCCAGCCCCTTTAATTTTTTTTAAATTTTGAGACAGAGACTCAATACACTAGAATTTGGGATTTTCTGCTTCGGCCTCCCAAAGTGCTGGGGTTATAAGTGTGCAGCATCACATCTGCCTACATCCAGTTTATAAGTCAGTAGCTGGGGTGGGACAAGAACTTGAATCTGTTGGTTGATGGGTCAGACACCTGGAATCTTCACCGAGGACCCATCCCATGCAGGGAGTAAAACAAGCTCCCCGCCTGGGAGCAGCCCAGCAGGAAAAGGAGCACCAAGGGGATGTGGCAGTGTGGGCACAGAATGAGCATGTTGTCCATTTTGGAGTCCAGAGGGCTTGCCGGAGAAGGTGATTTCCTGTCTGACTCACCAGGGGCCAATGAGCTTAAAGGGCTGAGGAGATACTGGGCCAGGAAGCAGGATGAGCTAATGAAGTGACCAAGAGTCCACTGCCTCTATGGAGGGACAGTAGGGGACAGAGCTTTCACAAAAGTGACCACAATTGCCAGTTTGCTTAGACACCCTGCTTTACACCTGTTGCCTAAGCACAATTACTAAGAGTGCCTCCTTTGATTTTCAAAAGCACACCCACTGGGGCCATGAGTTGAATGGTCTTATTGCCAAAATCTCAGGGTGGGGGGCACTGCTCCTCACCCATAGCTGCATTGGACAAGGACAGCATGGGGTGGGGAAGAGGATTACTTTTGCACTTTGGTGCAGCCCTGGGGTGGGAAAGAAACTGCTGTCAGCCTCAGGGAAACGGTGGGGGATGGAGAGCATGGGGCGGAGAAGGCCAGGGCAAAGGGCCAGGTGGGGGCTGTCAGGGTCCTGAGCCTGGAGATCAGGGTCCCAATCACAGGAGTGAGCTGAAACCTTGTGGCATTTGACAGCCCAAGAAGCGCAGTGCTACTGGGCCCCCCCAAGAGGCTTTGTGAGGAATGTGACTCATAACAATTCCTCTGGGTTGAGGAAAGGGAAGTATGTGTCCACTGGCTCCTGTCTGCCATTGTTAAAAGATAGGCTCAAGTGTGTTAACGCTCCTACAATTCTCCTTACAGGCTTATGGGCACCAGGTTGGTCTCTAGAGCAGAGCATCCCCAAGGGATGATGGGAGGCTCTAGTGGATTATAGTTTATGTGGAAGAAAAGATGGTGAGGCTAAAGGATCTGAGATGGGTAAACTAGAAGTGTCTACTCTAGCGTGGAGATGCTGGCCCAGGGGGATTTAGGAGAGAACGCCAATGTTTGCCTAGCCCAATACTGCACAAGAATCCCAGTTGGCTCTACACCCTTGCCAACACTGGGTATTCAGTATTAACCATTCCAGTGGCTGTGCCATGGTGGTGTCTCACTCTGGCTTTAATTTGCATTTCCCTGATGACTAAGGAGGTTGAGCACCTGTTCAGGAGTTTATCAACCACTGGATGTTCTCTTTTGGGAAGTACGCTATTTAAAATGTTTTCCTGCTGATCTAATACATACATTTTTGGATACAAGTCATATTTTTTATATTTCCAGGTATGAGGCCTTTATCAAGACATATGCATTGAAGTCATTTCTCTCGTGTGTCTTTTGATTCACAGGTATTTCTAATTTTCATGTAGACCAACGTGTCACCTATTTTACTGCTGGTGCTTCCCCTGTCCTGTTGAAGAAAATGAATTATTATCTCCTCTATATCTTCTAGCAGCTTTGCTGTTTCCCCTTTCACATTTTTTTTAAAGTTTTCAAACAATTTAAGGTCATTTTGTATTTATATCTGTATCCACACATGTACACACAATGTATATATCAAATCCTTATACAGTCATAAAAATAAATTACAAGCAACAAAATAAAAAGTTAAACTTAATTTAGTGTATTGTTTGCTTTTTAAAAATAACTAAAATAGAGTCACACTTTATCTAACATCAATCATTCTTTTTTTTGTTTTGGTTTTGTTTTTTTGGTCCCAGGGATTGAACTCAGGACCTTGCACTTGCAAGGCAGGCACTGGAACCACTGAGCTAAATCCCTGGCCCTTAACATCAGTCATTCTTAACATAAATGATCCTGACTGGGGCATACTTTTCTTTATGCCACTTCAATAGACCCTAAGTTCCATCTGTGGTTATCACTCTAAGTAAATAAAAATATTTAAAATGCATTTTGGTGTCCAGTTATTTGAAATCAAGTTTCCATTTTGACAGTTTCATTAAAGTTTATGCCATGGTAGAATGACCCTTTATCTGCTTTAACTTAGTCTGCATTAAATTGATAAAATACACCCTTACTCCTGTATAAACACCCAGCAATGTAGTTACATCATTATTATTTGAAATGCTTACACGGGAATAATTTGTCTTTACACTGTAGAAGACTTGCATTTCAGTATGTTTACAGCTTCTGTATCATCACCTGAAATTTGCAAGCAGGCATTGAAGATACTTCGGCAGTTACAATGCTTTTTATCCCCAAGTTTGATAAACCACCTCTGATTAAGCCATATGTCAATGCTAGATACTTAGATGCATGTTCTAAATACTGTTTTCCCGCAGACCTCTGAGTAAGCAGACGAAATTCGTTGTCCTGAAGTACATAGACCCCCTGATGATTTGTCCTTAGATTGTGGATTTGTCTCTTGAATACTGTAGTCCAAAAATCTTTACAAAAGAACTTTCATGATGTCTAACTCATCCTTGAACCCTGCAGTATCTTTTGTAAACCTTTCTATCAGTCCTTGTCCCACTCGAAACCCCATGTTTTCCAGCTCAGTAATACATCGCCCATTTTCCACCTCCCCCTGCTCCGCGGATTTGTACACTCCAGACACCATCTCCGTTATGCAGCAGCAAAAACAACGCCTCGGATGGTACGCCATTTCCGCCTATTCTTCCGCGCTCCTGGTTTCAGCTCTCCTTTGGGCCAGACAGGAGGTTCTGGCCAGGGCCGCAGCTTCGAGACTGCCACCGCACTCCCTCAGACTGCAGCTCCGTGCCCCTGTTGCTAGGAGACTGAAAAATGCCCTGGGGGCCCCCCCAAGACTGCGACCGAGCAAGCCCAGTACCAGGGAGACACCTCCCTGGGGGAACCAAGCCAGAAGGCCAGAGGAAGTTCTGACAGCCGCGCGGACCAAACCCAGACTTTCCCTTTCACATTTATATTCGCCCAGAGTTGTGCTATAGTTTGGACCTGGAGTGCCGCCCAAGGCCCATGTGTCAAGGGCCCAGCTTGGTGCTATTAAAGATGGAACCTTTAAGAGGTGAACCCTAGTGTGAGCTCTTAGGTCATTGGTATCAGGCCCCCAAAGAGATAGTAAGAATCCAGCCCCCCCCCACCACCACCAATTCTTGCTTCCTGGCCACCATAAGGCAGGCTCTACCATGCACTCCCCATCATGATACACTGACTTACCACAGGACAAAAAGCAATGGGGCCAGTCAGTCATGGCCCCGGACTCTCAAAATTAGGAGCTAAAATAAAACTTTTTTCCTTCTAAGTTGATTATCTGAGGTATTTTTTACAGTAATGGAAACTAAGACATTGATTTTAGGGTATGGTGTAAGACAGAGGTTTGAGCAAGCCCCTCCCCCCAATACAAGTACTCTAATACACCATCATTTATTGAAAAGTCTGTCCTTTCTCCACTGCTCTGCAATGTCAACTTTGTTGCAATAAACCCAGGACAAGTCTCCTTCTGCATTTCCTCTTTTGTTTCACTAGTAGATTTATTGATGCACCAATACCACACTGTTTTCCTTACTATACTGTAAGTCCTCCAATTTGCTCATATATCAGCTTGCTAAGTTTCACCCCTCAACTCCCCCACAAAATCCAAGTAAATAACAACTCTCCAGCTTGCAATTGTATCATCTATTGATGAATTCTATAACTCAAGTTGGAGAAACATTTAAAATTCCAATCCATGAACATGGTATATCCCTCCATGGCTTATATCTTTAACAATTTCTTTCAGTAATGTGCTGTAGTTTCCTGTGTAGAAATTGTACTCATCACTTATTAGGTTTTGGGGGGTTTTTTGGTACTTGGGATTAAAGTTGGGACCTTGCGCTTGCAAGGCATGAGGTAGAACCACTGAGCTAAACCCCCAGCCCCTCATTAGGATTATTCTTAGGTATTTTATTTTTATGCTATTACAAATTTCATTTTCTAATTGTTGCTGGTATATAGAAATGCAATTAGTTTTTTTGTGTTGAACTTGTATCCAGTGACTTTACTAAATGAACTTATTAAAGTTTGTCTACACATTTTTATTTTACATACCCAATTGTCATTTGTGAATTACAATTTTATGTTGTCTTCCTTTCTAATCTTCACACTCTTAATTATTTTTCTTGTTTTATTACACTGGCTAAAACCGCCAGTACAATATTTGATAGAATTTATGAGTACTTTATTACTTCCAATATCAGTGGGAACGCATTCAGTATTTCACTTTTAAGCATGATCATATTTGCGAGCTTTTTTAGTTTTTTGTTTTTTGTGTAGTTTTTTGTTTTTTTCTATCTTGGAGATTTGTTTTTAGGTAGATACCTTTACCAGACAAAGGAAGTCCTCTTCTATTTTAATTTGCTGAGAGTTTTATTTAAATCATGGGTGACTATTTTTGTATCTACTAAGAAGGTCTCATAGTTTGCCCTCTTACTATCTTAATGTGGGGCATCTTGGTGATTTTTGGATGATAAATCAGTCTTGCTAACCTTTTATTCCCATTGAAGTTCCACTTCCATTGTACTAAAACGACCTCCTTTCTGAGCTAGGATCCCGGACAACCACATGCAAACTCCATCCTGAGCAGAGTCAGTGCATTCCCTTCCCTCAAACATAAACTCCACACTCCAGGTCCATCCTTGAAGACCACAGGCTTCTGGCCTGCCCACTCTTGCCAGTCCCTGTGCCATAGCAACCAGCCCCTGGGTGCACTGCCTCTGGCTGGACCCTCACTCACCACACCCACGCGTTGCACGGGCAACCGAGTGGAGAGTTAAAACAGAAAAGGTCAAGGACCCCCAGATCCCTACCACTTGCGACCATCATTCAGCTGGGAGCTAAGGCTGCTTCCCCACCCCACCCTGCGCCAAGCTCCTTTAAGAGTCTGCAGCTGAAAGCGTTTCTGGGACTGGAGGCGCAGGTCGCCAAGAATGTCGGATTCCAACGAGCGGACCCGAGCGCGGAGGATGAAGCTTCTCCCGGTGCCCTCCTCCTCCCCGTTCCCCCAGCACATCCACCCTGGTCCTCCCAACTCCACTCCTACGCTCAGGTTCCCGCCCCAACTTCGAGGTTCCCAGCTGCCAGCAAAACACCCTGTACCCTCCTCCCCTCCACGCGCCCATCTCTTCGCTCCTCCCCGGCCCAGGATCCCACCCCAGCCCCTCGCCCTAGCCCCGATCCGCCCCGCGGCAGTCGCATCCCCGGCCCGGCCCCAGCAAACCCAGAGGCCGCGCTCCGGGGGAAGACCCGGGCCTCATCCACATGCAGGAGACGACGCGTCGCGGCGGCCGCCAGGAAGAGACAAAGGCTGTTCCGCCGCCGTCAGCACCGTGCCAGCCTCACCCCGCCCGCCGCCCCGGTGGCCCCGATGCGGCCCCCCTCATCTGCCCCGCGGGCCTGGTCACACAATCCTGGCGGCCTCTTCCCGATCTGTACAGCTCTCTTCTCGGAGTCTCCCTGGTGCTTCCCGGGTCCTGGCCACCTCGAGCTGAGGCTGAGCCGGGGCGCACGGAGCCTCAGCCTAGGTGCTGGTCCCCCTGAGACCTGAGGCCAGACACAAGCCAGAGCTGGGGGGGGGGGGGTGCTGCCCCAAACTCTCACTTGACCTTCGGTTCCCTCTAGACGAGGATCAGGGACTGCAGGGCTTCACCCCGACTCTCACTCCCCCCCCCTCTCTCCCTCTCTCACACGGCAGCCTTTGATCACAGGTGCCTAAGGGCTCCTGATCAGCACCACCACCTGCGCTCTGGGGTGCACCATCCTGACCACAGCTGTCTCTCACAAGCAGCCAAGTGGTGACTGGAGGCCAAGGAGGCATCAGAAAGTTTGTGGCAGTGGAGCATGGTGGTCCACGTGGTGGTCCACGCTTGTAATCCCAGCACTGTGGGAGACTGAGACAGGAGAAATCGAAAGTTCTAGTCTAGCCTGTGTGACTTAGTGAGACTCTGTATCAAAATTTGAAGGGGGTGGGGAGGAAGGGTCTGGGATGTAGCTCAATACCAAGGGTTTAAAAAAAGTTTGCGTCCCTTGCCGAGATTTAAGGTTTCTGGATACGCTGGCGCATAGTGGGTACCCAATACCCGGACAACTGTTACTGCCTCCTTCCTCAGCCTCCTTAAGGGGAAGGACCGTTTTGTCTTTGAGCTCTGTCCTCTCCCGCCCCATTGGAGGTAATGCAGACAACTCCGACCAGGGGAGGCCCCTTCCCTCGCTCAACTGGGAAGTTCTTCCCGGGTCTGCCCGGAGTCCTCTCCTTCCTTTCCAGGCGGGACTGGGGGATGGGGGCGTCTCCTTTAAGGGCTGTGGGGGAGGGGCGCCGGCCCGGCCTCCTTCCTCCTCCCCGGCCCTCACTGCCCGGGGGCCGGGGGCCCGGGCCTGGCGCCAGCGCATGCGCCCGTTTTGGGCGCTGTCCGGACTGCGTGCGCGGCGACCGCACCGACAGACTGACGGATGGACGGTCTAGAGGCCGGCGGGACAGACGCGGCAGCGCAGGGAGCGGGGGCACGGCGGGACGGCAAGATGACGACGGGCCACTTCCAGCAGCCGAGCGGGTGCAGGAACCCTGGCCCTGCTCCCTCGCCTTCCCCCGGCCCGGGCCCGGGCCCCGGCGCCTCGGAGAGGGTGGCGCTCAAGAAAGAGATCGGACTCGTGAGCGCCTGCACCATCATCATCGGTGAGCACGGCCCGGGGCAGACGGGTGGACGGGCCTCGCGGTGGCGGGGCTGAAGGCTGAGGGTAAGAAGCGCCCCGGTGCTCCTGCCACTGTGCGGCGGCGGTGGGGCTGCAGGTGGCTGGCGAGCACCTGCTGTGCCTCCTGGACCGCGTGCAGACCCAACCTGGACAGGCACCAGCTGCAGGGCCTCTCTCGCTCATGTCCCAGCCACCTGAGCATTTGCTCCGTGGTGAATTCTGGTCCTCCACCTCTGACTACTTCCTCCTTTACTTCCCCTTGGGGCTTTGATAAGGCAGGAGCCCTGTGTCCTCCCCTAGGAAATGGAGATAATGATGATGGTCCTGATAGTAGGGCAGGAACCCAACAGATGCTGGGCTATGGGTGGGCGTGAGTCCCTACTCTGTGCTGGCCTAGGTGACATGCACTTGGATGATCTGTTCTTAGGAAGCAGGAAGGACTATGGGTTGACTGACTGGCAGGTGGAGCCTGCACAGAGGGGAAACAGGTTCAGAGCCTGTGATTATTGCCAGACGTGGCAGCAGGTCCAGGAGAGGGAGAATAGTCAGTAACTTGGTGGCAGTGATAGGCAGGCCAAGCCTGTAGGAGGGCCACCTGTCCCCTGGCTGAGATCTCAGCGGGCCTGGGTCTCCGATCCCAGCTTTCTCCTTGAGACGGGGTCTGTGTGTCCAGCCTCCACCTAAGGGCTTCTGGGTAGGGAGAGAGAATTCAGGGACATGATAGTGAGATTTTTCTTCCTCTGCCCCAGAGTCAGGAATAGTGATTCCTGGGGAGCTGGGCTAACCCAGACCAAGTACCTCTGAGCCCTCCTGGGAGTGACATTTTCTCCCCTGTGCCCAGGAGGTGGGGGCCTGGGGGATGAATAACTGGGGCCCTGACTGTTCCTCGCCTTCCCCAGCTAGTAGGAGCTGCCTGTACACACACTATCACCTTCCCACCCTCAGAGCCCTGGACACAGGCCACTTAGGGGCTCCGCAGGGCAGACCCAGAGTCTCTGCCTTCTCCTGCTCTGATCCCACATTAGAAGCTCCTGGGCCAAAGCTATTGTCTGGTTCTCGGCCATGCTCTGCCTTCACACTGAGAATGGCCCAGGAATCCAGCCCCGGATAGGTGGCTGTACTTCCTCCCCATTCTTTCTAGAATGGCATCTTTCAGGAGCTGATCTGGTCCTGGGACCTTCCAGGCCTGGGTGCCCTGCCTGGCTGTTACTGGAAGGAAGGGCTAATTTGGGGCTGCTCTGCCATGGTCCATACCCTCTCCAGGAGCTGTGTCCCTGGAAGAGGAAGCCCACACATCATTGGTGGGCCAGGGAGTCAAGAGACAGACTGCATGCAAGCCAGGAGCATGGAGACACAGCTCCTCCTGGGCTGCCTCAATGAAGCTCAGCATTCCTGAGCTATGCCCTACCCTGTGCCCTCCCCATAACCCATCCACCTCAGGTCAGGCAGAGGCTGCCAGGCTTCCAGCCCTCCAGAAGGTCCTGGAGGTGGTGAGAAGGGAGGAGGCTAGCTCCACCATCATGCTTCTTCTCCAGGACAGGCCCTGGAAGAGTTTTCTCTTCCAGCCCAAGTGCGACATGTCAGCTCCTCACCCTTCAGTCCATTCTTGCGTCATCACTTCCCCCTGGCCTCCAAATCTTGAAGTCTGAGCTAGGGTGAAAGGTAATTTGGGCAACCGAGGATGGTGAATTTGGGAACAGAACCCAGATGACCTAACACCCAGTGCATAGCACTTAATGCTAGTCCTTTGAGCCCAGCTTGTGGAACTTTGAAGGGTTACAGCTGGCAAGAGGCTGAACTGGGCAGTGGACAAGGGACAAATCACCCTCATCGAGAATGTGACTGAAACTGAGGGCCAGATTGTCTCTGCCCTCCCCACCTGACCCCCTCAGGGACTCAACCCTCTCCACCCACTGCTCTGGGGAACCACCCAGCTTCTGCTCCTGGATGAGCTCATTTCCTTTCCATCCTGGGAAACCTGCTCAAAAGCAAAAGCCTGCAAAGTATCATATTTTAGCATGACAGATCTTGAGAACTTTACATCCGGCCCCATAATCTACCCTTGTTTGGTACCAGTTACTGGGCTGGTACCAGAATTTCTAAATAAATACTCCCAGAAGATCTTATCATTTGCTACTCATTATAATGTCTGCCCCCTCCCAGGCTGAGGAGTGAGCTTTCAGGAATGGACAGAGATGGAAAGGCTGGCTATAGGCAGGACTGAGATTCCACCTAAAATGTGTTTAGGACAGTGCTTGCTAGAGTGCAAAGCTGGAGCAGACTAGGCCAGGCTGGAGGAAGCAGAGGCAGCTGGGGCAGGGCTGTGCAGGACAGCACCACCCACTCCAACGTCTGTTCAGGAAAACACCTTATTACCTTATGAAAACAGGTTCTTTCTTCCTTTGATTCTCATGCTCACTCTGGAGGATGGGAATTTTTGTGCACATTATGCAGATGTACAACTCAAGGTTGGAAGTTCAGTGAAACTGCTGCAAGTGATGGGCTTGGAATTTGGTACCAGATTTGGATTCAGCTCTGTATAGTGCCTTTCATACTGCTCAGATGCTGGGCAGAACTAGGGCCAGACTCAGAACCTTTGATGGGAGAAGGATAGGGATTGAGCTGGAAACTCAGCCAACCAGGGCAGACTGGGATCCCTACTCCACTGTAAAGGTACAAAGAGATGGACAAGGAAGTCAGCCCTCCCCAGTGGCTGGACACACAGCCTCTCTTGGGGACCTTGGCCATCTCCCTCACACAGTCCAAAACCAAGGAAGGGATGGGCCTAGGTCTGCAGAGTGGGGTCACCCTGGGCATGCTGGCCAGGCTCTTCCTTCATCTCTCCATGTGACTCAAGTCTCCAGCTTTACAGATTGGCGAGGGACTCAGTTGGTTCCTTTATGAACCCATCTTTCTAGGAACCAATGGCTGCTCATCCAGCTTCAGCCAGGTCCCTGTCTGTGGCCTCCAGGGCTGGAGGTGGCTAGGCATCCTGGAGAGATTTGGCCTCTGTAAAACTCCAGCCCTTCTCCACAGGACTCCAAGGAGGCATAAAACTATACCAGAGCCTGTTCCATCTCTAGATGTGGAAACTGAGGACCCTAAGCTGCAACCTGCTTAGGGCCAGATGCCCTCGGGGTGCTGTGGGATGCCACTGGAGGTCAGGGCAGCTCAAGTTACCATGATAGGGACTTGACAGCCCTGGATACATTCATCTATTCAACAGTGCTGAGCACTGATCTAGGTGCTGGTCACCCCACAGGGGACAAGGCAGATAAGTCCCTCTTCCCCTAGAGCTGAGTCACAGCACAGGAGCTGAATAATGAACAGGACAAACAAGCCTAGTGTGTCAATCAACAGGTCATGATAAGTGCTGAGACCAGAAAATGGAGCCAGAAGAAGGACCCAGAATGCTGAGGACGGGGGTCTGTAGGTCAGAGATGAGTCAGGGAAGGGAGGAAGTTTGGCTTGTATGGGGTTTTGCAAGGGAACTGTGCCTTTTTCTCTTTACAAAGTGGGAGCCCATGTGAGGCTTCGATCAAAGGAGGGCTAGGACAGGATTTACTGTGCTCACTATGAAGAGGCTGTGTGGGCAGAGTTGAGAGCAGGAAGACCAGGTAGGAAGCCCCTGGACATGAAGCAGAGATGGCTTGGGCCGGGCTAGCAGCAGGAGGTGCTGAGAGGGGTTTGGTTCTAGACATGTTTGGGATGTAGAGCCAGAGGATGTGTGATGAGCTGGATGTGGGCTGTGAGAGAAAGAGGGGTCCAGGGGACACAGAGTCATGGCCCGAGCAGTGGGAAGGATGGTTTGACATTGACTGATCCAGGAAGACTGGCAGAGCAGCAATCAGGGGGACAGGAGCAGAAGCAGGAATTCTGTTTGAACATGTTAAGTGTGCAGTGCTTATTTGCTGGGTAGTTAATGAGTTAGATGGAGCTGTCTATGCTAGGGATATAAATTTAGGAGTTGCCAGCAGAATCCTCAAAAGGAATGACTGGAGAAAGAAAGGCAAAGATGCCTCAGGACAGAATCCAAGACACCCAACATTTAGAAGTCAAGCAAGAAAAGGGATGAACAAAAAATTCCAAGGAGCCACCAGCAAGGTCAAAGGAAGGGCAGGAGGCTGAGGGAGGAGGGATTGACCAACCTGCTGCATGCCACATGAGTCACAAAAGATGCAAGCTAGGGCTTGACTGGGGCTTGACGGTTGGATTCAGCAAGTGGAGCTCATGGCAACCATGACAAGACAACCAGGGGATGGGGCGCAGGTCATTCTTGCTGGGCTGGGCAGGATGTGTTTGAGAGAGCCAGGCAGAGAGTGCACCCCACTTCTGCTCAACCCCTCTCTCCAAAGGAAAGCTAGTGAATCAGAAGGTGCATACCAGCCATTTAGCAATTGCAGCCATGTCCTGGGTGTCCCCACTCACCTCTGGGGGGTTCTGCCAAGACCTTAGTGGGCACTCCCTGTCCTTCCAGGGTGGTACCTTACCCAGGCTTACTGAGGGGACATGAGGACATTCTTGTGCTTGGGGGAGGCTTCACCCAGGTCTGAGCAGGGTTCTGGTTGCTCACCCCAGGGTGTTGGGATCCTATGAAAATCAAGTCTGCAAAGCAAGATCTGGTGACCTATGATGAAGGTGAAAACATTAGTGAGGTCCGTAAGAGCCTCCTGTGGCCTATGATGTGCTAGACAGGGTCAAAGCATGCCAGCTCCAACCAAAGGAATCCCCTCCTGGCCATCCTCCAGGTACCATTGGAGGGAGGCAGGGTCCAGGATATAGATTCCAAGGTGGGTGGGCAGGGAGAGCTTTTAGAGCTTTTGCTTCAGGGAGGCCAGGAGAGGCCCACCACAGTAGGGGACAGGGGATCCTGAGCAGACTGTGTCCCATCCTATCTGCCACAGTCACACTCAGACCAGCTCTCTGCTGCCCTCTTGCCAAATAACTCCACCTGGCAAAAGGGGAACTGAGGCCCAAAAGGGCAGCATTGGCCTGAGGTCACAGAGCCAACTCCCAAATATGTTTCTAGGGATGGGGAGGGTGCCAGTGTTCGGACTTACCTGAACCTCCCTGATTCTCCCCAAATAAGACAGGCACAACCCCAGCACACAGCACCGGCAGGTGGCTCATTCTGCCAACTCGACATACATGGTCTACCCCTATGACCTCTGTAGTCTGCTACTGCCTCCAAAAATAGGTCAGCATGCACTGCAGCAGGCATAGGGAACAATGGCCCTTTCTTCATTCCTCCAAGGAGCCAGGGTAAGCCCCATCAGGCCAAACATCTTAATGTGATAAAAACCACCCGGTGAAGGCTCAAGGAAAAGGAGCAAAAGGGAAAGACTCGCCAGAGGCCTACAAGTGGGGGAACTCATATCCTCTCCTCACTGGCCACCTGGAACAACCTACAGGGACCAGATAACACCTGTCCCATTAGATAGACGGGAATGTGGAGGCCGAAGGACCCGAATCTCTCAGGACCCAGCTCTGTTCTCAGCATCCTCCCTCCTTCCTCTCATCCTCTTCCTCCTGCCAAGCCCCTCACCCCTGAGGCTCCCTGCAGAGTCCCACCCACATGGTGCCCAGAGTGGCATGTAGTGGACTAGAATGAGATTTTTCTGCTTCCTTTAAGCATGAACTGAGGACAGGTGCTGGAGGTCAGACAGGCCCAGAGGGAGAGGCCCTTGAGGACCTCAGACACTGGCTAGCACACGAGGTGTCCTTGGAGCCACATGGGGAGAAGTGCTGAATGGCAGCCAGAGGCCACATGTCCAAAACAATAAGGGTGCTCCCTGCCCCCCAGAACCCAGCATCCAGGCCTCAGCCACTTGGCACAGGGCTAGTGATGTCCCTTTCAGACCCCAGCCCCAGAAGACAGGGTGCCAGGCATGCTTCCCCAAGGGCAATATCTGTGTGACCTCACCAGGCTGAGTTGTGTAGAGGGTGGGATCTCCACAGGGTGAGTGGCTTGGGGCCCTGGGTGTCCCCCACTCCAACATGTTCAGCTCCTTCCAAGGCCACCCAGCCCCCGCTGGCTTCCAACCTCACTGGCTTTTGGCAAATCCTGCTCCGCCAGGTCCTGAGAACTGCTGCAGGATGGAGCGAACTCAAAGGCCCTTGGAAACCCAACAGCCCACCCAGGCCCTGGATCCCTTGTGGTAGAAGCAGAAGGCAGTTCCTACCCCCCCTCCCAGGAGTGGACTGAGGACAAAGCTTACCCCTGAGGACTGGAGCACAGGACTTATTTCATCCTTATCTGGATGTATTTAGGGCTCCTGGGATGTGACCAGAAAGCCAAGTGACCATCCAGACTGAAAATCTGTGTCGGCCGGGGGTGGGCAGCACCATGAACAAGGAGTGAATGCAGATTGGCAGCCACAGTTTTGTCCTCGTCCAGCCCCGCCTGTGGCCTAGCAGGTGGAGTAGGCAGCCCTTGCTCTGATGGCGGTGTGACCTCATCCCAGGGTTCTGTCAGGTGGGGATAATTCTTGTCCTGGTCCCACCAGTGCTGGCTCTTTTGTCCACATAGCTTGTGGGTCTGGGATGCTGTCCCCCCCCCCCCCCCGCCATCAGACCCCAGTGCAAATCCCCTGTGTGGGTACCTGATTAGTTTGCCCAGACAGTGAGAGCCATATAACCTAGTCACAGCCCTGCTCTGCTGTAACTGCTGGAGAGCTCAGGGCTGAATGGTCCTAAGGTCCCTGCTCATCATAGGCACCTGCAGATCATGGCTTGACCTCCTGGATATTTCCCATTGTGTTGGGGAGCAGAGGGGCACATCCCCTTTCCACTCCAGACACCTTGGGTCTACAAGGGCACCCCTTGGCCTCCATCCTTTGAGGACTCAGAAGGATGAGTTTTTTCCCTAGAAATAGGACAGGCCTTCCAGAACCACAGCATATTCCACATGCATGGAACCTCAGCGCCTGCCTCCCCTCCACTCCTCATCTCTGTTCCCCCAACAGAAGGCCTGAGCAGAGCCTGCTCCCTTCACCTCACAGGCAAGAAAATGAGTCCTTCATCAAGCACGGGTGCCACTTCGGGCAGTGGGCTTAGTTATCTATTAGTTTACTCAACAGATGCTTACTGAGGCCCTGTGGAGTGCTGGGCACTGAGGTGACAGCAAGCTGTTGTAGTCGCCACCTGCTGGTGAGGTGCAGGCAGTATCTGCAGTGTCCCCCAAAGAAGCTCCCCTCCCATCTCCAGGACAGCTGAGAATGAGCAGAGGGCTTCGCACCTGTATCTCACTGGGCCCTCACAACAACCCCACTTTACAGACAGAACTGGAGAGGTGAGCAGGAGCAGGCCCCGGGCCTTCTGAGCCCAGCCTGAATTTCACATTGTGCAGTCAGGAGCATCCCAAGGAGAGTGACAGTCTGTCCAGACTCCAGGCTGGCTGGAATCTCTGCCAGACTGCCATTACCTACCCTGCCCCTGCTTTCATGGCTTCTGACAACATCCAGCCCTGAAAATGCACTAATCTCTCTCACTAACCTCACTTGCCTTTGCCCAGGACTTGAGACATTTTAAAAGCACTTTAGAGTCTGTCCACAGCCTGGGTTTCAGGTGAGAGGAAGGCCTCCTGACAGGGAAGGAGAGTCAGAAGACAAAGAGATCAAGTACAGAGCAGAGCTGGGACCAAGGCAGAGGAGTCCACACCGGGCGAAATCAAGGAGGGTTCTACGGAGGAGGTGCTACTCCCAAGCTGCCCCATGAGTCTGGACTCTGGCCATAGGAGAGTGGCAGGCAGAAGGGGGGTCAAGCTCTCACTTTAGGAGGCCAGCTCTGCACAGCAGATTTCAGGGAGAGCAGACAACTGGAGGCTGACAAGACTGGGGCCTGAGCCTGGGCGACATGGTGAAGCACAGGAATGGCTGCCCTCTGCCATTGTTCAGGTGACTGGGCCACCTCACCTTGCTGGCTCCACCTCATCCAGAGGAGGAGGTAGGAGATCAGAGAAACTCACAACCCATTTCTGGCTGCCCCGACAAGCTGCCATTTCCCATGCCAGGGAGTGATGGTGGGGCTGATGATGAACCCAGAATGGGCCGTGCCAGGTTTGAGAAGCACAGTGCCAACCATACACTTCTAGGCCTGCCGCCCTCTCTTCTCCCAGAAAGTGCCCAGGCTTCCTTCCTCACGGCAGCATCCGGGGCCCACAGAGAAGGCTGGGCTGCTGCAGAGGACCCCAGGCCTGATGCCTCCCATCTCTCCCCTGCAGGGAACATCATTGGCTCGGGCATCTTCATCTCGCCCAAGGGTGTCCTGGAGCACTCAGGCTCCGTGGGTCTGGCCCTCTTCGTCTGGGTCCTGGGTGGGGGCGTGACAGCTCTGGGCTCCCTCTGCTATGCAGAGCTGGGAGTTGCCATCCCCAAGTCCGGCGGGGACTACGCCTACGTCACAGAGATCTTCGGGGGCCTGGCTGGGTGAGTGTGGGGCTCCGGTGGGGCAGGGGACAGTTTCTCTGCAACAGGATGGCTATTGAGCAGTGGGCCTCAGTTTCCTCTTCTGCTTCCCACATCACAAGGAGGTCATGAGAGTGAATGGAAAGAAGGGAGCAGGGTGCCCAGCAAGGCCATGGTGGGTGGCACCAATGCCTGTCCCCCTCTACTGGTATCTGCTGACCCCTCAACCTCTCCATATCCTCTTTAAAACAGAGCTCTTTTTAAGCCCCCTGACCACCTGGGTGCTTATGAAGGAGGGAGGCTTTTACTATCTGAAGCCATTAGAGGAGCTAGCACCTAGGTAAGGAGACTCTTGATGTAGCAAACCTTCTTTATTTTTTTAATTTTTTATTAGTACATATTTGCCATACATAATGATACATTCATCATAGGGAATTTGTACCTGTACTTAATGTGTCTTCTTTTTGTTTTCCCATTTCCCTTCCCTCCCTTCAACCCCTCTTCCCCTCCCAATTTACAAAAGCTTTGTTTCCGTTTTTTCCCTTCCAATCTCTTTTTTTCCTAATCCCTCATCCCTTCCTTCCCTTCCCCCTCCCCCCTTGTTCCCCTTCCCATATGAACATGGCCTTCTTAATTCACCTGTGAATGTTTGCTGGGCACCCACTCCCGGCTAAAGGCTAGGGATGCTATGATAACAAGATCTGTCCCTGTCCACAAGTTGCTCATAGAGCAGAGAGGAGCAGCTCCCCAAACATGATGTGACCTAGCAGACCCTTGCTTTGAGGACGTGTACAAGAGGCAGCAGCCACACAGCAGAGAACCTGGTGTCCACTGCCTAAGGAAGGCCCCCAGAAAAACTGTGTTTGCACCAAGCCTTGCAAAAAGGATAAGATTTTCCTCCCAGGTTGACAGGAGCATAGACAGAGGGTGTGATGGCTGGGGCCAGCACAATCTGCCTGCAGCTACAGGTAGGGTCAGGTTCCCTGCAGGCAGTAGGGCTTGGAGGAGACAGGAGATTTGACATTCTTATATTCCGTCAAGGGCCTCAAAGGTCCAGACAGATTCCAGAATCACTCAGGAGCCTCGTTCAAAACATGGTAGGAAGCATGTCATGAGGGTTAGGTGGGTGCAGTGGGGGTGACACCTGCTGGCCCATTTCAGAGGCACCATAGAATGTGTACCTGCAGTGGGGAGGGACAGACCTCAGGTAGGGATTCTCATGTTTGTGGTGTCTGCAGCATGTCTGGAGAGGTGCTTGGTGAGGGGTTGGATGGAAGGTCTGAAGTTCAGAGGAAAGGCCCAGGCCAACGTGCACGGAGTTGGTTGTGAGGGACTTGGGCCAAGCACCCTGAACAGGGCAGCCCCGTGTGTGGTCCATGGCTGCTCTTCTCTGAGGAGAGGCTGGTTCTCAAGGAGGCAGAGAAATCATGCTGTGGACCTGGAGAGGCCGCTTGGGGAGAAGGTGAGAGAGAGAGAGGAGACCAAGCCCCTAACCCATGCACACCCACAAGGGAGGAAGATTATTGGCCCAGAATGTCCCACAAGCCAAGGGGCTTGGGGAGGAGGTACAAATAAGGGGCAAGGGATTTGGCTGCCACGAAGATTGAGGATCAACAGGAGCCCACTGAAGTCAGTCAGCCAGAAGCTGCTGGTGTCCCTATAGCAAGTCTCATCCTCGAGGGAGGGCCAGGAGCTAGAACCACCCTGAGGATAGACCCTCCCTGAGGATAGTCCCTCCCTGGGAACAGCACGGAGCCCGAAACCCCCGTGGGTTCTCTGCATAGTTGAAATTCTGGTACTGAGGGCATAAATCATGACCCTCCCATAGCCAGGGCCCTTTGCAGGGTCCACTCTGCAGGCCAAAGGACTCCATGCCTTTGGAGCAGCCACTGCTCGGAATCAGCCATCTTGAACTGAAACCATGACTATAGGTCCAGGACAGCCCACCTCGGCTCTGGATACATCCCATGGTCAAGGGGTGTAGGGGGTCATGAGGGAAGGTGTTTTGGTCCCCACACCCTTCCTAATACCTGCCCAAGGTCATCCCTGCCTCCTTAGCCTTGAGTGCCAGACAGTCCCAGCACAGCTCAGCTCTGCATACCTAGGCCAGGTCACTGGGAGGGCTGGGAATGCCTGTGCCACTCTGACCCTTGCTCCTTCCAGATTTCTACTGCTCTGGAGTGCTGTGCTCATCATGTACCCCACCAGCCTGGCCGTCATCTCCATGACCTTCTCCAACTATGTGCTGCAGCCTGTGTTTCCCAACTGCATCCCCCCAGCCACAGCCTCCCGTGCGCTCTCCATGGCCTGCCTGAGTGAGTCCCCGGGAGGCCCCTGGCTAGACCTCTGTCCCCAGAGCAGCCAACTGCCCCACCCCACCCTGCTCTCAGCCCTGGGTGCAGGGACAGTTGGGTGGGACCCCCCAGCTGCCCACCACCTACATGGGACATGAGCCCCAGAACCTGGGGTTCCCAAATCAGGCTGCTACAGGAGATGTCCTTCTCTTGCCACCTGGGCTGGACTTGACTGTGATTCACTGTGAGGGTCTCAACCTCAGGTGGCCTTCCCTCCCTAGTGCTCTTGACATGGGTCAACAGCTCCAGTGTGCGGTGGGCCACACGCATCCAGGACATCTTCACAGGCGGGAAGCTGCTGGCCCTGTCAATCATCATCGGTGTCGGCTTTGTTCAGATCTTCCAAGGTAGGGCCAGGGCGGGAGTGTGGGCAGGCCAGGGCTGGCAAGACTGTACTGACCCCTGATGTCTGGACCTCCAGGACACTTTGAGGAGCTGAGACCCAGCAATGCCTTTGCCTTCTGGATGACACCTTCTGTGGGTCACCTGGCCCTGGCCTTCCTCCAGGGCTCCTTTGCCTTCAGTGGCTGGAACTTCCTCAACTATGTCACTGAGGAGCTGGTGGACCCTCGAAAGTGAGTGGGGCACCTGGCCAAGCACTGGGAAGGCTCGGGCCCATTGGTGGGGGAAGCAGCCAGTCTGCACAGACAAGAGTCACCTGTGACTCCAACTGACCCTCAGCAGGCCTCCCTTGCTGCCTGTGGGAACGGCTTTGGAGAGGAAGATGAATGCTGGTATGCAAGCCTGGCCTTGGTCTGGGTGGCCATAAAGGCATCAGGGCCCCTTTCTGGACCCCAGAAAGCCTGAGTATCATTGTCCTTCTGTAAACAGATCCAGTGATTTGCATTTGGCCCAAACTTACACATATGCATGCAACATGGTCCCTACAGCTGAAGCCAGTGACTCCATCTGATGCTCAGCCAGGGGTCTGGACAGGAAACTATTGCAGCCAAGTGAGCTGAATGGATGGGGAGTCCCAGGGGAGACCCTAGACCTGCAGATCTCTTAGGGGATTTTCCAGGCTGATTTTGGCTTTACACAGTTTTCTCTTCATGTAGACATTAATTAGATCTTCCTCTCAGGATAGAGTGTCCCCTCCTCTCTCATCTGCCCTTCCTTCTGCCAGCCTGTGTTCAGGCAGGAGTGGGGGAAAGGTAGGCAGCAGTGTCACCATGTCCTGAGCAGCAATGGTGCCCCCTTTTCTGCCCCAGCACCCCAAGAGAGAGCCCAGCACAGGAGATACTCAAAATTGCTCCTGTCGCTGGGTCCCCTAGCCCCTCCCCAAATCCTATCCCTCCCACCTGGGGCCCACATTGACATGCTCTGACTGTCCCCAGGAACCTACCTCGTGCCATCTTCATCTCTATCCCTCTGGTGACCTTTGTGTACACGTTCACCAATGTTGCCTACTTCACAGCCATGTCCCCACAGGAGCTGCTGGCCTCCAACGCAGTGGCTGTGGTGAGTGGGAGGCCCCTGCCCAGTCCCCAGCCCCTGCCCTGGCTCCCACCTCGGCCTCACTCTCTTCTGTGCTCACTCAGACCTTCGGGGAGAAGCTGCTGGGCTACTTTTCATGGGTCATGCCTGTCTCCGTGGCACTTTCCACTTTTGGAGGGATCAATGGCTACCTGTTCACCTCTTCCAGGTGACTGGATGGGTAAGGGTGGTGTGATGCAGCCAGGCAGGTGCCCTGGTGTGCCCAAGCTGTGCTTCAGACCACAGAAAGGGGAAAATGGGTTGATGAACCTCCCGGTAACAAAGGTCTGATCCCAACCCTCTGGTAAAGAAAGCAAGAGGGAAGCAGGCTAGATGAAGGAAAGAACTGTCCAATAGGACTGCTAGGCCTGGAGCAGGTCAGTGGTGACCGCTTGAGAGGGATGTCAGATCCAGAGCTGGGATCCAGGATCTAGCTGGCAAGGAGGCTCTGGCTTCTACTGGTACCTATCTCTGTCCCTACCCCCAGGCTGTGCTTCTCTGGAGCCCGAGAGGGGCACCTTCCCAGCCTGCTGGCCATGATCCATGTCAGACACTGCACCCCTATCCCTGCCCTCCTCGTCTGTGTAAGTTGGGGGGGCCAAGCCAAGCAGGACATGGATCCAGGGTCACTCAGTAATGTGGGACATTCTGGGTAATGGCAGGAATGAGTCCCTGGCTAGGGCGGGAGGCCCACAGAGGGTGGGGAAGCAGCTGGGACCTGCCTGACCTCCTGGTGTGAGGCCAGCTGTCAGCCCCAGGTCCTCTCCCAGTGTGGGGCCACAGCGGTCATCATGCTTGTGGGAGACACATACACACTCATCAACTACGTGTCCTTCATCAACTACCTCTGCTACGGCGTCACCATCCTGGGCCTGCTGGTGCTGCGCTGGAGGCGGCCGGCACTCCACAGATCCATCAAGGTGAGGCCCCAGGCAAGACAGGTTGGCTCATGTGTCACTGCTTCATCTATTCCAGGCACCAGGGACAGGGGCAGGTGGCAACAGTGACAGTGATTGCAGCTTTTGCCAAGTAGTGGGCTTTATAGACACTGACATATTCACTCCCCCCAACAACCTCAGCAGGACAGTCCCTTTACTATTCCCAGTCTAGAGATAGGGAAAATGAGGCCAAGGCATTTGCTCAAGGTCACACAGGCTGCCAGTGACAGAGCCAGCATTCCAGATCACACAGGAAATCAGAAACCCATAAACCAAGCCCAGCCTGGACTTAATGATTTAGCAAGACCCTGTCTCTAAGTAAAAAATAAAAAAGGGCTGGCTTGTAGTTCAATGCAAAGGCATTGGGTTCAACCCCCAGTACCAGAAAGAAAAGAATAAAAATAAAAACTTCTATTTGTGTATAAATCCTTAAGTGGAGAAGTGCTCAGTGCCTGAAATGTGAAACACAAAAAAAAATACTTGGCCTCCAGTCAAGCACAAGCGAGTCTGCATACAACTGCCTTGTACAGCTCAGAGCTGCTGAAACTCTCACAAAGCCTTAACAGTTTGACCAACAGGTCAACCCATGAATTAACTTCCAGCACACCCAGCTGCTGCCAAAATGGGGGACCTGGCAGCCCCCAGCTCCTGGAAAAGGGAGGAAGCTCCTCAGACCTTTGAGGGTGGGGCAGGGTAGGAGAGCTGGGGATCTTGCACCATTGCTCTCCCATCCATCCTCCCCCAGGTGAACCTTCTCATCCCTGTGGCATACTTGGTGTTTTGGGCATTCCTGCTGGTCTTCAGCTTCATCTCGGAGCCCATGGTCTGTGGGGTCGGCATCATCATCATCCTGACAGGGGTCCCCATTTTCTTCCTGGGAGTGTTCTGGAGAAGCAAACCAAAGTGTGTGCACAGACTCACAGGTGAGCCGTGCGGCCTTGCTGAGGTCCCCGGGGGTTGGAGTCATGCCCCAGAGCAGGGTCTTGCAGTACCAGCAGGGTGGATAATACAGAGCCCAGCTATTTCCACACATCTCAGGATGTGGCCACAGCCCACCTGCAGAGGGAGCAGCTCCCTGAAGGCCCCTGCCCAGGAGTGGTATCTGAAAGTGGGTGTCTGTCCCCAGGGATCAGGCCTCAAGATCCATCTGTCTGTCTGTCCTCAGAGTCCATGACACGCTGGGGCCAGAAGCTGTGTTTCGTGGTTTATCCTCAGGGCTCCCCTGAGGAGGAAGAAAATGGCCCCTGCCAGCCCTCCCCACTGCCCGACATGGACAAGCCCTTGAAGTCACAATGAGACATTTGTAGACATCGAAGCAGCTGTTTTGTTTACATGTTGTTTATTGAGGAGGTGTTTTGCAAAAACTTTTTTCTGGAAAAAAGAGATAGGACTCTTAGAGGCCTGTCATAAGGAAGCCCTGGTGATGTGAACACGGCTTCCTATCTTAGCGCTGCCCTGCTAGCTTTTCCTGAAAAGGCCTATGAATAAACAGGGCTGGTTGTTTGTTTGTGCTCAGGGGAGTCCCTGGTGGACCCAGATGGGGGAGGTGGTGGCATACCTTGGTGGGGGGTACACGCATTGCTAGTTCAGAAGGTGCCATAGCCAAGGAGGCCCTCAGCATTGTGGGACTTTGCTTCTTGAACCAGGGCTGGCTCCATGGGGCCCCAAGCCACCCTGCCCTAAAGGGACAGTGGAGATGGGAAGTAGCTCCGCACCCAGATCTGTCCCTGCCAACCTAGGCTCAGCCAACTGGGAAAGTTCAGGGATTCCTGGCTAGGATTATCATTCTTCCGTGAAATAACCACAGACTGAATGTCACAGCGTCAAAGTTCACAGCCTCTCCTTGGTCTGCAGTGTGGAAACTGAGATCCTAAGGCAGGATGGCATGGGTTTGACCATTGATGGTTGAAGCCTTGGCCTGTCTCCTGAGAAAGCACAGAACTGCATGTCCTGGGGTCCTCTAACCCACACCCTCATTTCCAGCCATAGTGCCCGGAAGACTGACCCTGCAGCCAGAGGGCAAAGGGCACCAGGCCCATGCTGCCACCATAGGCATGAGGATGGGGTAAAAGCCTCCTAGCCCAGCTCCTGGGGTGGGGGGCTGCTGGGAAGGCCAGGAGGAGGGATCAGTGTGGATATAGCACGCACCATGGCCAAGGCCCTACACTCCCCATGGCCCCTTTCATTGCTTACTACAGCTCCTGGCACAGATAGGGGAGGGGGAGGCAGCTGGTGCCGCCATGGTGTGAATGAAGCAAGAAGCCACACACAACACTCCATGGAGCCCTGTCTGTCCCCCACTCACTTTTCTGGAAGTGGATTCCCAGGTTGGAGCTGGGGAGGGGGTAGGAGTAAGACCCCAAGATGCCTGTGTACACTGGGACCCAAAGACGTGCTCATCACATCACCGTCTTCCTCTAGACAGCCCCGCCCCACGTTCCCTGCCTGCCATGTGCACCAAGGGGTACAGTGTGCTGCTGCTGCTGCTGCTGCTGCTGCTGGCTGAGGGCCCTGCTCCTCCCCTGGGGCCGTGGGCTGGCCTCTCTCTGTAAGAAAGGACACAGAGGCAGGGTAGAAACGACTGTGTATTCCCTGGTTACAAAGCGGGGCTGTGGCGGTCACCAATGTGTCCTGTGGGTCAGCAGACCAGCAGGGCCTCATCGTCGCTGGCTTCCAACATTGGGGAGCAGGGTGGCAGGGGGCTCCGGCAGCCCCCCAGTGGCTCTGCTGAGTGGGGGCCTTGGGTGCTGCTGGCAGTGGGAACCTGGGGCTGAGGATCCTGGGCTGAGCGAGGCTCAGGAGCTGTGTCCACAGTGGCCAAGTTGTCCACCAGAGGGTCCCTGCAGGCTTTTCTGTCCCTGTCCATGGGCCTGTATTCTGGGTCTTGGAGGCCTGAGGGCAAGGGCACTGAAGGTCCCAACTCTAGTGTATGGCCAGGGGCACTGGGAGGCCCATCCCCAGGTGCTCTGGGGCTGCCTGCGTCCGTGGGGGGGGCTGAGGGGCCTGGGGTGGCCCCT
The DNA here is from genome assembly GCF_053883595.1 of Heterocephalus glaber. Lineage (NCBI taxonomy): Eukaryota > Metazoa > Chordata > Mammalia > Rodentia > Bathyergidae > Heterocephalus > Heterocephalus glaber. The sequence continues at coordinate 12,072,295 of NW_028258349.1, forward strand.
GGTCCAGGCTGGAGGAGCCCATCGCCCAGCACTGTCTGTGAGGTTCGAGCAGCAGTCAGAAGCGGGATCTGGCCTCGAGGTGCCCGTGGCCGGTGAAATAGCCGGTTCCAGAGACGGCCGAGCCTTCGACGGGAGGGGCCCCGGCGGGAGGCATGTCGCCTCATCTGCCTTCGCATGGCTGTGCGAAGGTTCTGTAGCACAGACACCTGGAGGATGGGGCCACAGCTAAGGAGGTGCCCAGGCCACTGAGGGGCAAGAGGTCAGCAAACCCTCAAGAGAGCTGAGACCCCATGAGACCAACCGTGCCTCTCCACCTGGCTGTGGCCCGCCAGGTCACCCTGCCCGGGCCTCACCTCCCCTTCCCGTGACCCCTAAGCCAGCCTAGCCTGCATACAGTCCCACCTGGCCCCTCTGCCTCCTGCTCTTGGGTGCTGTCTGGGGTCCCGAGGGAAGCCTGGGCCCTGGGAGGCATCAAACCCCCTTGGGCTCACCTGGGATGCGCTGTACACAGGGAAGTCCTCCACAGGTGGGATGAGGCCCTGTGCGATGAGCTGGCCGTAGGACGGGGGCGCCTCCCGCCGCACAAACTCGGCCTCCAGGCGTGTCATCTGGGTCTCAAAGGCCCTGAAAGCAGTGGGCAGAAGGGAAGTTGGTGGGGTTAGTGGGACTTGCCACAGCAACAGGACTTGGAGACTCAGCCTCTACCAGACATCGAGAGACACCTAGACCTGGCATCCGCAAGAGCTGTCCCCAAGTGGAGGGCCCAAGCCTCCACCTGCAAACCCACAGCTGAGCACACAGTGAGCCCTGGACCTCTCTCAAGGAAATGCTGGGCCCGAGGGTTCCAGCCTCAATGTAGTGCCCACCTGTACTCCTGCGTGCGCAGGGAGTAGAGCTTGAAGGCACAGCCCAGCGCGATGACCAGCAGCAGGCCACACACCAGGCTGCCAATGAGTGCAGCAGTGATGACCTTGCGCGGCACAGCAGCCAGGCAGCCGTGCTCATCGCTGCCATCCTGGCAGTCCTCCTGGCCGTCACAGCGCCACGTCTCAAAGATGCACAGGTTGGTGCCACAGTGGAAGGTTCCAGGCTGGCAGGAGAAGCAGTTCTTCTCATCAGCGCCATCTGGGCAGCTTTTCTGGTTGTTGCAGCGGTCGGCAGGTGCATAGCACAGGCCACTGCCTCCCTCACAGGGGTACTGGTCAGGTGGACAGGCAGGGCAGCCCTGCTCATCCCGGCCACTGGCACAGTGCCACCAACCATCGCAACGCTGTGGCTCTGAGAAGCAGCCTTGGTCCCCTGAGCTGCCACTGTCCCCTTCACTGCTGCTCCCGCATGGCTGCTCCCATGGGAGGCAGTAGCCCTTCACCTGGTAGGTGGCGTTGAAGCCATGGCCAGCGCTGCGGGCACGGGCATGGTAGGCCACAGTGAGGCGGCCCTGTGCAGCCTCGAGGCTCACTGGCCGGTGGTTGCTGTGGTAGGACAGAGTCTGCAGCAGGCGGTCCCCACGCTCGCCCAGGCCCTCATACACCTGAACATAGTCATCGTAACCCAGCCGTAGCTCCAGCTGCAGCAGCACGCGCCGAGGGTCCTGCGTGTCCACCAGCCATGTGCAGTGAAGGTCCGAGGGCCCACGGGCTGCGCCAAACAGGTCTGGAGAAGCGAAAGAGCCATAGAAGCTGCCCAGCCGCCGGCCACATGCCAGGTCAGGACAGCCAGCCTCATCAGAGCCATCACCACAGTCCTGGGTGCCATCACAACGCCGCTCCACTGGCAGACAGCGCGTGGAGCGTGCCCCACTGCAGGGGAAGGTGCCCCCTGGGCACAGGCTGCCAGGAGGTTCAGAGGCAGGTGCTGAGCAGTTGCCTTCATCAGAGCCATCGCCACACTCATCCACAGTGTTACACTGCCATGGGCCCGGCAGGCACTTGCCGTTGTCACACCGGAACTCGTCTGCCTGGCAGGACACTTGGCCCAGCTTCCCTGTGGACAAATGGGTAGTAGGAGGCAGTCAGAGGAGAGAAGATTCCCCCCTCCAGCACCAAGATCTGGGGCCAGGAGTGGGCAGGTCAGCATCTCAGCTGGGCCTCTGCAGAGCCCAAAAGAGGAAGGACCATCTGACAACAGGGAGAGACTCCTGGGATCCCAGGGTGGGCTCAATCCCTGACCTGACCATAGGGTGAGGGCTTGTGAATTCCCCTTCTACAACAGCCAACCTGTGAAGGGGATCGGTGATGTGCAGAGGCAGCAGCTTGACAGCCCCACCCCCATCTTAAGATTGACTGGGTTGGTCAGGGGAGACCCTGAGGGAGCAGTGGACTGTGAACAATGCTGCCTTGGCTGGGAGCCCATGTACTGAATGCTCCATGGTGTCTCTGCCCTGCCCTGTGACCAGTATCACCTCGGATGTAGGAGAGGCGGAAGCCCTGGGCCTGGCCAGAGCTGGAGGCATCTGAGTGGAAGAAGATCCAGACGTGGTCACGGGCAGAAATGAAGGCAGGAGGGATGGCAGAGCCACAGAGGCGGAAGGCCTCCTGGCGAGGTGGGGCTGCAGGGCCCAGCAGGAGCCAGTCCAGGGAGCACTGGTGGGACTCCTCCACATCAAAGTTGCGGAAACTGCAGAGGCAGAGAGGACCATGGAAAGGGGTGAGTGAGCTGCCCAGGACAGGCAGAGGATGGTCAAGCCAGAGCTCTAGGCAAGGATGGCCAGCCACACCTTCACCTATCACCCTGTTCCATGTCTCCCATGATGCCTGATTCCTCCATTCCCAGGGAGTCCAAGGGCAGTGCCACAAAGAATCAGGACATCCGGGACATCCATGGACAGTTACCATCACACTTAGCTCTGCTGTAGTTCTCCCCCTTCATCAGCACACATACAGCACCCACAACCCAGAGCCAGAGTGGGGAATACCAGAAGCCTCCCTGATACATTTCCCCAAGTACCCAGATCCCTCCCATACTGGGTCAGCTGGGACAGACTCAGCACAAGCTCCCAAGCATGGACACTGAAGGTAAGGCTGTGCCCACAGAGCTGGCCAATACTGCAGCTGGGGGACAGTCACTACAAACACTAGCCCCGGTCCCTGTCCCAGAGCCATGGCCTTCTGGTCCTGGGGAAACTGAGACACAGAAACCAGGACAGCCCCTGCTCAAAACTGTCAATCCATATTCTTTGGTTTTTCATCAGTTTTGCAGTGCTGGGATGGAGCCCTGGGCCTCACATGTACTAGCCAAGCGCTCTAGCACTGAGCTGCACCCAAAAACCACTTCCATATCCTCTGGGGCTATGGAGTAACTGGGCCTAGCAGGCTTCTGGATGTGGGCATCTAGGAGAACTACAGCAGATGGAACCCTAGCCAAATGTTCCCATGACCACCCCAGACAGGGCTTCCAGCCTGCCCACCCAGGCTGCCTCATGCCATTTCCCTCTGCACAGCACTACAGCTAGAGGCTCCATGCTGACTCCTGTCCCTACTGAGACCACCTGAGGCCCCTTGGGGAAACTCTGATATGGGCTCAGTGTCAGCCCGGCCTTAAGCCTCCCTCGCAGGACAGAGGATATTTCCGACACAGCCAGACTATGCCTGCTAGTTCCTAGGGCTCCCTTCCTTACACCCCACAAAGGAGGCTCAGGACAGGAAGAGGTCCAGCTCAGGACCCCCAGCCATGGAGAGCTGGGGAGCTGGGTAGACTCATGTATACACGTTTATAGCTCCCACATGGTTCCACACGTCCTCAGACATCTGCTCTCACCTGTGCCCTATGCACCTACACAGATGTGTGCTCACACATGTGCTCTTTATGGCTGTTCAGGCATAGGACTGTGCAAGTCCACAAGCATACATGTGCTCACACATGCATGCACACTCACAAACCTGTGCATACCCATATGTATGCCCTCCACAACCATCAGACACACATCCATATACACGCTCACTCACCTAGCACATGTAATGCTCTCAGAGACCCGTTTACCTGATGGTGATCATGTCCCCACGGTCCCCCTGGATGTACCAGCTGCAGTTGGTGCCTGGTGGGTAGTTGAGGGGCCAGGCTGGGCTATAGATAACACCACGCCGTTCTGTGTGCTGCTCCAGCTTCCCACTGCAGGCAGCTGTTAAGAGAGGAGGCTGAGAAATGCATGCCCCACCTTCAGGTGGGAAGCAGGTTGAGGGTGGTACTGCTTGACCCCGTCCCCATGGCTTAAGCACAGGCCTTCCCCATAGTGAGATCAAGTCCAGCCAAAGGTAGCCATGACCAGGGGCAAGAGATTTCATGGTAGTGTATGTGGGGAGGTCAGGGAAGTCACTTGAACTCAGGGCAGTGTAGCCCCCATTTCATGCAATGTGCCTCCCATCTCTGGCAGAGCTAAGAGTGAGCCACCAGCAACTCCAAGATGCAACACCATGGCCCCGGGGCCTTCTGCACCTTAGGCCCACCAGGACTGCCTAGGCCATCTCACTACTATTCCTGCCTGCCCTTCCTAGGGCTTGTCAAATTCAGATCTCAGCCCCAGAAGGACAGGGGCTTTGTGACCTGATATTTATTTACTGAGCACCTACTATGCACCAAGCAAAAGTAATAGGCATGCTGAGTAAGCCAGGCAAAAGCCCTGCCTGTGGCACCCATGGGAGCAGATAGCCTTTAGGCAGAACCCCTGATGGAGTGAAGATTATGAAACAGGCCTTAAGGGAGGTAGCAATGTCCAGAAGTGGCTGGAAATGCAGGCTAGGTCTGAAACCCCTCATGTGGAATTGGGGTTTTATCCTGAATGTACATAGGAAGCCACTGGAGATGGTTGTTGGAACCGGATAAAGAAACTGAGGCTCAGAGAAGCTAAGTGACTTGCCCAGGACCACAGAGCCAGTCGGGAGCAGAATCAGGATTCACCCTGGTCTTCTGGTGGGCTCAGTCTCTCACTGCTGGCCCTTCACCAACAAGCATTTGTGGAGTGTCTACTGTATGATGTGGGCAGCGAGCACAGAGCATTCCATCAGCCAGAGCAGGTGAGGAGCCCCACCAAACCACTGGCTTCCAACCAATCCATTATCCATACCCTGTGCTTCCCACCCAGCCTGAAGGGGCCGCTCTGGTGTCCCCTGAACCAAGCAGTGGCCCTTGTATTTTTCTGCACTGCTCCCACAGCTCCCTCAAGCCTACACCCTGAAGGCGGGGTCCATTTTACAGATGGAGAAACTGAGGCCCAGCAAGGCAAGTGATGATCCCTTTCCCCAGGCCCAGTGACATCACCTCCTCCCCTTCCACAGCTGCCACTTTGCTCTGAGGACCCAGAAGCTGCATTTCTTTGGCTCTCAGAAAAACTCTCTGGGACCCCAAATAGGGCAGGGGAAGAAGGGAGAAAAGCCCTCTGGCAGCCATCTGTGCTTTTAGGACAAACACACAAACTGCCCACCCACCCCAGCCACCCATCTCACCCCTCCCATAACTCCCTCGCCTCCCAAGTCCCCATAGTCTCTTGCATGGGAGGGAGACTTTGCTGTTGCAGAGCCCTGGTGGGTGCTCCCCTGCCCTCCTATGCCACTCTGACTCCTGCTTAGCCTCAGCCCTCAGACTCCCAGTGGAGTTTCCATCCCAACCCCTTCCTGTCCTTCTCAGTCTCTGCAGTGCCTGGCATTGTTTGATGACAGGCTCCCACAGAGGGGCAGTGCCGTAATGCTCTGGTCCAACACTCTGTCCCCAGAAACTTGCACAGTGCCTGACCCATGGCTGGTGAGGGTTGGGACCAGCCCTGGGTCACCTGTGTCCTCAGTCCAAAGGACAGGACTATGCCTGCCCGACTATACCTTCCCTAGAGGATGAACACAGCCCTGCACATCTTGTCTGGGCTGTGGCAGAGGTCAGATGTCTGACCTACGCTGGTCACAGGCCATCCCTCAGGCCACCTTGCTCTTCCAACCTACCTGCTCAGCCAGAAGACTTCTCCCTCCTGCCCCTATGTCTGGCCCCTGTTCAGAGGGTGGGAGACCTGACACTCCAGATGCCTGCACCACTGCCAGCCCAGCTCTGTCTCTCCACAAACTACTGAGGTCCCCCAACGCTGCCCCTGAAATTCCCCCATCAGGTGCCTCAAAGGGACTGGGCCTTAGTTGAGTGTTTGCTCTTCTCCAAAGGGGGCCAGGAGACCAGGCTTTGCAGAAACTGAGCTCTGCAGCTGCTGGCACAGCCTCACACAGAGGGAAGGTGGAGCAGAAGGCAGGCTGGGGGCTGTTCCAGGGGCTGGAAGCTGCACCCTGGGCTCTTGACTGACGCCACTTGAACATGGGCCTGGAGCATGGCCCCAGTTCAGCCAGTCAGCCCCCCAGCTCTCTGTGACAGGATGGCACTGGCCTACACAGGGATAAGGCTCATGAATGTAACCAATCCTAGGGCCACACTGCCAGGCACCCCATTGTCCATGGGCCTCAGCTTGTCCACCCAAAAAATGAAGTCAGTATGCATATTGCTTTTGTCCGAGGGATGGCTGGTTGAGAGATCTGAAGAAAGCTGTGATCTCAAGGTGATGGGGAAGTGGGGGAGCAGGGGACTCTCCAACAACACCCATAGGAAAGGAGGGGTGTGATAGGATATGAAAGGAAGGGTGAGCGGAGGAGAGATGGGAGAACTGTGCATTTGAGGGGTACTGATGCAGGACAGCAATTTGCAGGGAGACTGTGTTTGGAGTGCGAGTGATTTGTGGGGTTTAGGGGCAATCAGAGAGGTCTCTCAGCTTCGGCTGGAGGGGACCTGGTTTCATATTGGCAGAAGTTTGCCTTGGTCCTCCGTGGCCTACTCAAGTGAAAAAGAGATGACTGGGCACTTTATGGGCAGTGTCCTCCTTTCCTTGTCCAAAAGTCGTCAAATACTCCTGAGAAAACAAGAACAAGGCCTGAGGAAGCACAATTTGCAGATCCAGTTTCCAGAGGCGATCGATTATCTGGACAACCTGCCTGGTGTAACCCGAGGATGGGGAGCCAGGAGTTCCACCCAGCCCTTGGGGAAGCTGCCGGCCGAGTGGAGAGGACAGCACAAGCTCTCGCCAGCTCACACCCTGGGGCCTCCCTGAAGCCGAGGGAGGTGGTGCCTGACAGGCTGGAACAGGGCAGGAGCTGAGGCAAAAACCTGTGAGGTCTCCAGGTGGCCCAGTGACAAGGGGCTGAGAGAACAGTTCCTGATCCAGGCTGTTTCACAGCAGGAATCTCAGACAAAGCCCTGGAAAGGCAGAGTCATGGAGCCATGGTGGGAGGGGTGCCTCATGCAGCCAGAAGCTACAGGGATCAAGGCTGGAGTTCAGGAGACCCAGGGCCCCACAATACCACTCATCACTGTGCAAGCTGTGCATGCAGCTCACGACACCAAGGGTGCAGTGCATGGGCACAAGGTGACAGCAACAGCTCCTAGATTTGAGTGTCATGGACCCTGCCAGGGCCTGAGGTCTTGACAGCTAAGAACAGCCAGACATGAGCACCCGTATGGGTGTCCTTCTCTCTCCCAGACTACATGAGTGACCTTGTCCCTGAAGTATCACTTTTCTAGACCTGGGGAATGTGCATGTGGCATATATGTTCGGGGCAATGTGCCATCAGGCAAACCCCTGGGCCAGACAGAGGAGGCCAGGCTGCACAGAGCATATTGCTCAGGTGCAGAGAAAATCAAGAGGGGGACAGAAGCCGAGTCTTTGAGGTTAGCAAGGAGACCAGCCTCTGTGGACCCTGGGCTCCATCCACACACACACACACACACACACTCCCCCCACAGCCAGCAGAGGTCCCTCTGACTGACAGCCTCTGGTCCTATACTTGGGTCTGCCTCTGGGTTTCTGCAGCCAGTCAGTCCCTGAGCAGAACTAGAATCCCCAGGGAGTTTCTGCCCCACTATGTGGTACAGCACACAAAAAATACGTTCATGGTCCCCAAGCTGGGGACCACACATCCTCCCTGACTACACCTTGGCCCAGCATTTTTATGCAAACACTCATGCTTACTTTAATACCTTTTTAGAGTTTGCTGAGGATTGCTATATATATATAGACTGCATTAGAGAGAGGTGGTGGAGTTTATCAGGGTGTATCAATCATAGGACAGGCTCCCCTAGTGTCCCTTCTCAGAAGTCTCTTGGTGGCAGTGAGGGCCAGGCAGCCTGGACCTATGCATTTTCCAACCCCCAGCAGCCCTTTAGCAGATCAATGTTCTTGGCCATCTCTCCCACTTCTGACAGCTTTGGTAGTCAGGTCAAAGCCCAAAGATGGCCATTGGATGGCCAGCCCACTCTGACAAGCAGCCCACTCTGACCAGGAGGCTGGCCCTGAGTCCTCACTGTGCTTTATAACATCCCAAGTGTCCTACCAGCCAACGTGTACCTCTGTCCTGCAGATTGGCTCCCCTAGAACTACCTTTCATGTGCAAAGCAGCCAATCCAAGGCTGTCCCCTCACTGACCTTCTGTATGATGCTCATACACCAAGCCAATGATCTCCTCCCCCTACTCGACTTCAGTTTCCCAGGACTGGGTACCGGGCAACTAGAGCCCACTCTGTACCCCTCAGACCCATTCAAACTAGTCAGTCCTAAGCTATTCATTCTGCCTGCCTTGATTTTCCTGTGGACACCCCAATAAAGGCTCTGGCCTCCGCCTTCTCCTCATTCCTGCTCCTGCCCAGCTAAACCTAGTAATTCTTCCATGTCCTGCATGGCATGATGTGTCCCTTTCTATCAAGAAAAGTCATAAATTCTTCTCTCAGTGGTATTATCCTCCTCATGCCATCACTCAGTCCTACCTCTGCAAACGAAATCCCAGGTATTATTTTAACACAGGGGGGCATCCCATGGTTCTCGGGAACCCCATGACGTACAAGGGGCACAATATGGCAATTATGCAGGGCCCTGGGTAGTTTGCCAGGAGTATTAAACCACCACATGCCAGGTGTCACGTTCAGCATCTTACCTCATTGGTTCACTGGATACTGATGAGGTAGAGCCTGGTATTTTAGCCACTTTACAAAAGAGAAAACTGAGGCTCAGGAAGTTTAAACTTGCCCAATGCCAAACAACTCCTTTGTGCAGAAAAGATACTCAAGAACTGGTTTTCCCAACAAGAAGCCAGGGGACCCTAGGGTGGAGCCAGCCCCTAAAGGCTGACCTCAGAGGTCCCTAACCCAGAAGGGCCAGAGTAGGGAGGGGCTGACTTACCGAAGGCGGGGACTGCACTGCTGAGCCTGCCAGTGAGAAAGAGGTTCACTGTGGGAGACACAAAGGGAGTCAGTAGGGGACGCTGGCTCTCGGGGTCTCAGGAGACAGCCTTGCTGGGGGCAGGGGACAGGACAACATAGCTGAACTCAAGGCTAGTCCCCTTCATTTCACAGGGTGAGGCCCAGAGAGCTACCAGAGTTCTTCCCGTCACTGGTCCTGCAGGTGGGCAGAGATGAGGACCCCAGAGGTTCTCAGGACCCACCGCGGCACACTAATAGCCTAAGCCTGTGCGTGGCTGCATCAGGCCACATCACGTGACTCCTGCCCTGGAGTTCAGGGGTTTCCTGTCAGTCCTGGGGCCATCCATCCCAGAAGGGCCCTGGCTCAGCCCAGGTCAGGTCCTGCCTGTCAAGAGGGCTCCTATTACTCTGAAGGGCTTCCTTGCTCCAAGAGACTTTGCCAGCCACCTAGTCCCAACAGCCAGGAGGGAGAGAAAAAAGTTCTGATTATTCCCACCACCACCAACTTTTTTTTTCTGGTACTGGAGATTGAACCCAGGACCTCTGCACTGAGCTACTCCTCAGCCCTTTTTTGTTTTCTGTTTTGAAACAGGGCCTCACTAAGTCACGAAATTGCCTGGGCTGGGCTAGAAATTGCAGTCATCCTGTCTCGGCTTCCTAGAGCACTGGGATTATAAGTATGTGTCACTACACCCTGGTATGGGGTCTTTTGCTTCCACCTACTGCTCTTCCTGGGGATTCAGGCCCAGAAAGGGAACAGACAGAGCAGGAGGGCAAACGACTTCCTGGGGTTCAGCATACCCCTCTTCCTCTATCAGGGATACCAAAGGAGCATCTTTAGGGGCGTCATTCCCCACCTGGAGAAGAAGGGCCACTGCCCCTCACTCAGCACACCTAGGGTCTGCTGGCAGAACTGGGACGCCCGCATCTCCTGAGCACAGAGGGCTGGTCTGTCTGCCCTGCTCACCACGAACACAATAGCTCAGAACCCAGAGCCCATGACCCCACCAGATTGGAGGGTGGCACTCTGGGGGTAGGTCCCTTATTTGGATCAGCTCATGCAGCTGGGACAGGAACCTTTCCCCAGCCTCAGAGCTCCCTGCTTCTTAGGGGGCCAAGGAGAACAGAGCTTAAAAGGAATGGGGTTCTTCTTCACTCAGTCATTTCAGTGGCTTCAGCAAACCTATGAGGTTTCAGAGCCCCCAACGGTGACATCACAGGTTGTCCCCTAGTGACCCCCAGCTCTTCTAAGAGCCTCCCTCCTTCAACAAGGTAAATAAAGGAGCCATGTGGGTTCAGGATTTAACTCGTTCCTTCCCCTCGTCCCCACACAGGCCATGGAAAAGTGGACAGAGAAACTCCTGGGGAAGGAAGGAGCCCTCCCGCCCAGGTGCCAGGCCTGGACAGGTCCCTGGCCCTCCACAAACACACCACCCGGTGCTGAGCAGGCCCACCCGCTGGATCTGAGAAGACACAAGGGGGAAAATGAGTCATTTTCACAGCTCCCTCCTCCTTGTTCTTTCTTCAGAGAGCACCCACCCCCGTCCCAAATCGAACAGGAAACCGTTCCTTCTTTAGAGGGCAGCAGGCCGAGCCTTTGTCTCCAGCTCCCGAGGCCGCGATGGGCAAGCTGAGCGCAGGCGGGCAGGCAGGACTGGAAGCCGCCCCTGCCGACCTCGTCGCTGGAGGACCCCAGCCTCCTGAGCGATTCGGCCGCCAGCGCGCCGCTCACCCCGGGCGCCAGACGCTGGAGTCGCCCTCCCAGGACTAAGGCCCTAGCAAGCCGGGGGTGCCGCGGAGCTGCGTTCCCTGCAGCCTCCCCAAGAGCTTCGGGGAGCCCTGGCCGAGGAGGAGGGCGAGGGGCAGCCCGAGACGGGGGACCCGGACCCGCCCGACCTTCGCGGCCCACTCACCCAGACAGACTACGGCGAGCTGCGCTCGGGCGCCCGGAGCCCCTTCCGGCCCGGAGGCCGCCCGTTTTTCCATGCCGGGGCCGGCCGCGCGCGGACACCGCCTCCTGCGCTCGGGCTCGGCCTGGGGCCCCGGCTCCGGGCGGCGCGCGCGCGGCTGCGGCTCCCGCGAGGTCTTTGTGCGGCGGCGGTGCAGGCCCGCAGCGCGGCGGGCCACATCGGCCACGGCGTCACGGGCCCCACGGGGGCTCAGCGGCGGCGCTAGGGAGGACCCCCGCGCGCCGCTGCCCCCGAGCCCCGGGTGCAGCGCCGAGGCCGGCCCGTGCCGGGGCTCCCCGGCGCGCCCATGCCCCGCCGCACGCAGCCTGCCCGGCCCCGCCGACCCCGGGCCGCCCGGCCGGTGCCGCGGGCGGTGCGTCGATGGGTCTGTCTGTGCTCCTGCCCGGTCCCTCGCCTGCGCCCCGAGCCTGGAGGCCGCGCCGCGCCAGCCACGTGACGCTCCCGCCGAGCCGCAGTGTCGCTGACAGGGCGGGCGGAGGCGGCTAGGGCGGGCCGGGGGCGCGCGCCCCGCCTCGGGGTGCTAGACAGCTACGCGCGCGCAGCCCTGGCCTGGCCCGGCCCGCGCTCCAGGCTGGCGGTGCCCCCACTGTCCCGGGCAGCGCTCGCCCGGCCTCCCGGCCCACGAGCTGGTCTCTCTGGAGCTGTGCTGGGGAAGGGAGGGAAAGAGGGGCTTCGCAGGTGAGGTGGCACCGAAAGGGCTGCTTAGGGGACCCGAAGGGTAAGGCCTGTCTAACTCCTAATGTGTCTGCCCTCATTTGTCACAGTTCAAGTGCCTGACATCTCTGAGACAATCCCCCTCTGAAAAGAAAGGCCTGTGAGGGGGACACTGGTGAGCATCTCTGGAGATTTCCCTCCTTCCCAGGGATCCCTGCGCTCATCTTCCTCTCAGCATCCAGGAAGGGCAGAAGGCCCGCTTTTCAGGCTTGGGGCTGCCACCCCCCAGAGCTGTCAACCAAGGGGTTGTCTCCAGAAGAGGCAGAAAGCAGATGAGACAGGGAAAGGGTTGAGGGGGCCATTTAGAGTCAAGCCGGGTTAATCCTCCTTCTTTAAGACTGATGCCAAATCAGAGGTTCCCCAAGATTCTCAGGCATGGAGACCCCACCAGCCTGAGCTCACATACTCACTTTACACTGACCCTCACACTCACACTCCTCACACTCACTTGACGTTCTGGAGGGACATCTGAGAGGAATGGATGGTCTATTACATGTGAAAGTTGTACACAGAGTAACTACTTCACTTTTACTATGCAGACCACCCGGATTTTAATGAAAAGTTGGGAAGGGGCTTAGTTTTTCTGGTTTTTCTTGTTCTCTCTCTCTTCTAATTTCTTGGGTGATTTTTCCAAAGGTGACTTTTTCTTAAGATACTTTTTCTTAAGCGAAGGGCTTAAAGTCAAATAATGAGACACATTTCTCACTTAGATTATGGAGAGCTAGCCTACGTGTAATTTGCTTTCACAATTTCCTCCACTTGCTGACTGCCATGACCAAGCACTTCTTAAATGTTTAACAGCAGCAGGGGTCCCTGCAGGGAGGCTCTGGAGTTTTGTCCCTGCTGGAGGATCCTATCTATGTCAATGTACATTTTGCAAGTTAGACAAGGAATCAAGAGTTGAGAACAATGCCATACTATTGGAGCATGAGGCCAAAGGAAGAATGTGAGCCTCTATGTACACTTATCAAGTTACTTATCATATTCTGGATTGAGTGGGAAAGATCAAAAGCACTCCGTAATCACAAAACATGACTATATTTAAACTCCATGTTCCCCCACCTACCTACACCCCATTGTCAACCCATATAAACTGTGCACCAGGGGACAGTCAAGATACCCAGGAACCACAACCTGAATAGAAGTCACTTTCCCTGTTGAGTGTCACAAAACAAAAAAACAAAAAATACCTATCTTTGGGTCAACTCTTGATACTGTGTTCATAACGGATTTTGGATGTTTATTTGGAGATTTTAAATGTTGCATTAAAATTTGATTTATCCTTAAAAAATTTTTTTTTTGATTTGTCCTGAGTGCTGAGATTTTTGGCTTCTTTCTATTTTGTGCCCAATGTGAGTGTTATGCTCACCTACCCTAGTCCCTGCCCTTGCTGAGACCTTGGCTGACACCCCATTTCTGTTAGTCTGACCGTGGTCTAGTGCCCTCTAGAGGCTACCTCGCCAAGCAGAGGCCTTACTAGGGGTCAGTGGTGTAGCTAGGCCCAGTCCACCCCCCATCACACTCACCATTTCAAGAAGGGCTCCTGGTAGCCCTACCTCTGCTGCAGGGTCCTCTCCTGCCTGCAATCACCTGGGTCCCTTTACCTCTGTGGTAAATGTCTTGAGTCAAATCAAGTATTATCCAGGAGGCTTTTATCCATTAAAACCCCAAAGGGTCAGGGATTTACCTCGGTGGCACCGCACCTGCCTGGCAAACGCAAAGTCCTGAGTTCAATCCTTGGTACAAACAAAAACAAAACAAAACTTGCAACTAGTGGAGAACTTGGGACTGGGAAGAGAGTGGTGGGAATAAAAGATTTGCAACATGCAGAGTAGCTAGGGCAGATAAGGAAATTGCAACAGGAAGGAGCCAGACATGGAACCAGGTCCTCCTGGGAGGAAGCTGGCCGTACTAGTTAGAAGAAAGCAAAGCCCTACTCTGCCTCCCATGCACCTCACACAATATGGACTGTATCCCACGGAGGCCTAGAAGCAAGGGGAGAAGGACACCTCTCGCTCCCATGGTCTGCACCTGCCCTTGTTGTGTCCCTCTCGGTTCATGGCCACATCATTTACTGGCTCAACAACTTTTACTCCAATCTCCCTGCATTCAATCCATCACTAAGATCTCCTAGTCCCCATAATGTAACATCTGCTCTCCTCCCTCCATCACTGGGGCCATGTTCCTGGTCCCTGCCACCATCTCCTCTCTCCTGGCCCTTTGCAGAAGTCCCTGCCTCCCAATCACACTAGATCATGTAACTTGCAGGAAATGCTCCAGAGCAGACTTCAAATATTTTAGCCTTGTGAAACTAGCTCTGCCTGCTACCTTGCCTAAACTGCCCTCCCCATCAACTTGTCCTGGCTTCCAAATGTTTTCACTCTTCCCAGAGTTCATTTTAATTCTTCCTCTTTTTCACCTGAAAAACAAACAAGAGGCCGGAGTCAGAGAGCATTCAGAGGAAAGTTCTCAGCCTCATGAGCAGCCCCTCCAGCATGTGGATATACTGATGGGCCCCCAGGTCTCCAGGGTCCCCTGGGAGAGAAGAATTTTAGGCACCCAGAGCCAGCTTCTCACTCGAGCCAGCAGTGAGAAAGGAAGGTCCACACCTATAAGGTCATTTTTCTTGGGCAGAAACCATTTTTGGATGCTTTATAAGATCCATTCTTTTTTTTTTTTTTGGTACCAGGGATCGAACTCGGGACCTTGCACTTGCGAGGCAGACAGCAGAACCACTGAGCTAAACCCCCAGCCCATTCTCATAAGATCCATTCTTATGAGACCAGTGTGTTCTAAATGGCTGTTTTGCTCTCATATACACTAAAATCCATGTTCTCCTTTTTTTTTTTGCAGTGTTAGGGATTGAACCCAGAGCTTTGTACACACTAAGAAAACATTCTACCATTAAGCTTCACTTCAAAACCCTCTAATGATACATTTAAATTGAAGTCATTTAGGTAGAAATTACCATGAAAACCTGTGATGTAGGATTTCTGAATGGGGGCTAACGCTGTATGATGTTGAGGTAAGATGGTTTGAGGATAGGAAAGAGAAGTAAGGAGAGGAAAAACAGCTTTAGAGAAGAAGGAACTACAGTTTATTCAAATTAAAATTAGGAAAGCCACCATGAGATACCACATTGTACCTACTAGGATGACTAAGGGGAGAAATACAGATAATAACAATTGTTTTCAAGGGTGTGGAGAAACTGGACTGCTTGTGCATTGCTGATAGGAAGATAAAATGGCACTGCTGCTATCGAAAATAGTGTGGTAGATCCCCCCAAAACAAAAATAGAATTACCATATGACCCAGCAATTCCATTCCTGGGTATATACCCAAAAGCTCTGAAAGTAGGGACTTGAGTATCTACTTGCACACCCATGTTCGTAGCCACATTATTTTCATAGTACCCAAAAGGTGGAAGAAACCCAGGCCTCTACTGACAGAGGAATGGATAAACAAAGTGTGATATAATCATACCATGGAATCTTTTCAGTCTTAAACAGGAAGGAAATTCTGACACATGCTAACAACATGGGTACACCTTGATGACATTATACTAAGTCAACTAAGCCACTTGTAAAAGGACAAATAATGTATGATTCCACTTAAATGAAGTACAGAGGGTAGTCAAATTCATACAGACAGAAATTAGAAAATAGCTCTCAGGGGCTGAGAGGAGGAGCAGATAAAAAATTTATTTAATGGATACAGAGTTTCAGTTGGGGAAAATGGAGAGTTCTGGAGGCAGATAGTGGTGATACGTTTGCACCACTATGTGAATCTATTTAACATTACCAAACTGTGCATTTAAAAATGGTTAAAGGGGTAAAATTTCATGCTATGTGCTTTTTACCACAATAAAAAAAAAGAATTAAAAATAAGCCAGGTGCATGTCTGTCCATCCATTCAGGAGGCTGAGGCAGGAAGATTGCAAGTCTGAGTTCAGCTCGGGCAACTTAATAACTCAGCAAGACCCTGTCTCAAAATCCAAAAACCTGAGGATATAGCTCAGTGCCAAGGCCCTGGGTTCAATCCCCAGTACAGCAGAAGTAAATAAAATAAACTGGTAAGATTTATGGTTTTAGTGCATTTCTAGGTGAGGTGGGGTAACTACTTGGGCTGTGACATGGGACTTATTGTGATTTCCTCTTGTCTCTGTCCCCTGGAGCACTGGTCTTCCAGAGTGGGCAGAGCAAGGCTCAGAGCTGAGTTGGCTACTCCTCCATGTGAGACTCCAAGCACAATCAGCCACAGGCCACACATGCACCCTGTCGCATGTGCAGGCACACATGCGACACTGGGCTCTGCCCGGCCAAGCCTCGAGCCATAGACGTTCTCTAAGCCATTTCTGGCTCTTACAGCTTCAGCAGACCAGAGGCAGTAAGATCATTTCACCTTTAATACTGAGCAGCAGTTTTAAAATTAAGGGCCTGGAACAATGACAGTAAGTATATCATAAAAGCACTATTCACACAGACAAACAAAAAAAGGGGGCTTTTATTGTCATAAAAATGTTGGCATGAGGGAGCCCTTTGGTTTACATAACCCTGACTTGCTGTAACTGAGTGGTGAGTACACCTTCAAGTTTCCAATCAAGAAAGCTCCCATCAGCCTTGCTGGAACTTTCGTGAAACAATAATCATTGCTGTATTGATTTGGTGGAGAATCAAGGCAATTGAGTGCACCTCACTAAATTATTAATGGAGCAAGGTACATCAGAACCCCCCAGGCAGGCTAACAGATAAGGTTGTTCTTTAATCCTGTTGCTACCACAGGAATAAAGGTGACACTGGAGAGAGCTGGAGTCCAGAGACACAAGGGAATCCAAGGCTGGAAGGGTGGATTAGGAAGCAGTGAGAATGAGCCCCGCCCCGGGACATGGGGGTGGGGAGAGCTGTGCCAGGCTGAGTTTCAGCACTGGTGAGAGATGAATTCAACTTTTGCAAGACTCCAGGCATCTGGAGTGAAACTGCCAGTGCCCTTAGAGTCCCTGGGACTCCTGAGGGGACATGATGGGGCTTGGCTAACACTGCCCACACACAGGGCTCAGAGAGCCCCTCCACCAGCACAGACAGCCAGTCTGCATTACGCACTTGAGTTGTACTTAAATTAACTCTTTTGCCATGGTGGTGCATGCCTGTAATCTCAGCACTCAGGAGGCTGAGGCAGGAGGATTGTCACGAGTTCGAGGCCAGCCTAGGCTACATAGCGAGTTCAAAGCCAACCAAGACTACCTGGCAAGATCCTGCCTTAAAAAAAAAAAAGGGCCAGGGATTTAGCTCAGTGGTTCTGCCGCCTGCCTTGCAAGCAGAAGGATCCGAGTTCGATCTCCAGTACCAAAAAAAAAAAATTGACTCTTTAAAATTTAAATATTTCTATTTCAGAGGGAAGTTTTATGTATTATCTTTAATATAAAACCAGGCCAGTAACCATATAGTCATGCCCCAAACAAAAGACTGTACCTTGTATTGCCTCGTATTGTCTCTTTCTCTCTGTTTCTGTCTCTCTCACCACACTCCCTCCCCCACCAGTCTTCAAGGAGATTTCGGAAGTCACCTAGAGCATTTGAGACAAACTAATATTAAAATGGAGACTTCCTGCCCTCTTTTCTTTATTTTATTTCTTTATTTATTAATTTATATTTTTAGCTTTCTCATATAAGAGAAATCATGCAATATTTAACTTTCCGAGTCTGGCTAATTTCATTATGATTTCTAGTTTTATTTTCCTGCAAATAACAATTTAATTCTTCTTTATGGCTGAGTAGTACTCTATTTCATTATTTACATTTTCTTTACCCATTCATCTATTGAGGGGCATCTAGGCTGTATCCACACTTAGCTATTGTGAATTGTACTACTGTACATATAGGTATGCATGTATCACTATAGTGTGCAGTCCTTAATTCCTTCAGAAATATGCCAGCAGGAATATAACTAATATTAATATGCAGCAATAAAAATAAAATAAAATAATTGGCCTTTCCAAAAAATGGGGACTTCCTCCTCAACAGAATAAGCACTAAAAGAGAATCATGAGCACATAAATGTGTGTGCCCAGGCATATAAAATGTCAGTAGATAACACATGATGATACCAATGTCAATAAGTTGTGGCAAGAACTAAAAGATTTAAAACCTATAAGGAGGGGCTGGGGATTTAGCTCAGTGGTTCTGACACCTGCCTCATAGGCACAAGGTCCAGAGTTCAATCCCCGGTACCAAAACAAACAAACACACAAACCTATAAAGTACTCCTAACAGTACTGGCACAGAGTAAGCCCTCTATAAATACTAGCTGTGGTTGGACTGTCCCCTCTGGGAAAACTCAGTGCAGCTATCCTTCCTTGTTGCTGCCTCTGTACCATGAACAGGTATCTGGGGCTGCATACATCATCCTCTTTTAATTTACAAGCTCATTTTAATGGCTACCAATGTCATCCTGCCTAGAGGTGCTAACCTACCTTGTACCTGCCCACCACCTAGGGCAGCTTTGCCCGCACTGATGTAGAAGCTGTCAGCAGATGTTCACTCACTGGGTTGAAGCAGATAACAGAGCGTGGCTCAGCTGCCCCTAGAAAGCTAGCCTGTTCTCTTGTCCTGTCTCCCATCTCATGTCCCATGCAGAAGCCATGGCCTGTGAGGAAAAAGTCCCATTGGGCATTCCAATTTCCTTGGAATCAGATGCCACCTCTGGGGAGTCCTGCCTTATCCCCTTCTCCTCCTTCCCTAATCCCATCTGAGCTTGGTACATACTTCTTCTCTATTCTTTTTGTGTGTGTGGTGGGGGGAGTTATTTGTTTGTTTTTTGTGGTACTGGGGATTGAACCCAGGGCTTTCACACTAAGCTACATCCTCAGCGATTTTTAATTTTAATTTTTAGACAGGGTCTCACTACGTCATTAAGTTGCCCAGGGTGGGCTCAAACTTGCAATTCTCCTGCCTCAGTCACCTATCTTCTCTATTTATATACAGCCATGCACTGCATAACAATGGTGCAGTGAACAATGCACTGCTTATACAACACTGGTCCCATAAGGTTATAAGGGAACTGAAAAAATTCCTATCACCTAGTGACGTCGTTGTTGTAGATAATGTAATATCACCACTGGTGTAAGACAAAATAAAACACTGCACTGTCATTCATATACAAGTACAGCTCAGTTGACTATGTACAGTACATAATACTTGATAATGACAACAAATCACTGTTATGATATAAATGTGTACTATAGTATATTATAAAACATCTTCCATCTTTCTTAACTTCTATTAAGCAGTAACTTCTTGCTGGCAGAGCACAACGGTAATCCCAGCCCTCAAAAAGCTGAGGCAAAAGAATCCCCGTGAGTTCAAAGCCAGTCCAGACTACATAATGAGTTCAAGGCCAGCCTGGAATACATTAGGAAGACCCTGTCTCAAAAAACCTAAATAAAGGCCAGGGATGTGGCTCAGTGGAGCTGCTCCTGCCCGGCAAGTGCAAGGTCCTGAGTTCAATTCCTGGTACCACACACACACAAAAAAAACCCTAAATAAATAAATAATGATTTCTCATCCCTCTACATCTTAGTCCTTGGCAATCACCATTCTACTGTCTGTCTCTATGAATTTATCTACTTGAAGTACCTCATATAAGTGGAATCATATGGTATCTATCCTTTTTTTACTGGCTAGATGGCTTTTAAAATTTTTTTAATCAATTTTATTGGTACATTTTGGGTATACAATATAATGACATTTACCATTGGAAATTTGCACCTTTACATAATCTCTCTTGGTTCTTATTTTTTTCCCCGTTCCCCTGCCCTCCCTTCAACGCCTCCATCCCTCCCTATTTATAAAGACTTTGTTTCCATTTTTTCATTTTCTCATATTGATTCCATTCCCTTCTTTCCTTTCCCCTACCCCCCCAACTTCCCCTTCCCCTTTGCCCCTTTTCTTTCTATTTCACATTATCTGTTATACCTTTTAGTCCTTATTTACACTTTCAGTTTCTCACACTAGAGAAACTATTTGGTATTTACACATGTGTGTCCTATTTATTTCACTTAAAGAGTATGGCCTCAATATGCATCCATTTAGCTATAAATATCTCTAGTTTCTCATTCTTTATGGCTGAGTAGTACTCCATTTTATATTTTTTTAAAAACCCACATCTTCTTTATCCAGTTTCCAGTTGATGGGCATTTGGGCTGTTTCCAAGCTTTAGCTATTACAAACTGTGCCGCTATAAACATAGGTGCACATATATTGCTGTGGTATGATTCTTTTAATTCTTTGGGGAAGATACCCAGCAGGGGAATAGCTGGGTCAAATGGGACCTCCAGCCCTAGTTCTTTGAGGTATCTCCGTACTGATTTCCACAGTGGTTGCACCAGTCTGCACTCCCACCAACAATGGAGAAGGGTTCCTTTCTCCCCACACCCCCGCCAGCATTTGTTATTAGTTGATTTCTTGATAGCAGCCATTCTTTCTGGGGTGAGGTGAAATGTCAGTGTTGTTTTCAACTGCATCTCTCGAATTACCAGTGATGTTGAACATTTTTTCATATGCTTATTTGCTATTTTTACTTCTTTGTATGAGAAATGTCTGTTTATTTCAGATGCCCACTTTTAGATTCAGTCTTTAAATTTGGGAGGTCTGATTTTTTTAAGTTCTTTATATATTCTAGATAGTAGACCTTTGTCTGAGGAACATCCGGTGAAAATTTTTTCCCACATTGTGGGTTGTCTCTTCACACTGCTGGTGGTTTCTCTTGCTGTGCAGACAGACGCTTTTTAATAAGAAGAGATTCCACTTGTTGATTGTTTGTGTTAGTTCAAGGGTAACCGGAGAATTGTTCATAAACTCTTTTCCTACACCAATGTCTTCAAGAGTTCTACCTAACCTCTGTTCCAGCTGGTTCAGCATTTCTGTTTTAATATTTAGATCTTTAAAAAAAGTTTAGATCTTTAATCCATTTCAATTTTAGTTTAGTGCATGGTGAAAGATATGGGTCTAGTTTTAATCTTTGCCAAGTTGAAACCCAAGTTTTCCAGTACCATTTATTTAAGAAGCTATCTTTCCTCCAGTGAGGGTGTTTGGCTCCTTTGTCGAAGGTGAGGTGGCTGAGTGTGTCTGAAGTTGTTTCTGCATCTTTTAATCTATTCTACTGGTCCTCTGGTCTGTTTCTTTACTAGTAACATGCTGTTTTATTACAGTAGCTTTGTAATATAGTTTCAAGTTGGGGGTTATAATACCCCCTGCCATGTCTCTGTTGCCTAGAATTGCTTTTGCTATTCTAGGTCTCTTCTTGTTCCAAATGAATTTTTGGATTTTTTTTCTCATGGTCTGTGAAGTATGCTGCTGGAATTTCAATTGGGATTGCATTGAATATATATAGCAGTTTTGGAAGTATGACCATTTTCACTATGTTGATTCTTCCTACCCAGGAGCAAGGGATGTCTTTCCATTTTCTGATATCCATTTTCAGAGATGAGGTCTTTGATTTCTTTTGTAAGATTGATTCCTAGGTATTTCAGTTTTTGGCATACTATTGTGAAAGGAATCGTTTGCCTTATTTCTCTCTCAGTGAGTCTGTTGTTCATGCAGGGGAAAGTGATTGATTTTTGTGTGTTGACCTTGTATCCAGCTACTTTACTGAATTTGGTTACTAAGTCTAGAAGACTTTTGGTGGAGTTCTTGGGGTCCTCTATACAGAGTATCATGTCATCTGCAAATAATGACAATTTGACTTCTTTATTTCCTATCTTTATTCCTTTTATTTCTTTCTCTTGTCTAATTCCCGTGGCTAATGTTTCTGCATCTATTGAGATGATCATATGGCTTTTGTCCTTGACTCTATTGATGTAGTGTATTACCTTTATTGATTTGCGTATGCTGAACCATCCCTGCATCCCTGGGATGAATCCCATTTGGTCAGGGTGTATGATCTTCTTGATGATCTTCTGCATTCTATTTGCCAGTATCTTAGTAAGGATTTTTGCATCTATGTTCATTAGTGAGATGGCCTATAGTTCTCTTTTTCAGTTGAGTTTTTCTTTCCTTTGGGGATCAAGGTGGTGCTTGCTTCCAGGAAGGAATTTGGGAGTATTGCTTCCTTTTCAATTTCATTGAAGCATTTAAACAGTAGTGGCAGTCGCTCCTCTCTAAATGTCTTGTAGAACTCAGCCATGAAGCCATCAGGACCAGGGCTTTTTAGTTGGTAAGTTTTTAATTATGTTTTCAATTTCATTGATTGATATTGGGTTGTTTAGAATTTTTAGGTCTCTTCGTTCAACTTTGGTAATTCATACATATCTAGGAATGTGTCCATTTCTTCTGTGTTTTCCATCTTATTGGAGTATAGGTTCTTGAAGTAGGTATTGATGATCCTCTGGATTTCTGCTGGGTCCTTTGTAATTTCATCCTTTTCATTCCTAATTGCATGGATTTGGGCCTTTTCTTTCCTTTTTCTGATAAGGTTGGCTAAGGGTTTGTCAATTTTGTTTATTCTTTCAAAGAACCAACTCTTGGCTTCATTGATTTTTTTGTATCGTTCTCTTAATCTCCATTGCATTGATTTCTGCCCTGATCTTTATAATTTCCTCCCTTGTATGAGCTTTGGGTTTGTCCTGCTCATCTTTTTCTGGAAGCTTGAGGTTCAGCATCAGGTTGTTTAATTGGGCTCACTTTGTTTTCCTAATATGAGTATTCACTGCTATGAATTTCCCTCATAAGACTGCTTTCATTGTGTCCCATAGATTCCAATATGTTGTATTATCCTTGTCATTTAATTGTAGGAACTACCTGATTTCTTCTTTAATTTCCTCTGTGACCCATTGGTTATTCAGAAGTGTGTTGTTCAATTTCCATGTGTTTATAAATTTCTTGTGGTTTCTTTTGCTATTGATCTCCAATTTCATTACACTGTGGTATGATAATATACAGGGGATAACTTCAATTCCTTTGCACTTATTTAAACATGTTCAATGAGTGAGTATGTGGTCTATTTTGGTGAATGACCCATGTCCAGCTGAAAAGAATGTGTATTCTGATTTTGTGGGGTAGAACACTCTGTGAACATCTGTTAAGTTCATTTGTTCAAGAGTTTGATTGAGTTCTAGTTTTTTGTTGCTTATTTTTTGTCTAGTTGATCTATCTATTTGTGACAGTGGGGTATTGAGGTCCCCACTACTATTGCATTAATGCTTATTTGATTTTTCATGTCTGTTAGTATTTGTTTTATATAGTTGGGTGCACTAGTATTTGGTGCATATATGTTTATGATTGTCATCTCTTCCTCTTGGATTGTTCCCCTTAAAAGGATGTAGTTCTTCGTCTCTCTTAATCAGTGTTGGTTTGAAATCCATTTGATCTACAAAGAGGATAGTGACTCCGGCTTTTTTTCGGGTTCCTGTCGCATGGAGTATTGTTTTCCACCCTTTAACTTTCAGTCTATGAGTTTCTTTTTGAAATAAGTGTGTTTCTTGTATGCAGCATATTGTTGGTTCTTGCTTCTTGGCCCATTCTGCCAGTCTATTTCTTTTGATTGGTGAATTGAGACCATTAACATTGAGGGTTATAACTGATACATATTGACTTATCATTGTCATGACTTTTTTTGTTGGATTCTCTCCCTTTGCATTTAATTTCTTGTCATGCCCAATGGATTCATTCTGCTGGGCTTCCTGGGATTGTGATCCTCATTGTCTTTTCCTAGGATATTGTCTAAACTTTTTGGAGTGCTGGTTTGATATTCATGAAGCTCCTAAGGTGCTCTTTTTCATGAAAGTATCTTATTTCTCCATCAATTTTGAAAGATAGTTTTGCAGAGTACATCAATCTGGGTTGGAGGCTGTTTTCCTTTAGGGCTTGAAATGCATCACTCCAAGCTCTTCTTACTTTGAGGGTTTGCACTGAGAAGTCTGCTATGATTCTGATGGGCTTTCCTTTGTATGTGATTTGTTTCTTTTGTCTAACTGCTTGTAGAATTTTGTTCTTCTGTTGGGTTTCTGGAATCCTAACAATTATATGCCTATGTGTAGATTTTTTTTTTTATCAAGGCTAGTTGGAGTCCTATATGCCTCACTTATCTGTATGTCAAGTTCTTTCCCCTGCTTAGGAAGTTTTCTGCCATCACTTCTGTGAACAGTTTTTTTATGTCATCTGCACTCTCCTATTTCTTCATTGACTCTGATCAGTTTTATGCTATTTTTCTTTGCATCATCTAGCAGCTGCTGGATTGATTTCTCATGGTCCCTTATAATTTTAAAGAAATTTTTCTTTTCCTGGTCACTAATTGCAATCTTATCTTCTATATCTGAAATTCTGTCCTCACGTTGGCTCATTCTGCTGTGTAAACTTTCAATGGAGTTTTTAATCTCCTGGAAATCTGTTTGCATCTGTTTTATGGATTCCATTTGTTTCCTATGTTGGGATTCCATCATGTTCCTCAGCTCCTCTATTTTTTTATCTGTGTCCTCTCTAGACTTTTTAATCATGTCTTGCACTATGGGTACAATCTCTGCTGCTATCTGAGAAATTATTTCTGATTTCATTTTTTCCAGATTCTCTTTTGTTGCCAGTTCAGGGAGTCCAGGTGGTTGAGTATCAGATTGTTCCATCTTGTTTCCCTTTGGGGTTGCTTTAGGTGATCTGGGAGTCTGGTTTTGAGACTTGTTTAAGTGTCTTCTCATTTCAACGGGGCAGGGGTGGGGGGGAGACAGGGATGTGTGCTGCTGGTGCCTGCGCAGCTCACCTCCTCAGCACTGGGGGCAGTGGTATGGCAGCCCAGAAGGTTCACCTCTTCTGTGCTGGGGGCAGCTCTGCTCCTCAGCGCTGGGGGGGGGGGGGGTCCAGATGGCTTTTTTTAAATGCACATAAACAGACTTTGCTGTACAGAAATGGAATCACAATAAGCAGTTTTGTGACTTTTGCACTTGAAACTATATCAACAGCACCTCTCCACATTCTCATAGGAAGTTCTGCACCTTTGTGTTTAGTGCCTGTCCTATATATGGAGAGCTGTGCAGCCATTTACCTAACCAGTCCCAACTAATGGACATTAGCTTGTTTCTAGTCTCTCTCCTGGGCAATCTTCTGTAAATGACTTCAGTGTTCATCCTCACAACAGGTCTTTAAAATGAGATACTGGAAGTACAATTTCTGGACAAAGGGTGCACATTTATACACTGATGCACATCACCAGCTTGCACTAGAGGGTGGGGCAGTCCATAGTTCCTCTAGTGGAATAAAAACGGTGCTCAAAGCCTGGCATGGTGGCACATGTCTATAATCTCAGTACTCGGGGAGGCTGAGGAAGAAAGAGTGCAAGTTCAAGTCCAGGCTAAGCAACTTAACAGCTCAGCAAGACTCTGTGGTCAAGATTTTAAAATTGTTTTAAAGATGGGGATATAGCCCAGTGCAAAGGCCCTGGGTTCAATTCCTAGGACCACAAAAATAATGTGCTCACTTTTTTCAGTAACTATGGGGATTATCATAAGCTTTTGTATAATACATACATACTTGGAAATACAGCAGGTTCCATTGCAGTCCACCGCAATAAAGTGAATGTTGCAATAAAGCAAGTTACAAAGTTGTTGGTTTCCCAGTGCATATAAAAATTACATCTATACTATCTATTAAGTGTACAAGAACATTATATCTTTTTTAAAAACAGTGTATGTGCCTTAATTAAAAATTCCTTCACTGCTACTGATCACATGGGTTGTTGGGAAAATGGCACCAATAAACTTGTTCCATGCAGGCTTGCTGGTAACCTTCAATTTGTACATAAAGCAGTATCTCCAAAACACAATAAAGTAGCATGCAATAAAATGAAGTATGCCTGTATTTTTTCTTATGTGGTAGGAAAATAAATGTCACTGTTTCAATTTGCATTTTCTTTAATGGACATATTTTCATGTTTATTGGTCATTTGTGTTTCTTCCTTTGTGAATTGCCTATTCCTACCTTTTGGAATTTGTTTCAAAGGAAAAAAATATTCATAAGTATACCATGCCTCCTTAAGCAAATCAGAAGGGCACTTTTTTCAACAGAAAGAACAAGCTTTGAAATCTCTCTTTTAGCAGAAGATTTCCATGATATTTTATTTTTTCAATTAGTGAATCATTAACATCACAGCAGTTGAAATAATCAAAGCCAAGAAGCTTATTGGTGTCCTTCCAGCTCCCTACATCTAAAATAACAAAGAAAAAATAAGAGGTATTTGGCACTGGAAATACAAATTTACATTCACACAGCAGCAGAAGCCAAATTCAGCTCAACATTGTTTCTGGCACGAAGTAAACTGTACACAGGCAGGTCATCAGGGTCTTTGGAGTAGGTTTTAATTTTTTTACATACTTGAATCCTTATATTGTCAGCAAAGGAAGCCATGCCAAAAACAAGGAACTAATGAGTTTCTCCACCAGATGATGTGGATCAGAAAGGCCCATTCCAAAAATTCACTTGATTCTTTATTTAAATGACATCCTATGCCACTTAGAAAACAAAGAGACAATGTTGTTTTCATTTTCCTTTAGTTTGTTTGTTTCTGTAACTAAAAGGGGGAAAATAATCCTGGTTGCCTTAATTTATCAGCAAGAGCCAAAATCTAATGTGATTCTGTGTAAAGTGTGGTCACAGGTGGCTGTGAAGTAGTAAAGTTGGGAAATGGAGATAAAATGAGCACATCTGTAATCATTGTGAACTCAGAGTGCCCAGTGGAGTTTTGCTGCAACAATAATGACAAAAACAACAATAATAAAAGCCCTCAAGTGAAACAAGTTTCAAGAAAACAAGTTCATTTTCACTCCTGAGAAAGGGAAAATCTCAAATTATTATCCCTATTGTCATTGTCACTCTTTGATATATATCAGCCCAAAATTCATGTGATCTCTGGCAAGTCTTGGTGCTATGTTTGTTTGTTTGGTTGGTTGGCTGGTTGATTGGGTTTTTTTCTGGGAGTACTGGGGATTTAATCCAAGGCCTTCACACAAAGTTACATCCCGAGCTTTCTTTTTACTCTTTAGTTTTGTTTGAGACAGGGTCTCACAAGGTTGCTAAATTCCCCAGGCTCATCTCAAACCTGTGACCCTCTTGCCTCAACCTCAAAGGGTACTGGAATTACAGACATGAGCCCCCATGCCTGACCTAGTGTCCATTCTTACAAGATCCTTGTCATGACTGTCCTTTGAGCACTTTCTCCATGCCAAGATGCTTACAAGTAATAAGTCAAAGAGAATTTCCCTTACTTTATGAAGATGAAAGCGAAGGGTACTGTGGTGTGAAATGGCCCAACACTTAGACTAAGGAGAAGAGAGCCAGTTGAGAGAGTGACAGGCAGCGTGAAAAAACTCTCTTCTCTAAAAGGAAATATAAATTGTCCAAGGAAGGAAAGGCACTTGATCATTAGAATGCTCTGGGCTGCAGGTAACAGAAACCCAAATTATGTTTTCCTTTGGGCTCAGAACAGGAATGCAGAGAGAGACACCTGGAAGCAAACTGATGTGGTTTGTCCCTCATTTCAACCCCTCTCTCTGGGCCTGGTCTGGTTCTCTTACCCAACATCTATTTCCTCCAACCACATGGCAGAAAACATGGCCCTATCACCACCCTTTCTCCCATAGCACCTGGTCTACACATCCCAGGCCAGCCACCCAAATTCTAGATTTTATGGAAGGGCTCTGGTTGGGCCAGCCTGGCCTGGAGAATTTCTGTGTGGGTCCATCCTGGGTCAGAGTCCAGCTGTGGTTTAGGACTAAGGCTGTCTGATCTTGAAGCTCTTAGAGAGTTGATATCAAGCAGGAGCCATTCCTTAATGTTCCTATAGCATAACATAACTTGCTATGTGTATTGGTCAGCTTTACCATTGCTGGAAAAAAACCCTAACATCCACAACTTTAGAAAGGAGAGATTTGGCCAGGGATTTAGCTCAGTGGTTCCACTGCCTGCTTCGAAGGCACAAGGTACCGAGTCCAATCCCCGGTACCAAAAAGAAAGGAAAGATTTATTTGGCTCATGGTTTCAGAGGATTCAACCCATGGTCAGCTACCTCTAAAGCAGGAACATCATGGCAGAGCAAAGCTGCTTAGCTCATGGTGGCCTGGAAGCAAAGCAGATATTAGCTGTTGCAAGGAGCCAGGGACTAGATATAATCCTGTCACATCTCAATGACCCACCCAAACATGCCCAAAAGTGTGCTTTACTAATCCTGTAGGCAGCTTCCAAGCAAATCACTTTGATAGTCCAGCTTACTTGTCATACCATGGAACTTCTGGTTGGAAAGGTTTGGGTTGCACGTAAATTTTCAATTCACTTGAACAAATACCTAGCAGTGGGATTGCTATATTGGATGGTAAATAAATGCTTAACTTCATAGGAAGCTACTCACTCAAGAAGAAATACGTAATATGAATACTATCTTTATTTTTAAACTGAACTTATAACTAAACTCTTCCAACAAAGAAAGCTGCATGCTCAAATGCTTTCACTGACAAATTGTACCAGACAAAGAAGAAATCACACCAATTCTATACAATATTTTCAGAAAAATGGAACAGGAGAGAATACTTCTCAACTCATTTTATGAGACCAAAATTATCTTGGTATCAAAAGCAGACAAATACTTTGCAAGAAAAGAAAACTAGTACTTTGCAATATGCCACATGAACATAGATGCAAAACACTTGAAAAATTTAATCCTGCAATATACTAAAAGAATAATATATTACAACTAAATGGATTTTATGACAGGAATACAAGGCTGATTGATTCAACATTGGAAAAACCATCAGTGTAATTTGTCAAAGAGAGAGAGAGTAAGATGGATATAATGAGGCATATCCATAATCATAGCACTCAGAAGGCTGAGGCAGGAGGATCAAGGTTTGGAGCCCAGCCAGATATGGTGGTGCATGCCTGTAATACCAGCACTCAGAAGGCTGAAGCAGGACAATTTCTGTGAGTTCAAGGCAAGCCCAAACTATACAGTGAGTTCAAAGCAAGCCTGGACTACATTGAGTGACCCTGTCTCAAAAACAAAACAAAAAACAAAAAAAGAGTTGGAGCCCAGCCTGTGCTAGAAAAAAAGTTGAAGATCAGCCTGAACTATACACCAAGACTCCATCTCAAAACAAACAAACAAAAAAGAGTGACTTTATTATATGCAAATTTTTAGAAATCACCCAAAATGTTGGGGGAACTGAAGATGGAATGAACATGCTGACAAATCTGTTTATAAATAGATGTCCTGGGCCAGGGATTTAGCTCAGTGGTTCCACCGCCTGCCTTGTGAGCACAAGGTCCCAAGTTTGATCCCTGGTACCAAAAAATAAAAAATTTTTAAAAATAAATGGATGTCTTAACTACACTAAAGAAGAAATTAAGACAGTGTGGGATTGTTTGTTTGAGGCAGAGTCTCACTAAGTTGCTAAATTGCCCAGGCCAGCTTCGAACTAATGATCCTCCTGCCTCAGCCTCCTGGTAGATGGGATTACAGGCATTTGCCACCATTCTAGATTTAAGACTGTTTGATTAGCTACTGTGAGACTAAAGAAAAAAGAACTATATTTAAGTTACATTCTAGTTGGTATATTTGTTTCTCAAAAGGATACTTGCTATAAATTCTGAAACTACTTTTTTTGTGTAATAATAGTCAACAAATAAGATAGCAACAGATAGGTTGTTTACTGACTGAGAAAGAAGCAACCAGAAAAAAGCAGAGGAGAATGCTAGGATGGACACTGAAGTGCTGGACTAAGTTGGAGATATCAGCACAAATTCATTTGTTGAAATAAATACACTGATAAAGAGACAGGGCAAGGGAGGGGAGAGAGAGAGAGAGAGAGAGAGAGAGAGAGAGAGAGAGAGAGAGAGAGAGAGAGAGAGAGAGAGAGAGAAATGTATTTTGCATAAAGAAATGCATATGAGTCTTTTGGGAGTTGGGGCAGAGTGTTATGGTTTATAGGTAGATGTTCCCCAAAGTTTCCTACACTCAGAGGTGGGGCTTTTGGAAGGTGATTGGATGGGGGTGTTAGAGCTGACTTGCTGATGGGAAGTGGGGACTGGTCAGAGAAGACAGGTCACTGGGGGCGTGGCCTGGAAATGTGTCTCCTCCCTTATCTCTCTTCTTCCTGGTTGCCGGGTAAGGTGAGCTGCTTTCCTCCTTCCACCATGCCTTCTGGCCTTGCAGCTGGCTGACCATGGACTAAAAACGTGAGCCAAAATAAATCTCTCCTCTTTTAAGTTGTGGATGATGAATATTGTCCCAACTACAAGAAAGTGACTGACATAGTTTCTAAGAAACTGCTAAACTGAATTCCAAAGTGGCTGTACCGTCTTGCATTCCAATTAGCAATGAAAGAGGAGCCGGGAGATTTAGCTCCGTGGTGCCTCCGCAGGCCTTGGAACGCAAGGTCCCGAGTTCGATCTTGGTACCAAAACAAAACAAAATCCAGGACACCTGGCAGTGAACAAGAGTTCCAATTTTTCTACATCCCCACAAGGAATTGATATTGTCTGGGTTTTGGGGTTTTTTTAGCCACTCTAATAGAGGTATAGTGGTACTTCCTTATTGTTTCAATTTGGAATTCCCTACTGAGATATGAAGTTGAGTATCTTGTTTATGTTTATTTGTATCTGTATATCTCCTTTGGTTACATATCTGTTCCTATCTTTTGGGGGGGGGGGTTCTGGGGATCGAACTCAGGTCTTTGCGCTTGTGCAGCAGGCGGCAAAACCACTGAGCTCTGGCCCTCTGTTCCTATTTTTTGCCCATTTAAAAAACTGTGTTGTTTTCTCATAGTTGAGGTTTAGAAGTTATTTGTATATTGTGGCTAAAGTCCGTAATCTTTCATGTGATTTGCACATATTTTCTGTCAGGACTTTTTCTTCTTTTTCTTAGCGGTGTCTTTCACAAGCATATATTTTTAGTTTTAATAAAATCCAACTATCAATCTTTTTCTCTCAAGGATGCTTTTGGCATTGCAGTTGAAAATTCACCCCCATACCCAAGATTCCCTTTGTTTTATAAAACTTTGTAGAGTTTTCTACTTTGTATTTAGGTGTATGATCCATTTTGAAATAATTTTTGTGTAGATGTAAACAAGGTCAGTGTCTAGACTCCTTTTTGTTAACCTATGGATGTCCAATTGTCCTGGGCACTGAATATTTCTGTATTCTTCAGCTTTGTTTGGGGACTTAGTTAAATTATTTGAGCATGGTTTGATCTTTTCACATCTTTCTCTTCTATTTTGTTAGGCAGAATAAAGTAGCATTGAATCTAGGGTTAATGTTTTCCCATTATCAGCCAAGACTCTCAGTATTTCTCATGCTGTCCCTCTCACGAAAGCAGAGAGGCTCCACTGTGACTGTCACTAAAGGAGAGAGTCAGGATTCCCAGCCAGACAAGCGCTGTATCACTGAGGCACACTACCAGCCCAGTCACTTATGTTTTTTAATTCTCTATAAAAGTTCAGCACCTTTTTATTGATTATAAACACGGCCAGAAAGCACATAAACTCAATTCAAACTGTATCAAAAAATGTGGATATGTGGACATTATTTTTAAAAAGTTGCACAGAAATATAAAATATTTCTTTTTAGGTGATTGCAAATATCAATTTCTTTTTATGGGGAAAATCCATTTTTTAAATTACAAAGTCATATATACTTGATTTGAAAATTCAAAGGTATAGAAATGGCTTGGTATGGTGATATACACGTGTAATCCCAGCATTCTGGGTGGCAGAGGCAAGAGGATCACAAGTTCAAGCTCAGCCTTGGCAACTTACTGACTTACTTAGTGAGACCCTGTCTCAAAATTAAAAATAAAAAAAGGGCTGAGGATACAGCTTAGTAGGAGGTTCTGTGTCCAATACTCAGACACACATGTGCACGCATGCACACACACAATGTAGAAATTTTGAATCCTTTATAATCTCACCTCCTAGAAATAATCACTTTGATGCATATTTTTAAATTTTTCTCTTTTATCTGAAAATGTAGCCATCTTTTAAATAATGTGGCTGTCATTGTCAACATGATTGTTTATTTTCATTTTTTCCTTTGTTGATAGTTTATTCTGAGTGAAATTAGTCCTCATCAGTTCTCTAGGCTGGGACCTACTCTTAGACCCTGTTTGTTTGTGTTAATTTCTTCTCAGTCGCCTCCCCCACCCCACCCCAGCTCTGCAGTGACCTGGAGTGTGTGACCCTAGGTACACCTGCCTCTGGGGAGGACAACCTTGGTGCACCTGGTCTTAGGTGTCCTCATGTATCTCACTTCCCTGTTCCAGGGTCCCAGAGGGCAGAGGTGACTCTGAAATGTTCACCGCTGTGTCCTCAGCATCTGGCCTGAGCTACTTGAGCAAAGTGAAGACAGCACATTGTTGGGTGGTAAAAGACATTAACAAAAGACTTACATGTATTAATACCCGACAAATGGGTGAAAGTCCTGCTCTGGTGTTTTTCTAAGCCTGCCCGATACCTCCCTTCCTGACACAGAAGATGCAACTGTATGAACAGAAGAGTCGGGCATGGCTGCCTTCCGCCTTCTGCCCCAGTGAGTCCTGAGCTCCTTGCTTCACCTGCCAGTGTCAGCAAGCGTCTCCCTGAGGTGTGACAGCTCTACCAGGTTGTTACACCCACCCAGCCCTCTCATCTGGCACCAGGCTCTGTTTTTGGTCACATTTTGAAACTAATTGCCTCCAGCTAGTGCCTGAATGGTAGCTGTTGCTCAACAGTGCCAGAGACCTTTAAACTTTTCCTTCTCTAATTTTCAGATGTTTATTGTAGAACACTCACCATTTTAAATTTCATCACTTGTAGAGATTTTTAAAATACATAATAGTCTTTTGTACAAAGATGGGGAAATTTCAGGGAGAAGAATATTTTAAGACACTTTTAGACTTTGGGTAATGAAGCAAATAAAATAAAACTAGCTCTTTCAGAAAAAAAATCGTTCATCCTCCTTTTCCACTATCTGTGAGCAACTCCTGCACAGTGCCACCTTACGATGACATCTGATAAAATGTTTAGACTGGATTTTATCATCTCTTTGAAGGCTGTGTTAACAAATATCTGATAATGTGACCCAGATATGTGAATGGCATATAATTCCAATATCCACTTTATATTTTCCTACAGTACCCACATTTAAGTATTGGTTTGGTTAATTAACTCAGCTTTCAAAGAGATGCTAGAAAGCAGAGAAAAGTATGAAGCCGGGGAAAATCACAGTGAATGTATTTTCTCATTTCCTCTAGTTGTTTAGATCTTTAATTTAAAATTGGTGTCAGCACTTGAAGCTATTTTGCGAGATAATTATTCCTTCATTATTATTCCTTTCATTCTTTTCCAGAATGTCCTTAATACTCGTAAAATATTTTATAACAATTTGCTGCATGGGTTACTTGGGGGACATGACTTTCAAAACTCACATGAAAAAAATCAAGGGAAGTCAATTCTGAAATATCTAACCAACTCTTAAAACTAGAAGTTACAGGCATTTGTTAACTGGGTTTGGAAAATAGCCACACTCCTCAAACATTTTGAAACTTTTCTTTAGGTGGAAAAAGTTGATATAATGTACTGCTTCTACTACCATGATTTTTTGTTTGTTTTGATTATCTGCAAATTAACAACCTATAAAAACATTTTCATTTGAATCCAGGTGGTAAGTCTAGGCCCATGCAACTTGTTTAGTCTTTTCTTATCTTTCTTGGGATTCAACACAGAGCCTTCACTCTGAGATTCATACGCAGAATTTTTCTTTTTTATTTTTGAGGTCGAGTCTTGCTAAGTCCCTTGGGCTGTCCTCAAACTTGTGATCCTCCTGCCTCAGCCTCCCAAATGCAGTAGCTAAGATTATGAGAGTGTGCCACTATGCCCAGGTTCTTTAGTTATTTTTAATAATTGCATACATTATGTTGTTTTGATGCTAGCATTTTAGTATTTCCACTTACAGGATAAATTCTTATAAA
This sequence comes from Heterocephalus glaber, assembly GCF_053883595.1. Lineage (NCBI taxonomy): Eukaryota > Metazoa > Chordata > Mammalia > Rodentia > Bathyergidae > Heterocephalus > Heterocephalus glaber. The sequence continues at coordinate 12,106,154 of NW_028258349.1, forward strand.
ATATCTTTTGTGAAGAGAAGATGATACACGAAGAGCTGACATTTATGTGCCAAATTCTGGGCTGTGGGATTCAGGCGCCTGGTCTTAGCTCATCCTCCCTTTGTCCCTAAGAGAGCAGGGATTCTTGTTACCCCGTTTTAAAAATGAGGACAGACACTTGGAGAGCTTGGGCAACGCGCCAGAATCACAGGGCTGGGCCTGCAGCCAGGACTCAGCTTTCGGCTGGCGCCCAGCTCACCTGAGGATGACGTGACCACAGGCTCGTGGGCTGTCTGCTTCGACTTCATCTCCCTCTGTGTCATCCGGAAGTGAGGGACGGCGGGACCCTGCTTGGGTTGCTCAGGCCCTGCAGGAGGTTTCAGGCCGCTTCCTGGCTGTGGCGCGAGACGGTGCGCAGTGCTAATCTGTTCATCATTGAGGCAGAAGCAAATCAAAGGGCAGGAGTTCTGCCTTAATGGGGACCTTCCGTCCACATCAGACTCCTAACTCAGCAATTTAGGAGCTTACTTTTTTTTTTTTGTACCAGGGATCGAAGGATCCTTGCGCTTGCAAAAGAGGCAGCCAAACCGCTGAGCTAAATCCCCGTCCCCAAGGAGCTTACTTTTTATAGTCTATGTTTTCCCTATAGTTCACGTGTTTATTACATCTGTGTTTCAGATGCTGGTCAGAAACCTGACACACCTCAAAAAGAGAAATATAAAAAGAACAAAGAAAAACACAAGAACAAGAAGGAGCACATACAAAGGAAAGAGAAGTGAGTAACTTCTGCATGTCCCAGGATCCTGTAGGGCCTGGAGCTTCTGCTTCCGGTGTCCAGAGAAGCCCTAGAGGCACAGGAAGCCAGTCAGGGAGGATCTCAAGGCCAGGATCAGGGACACGGGGCCCTCTCTCTGTGCCTTAACAGAAATGCTGACATTCAGTGCAAATGCTCAGTTGTTCAGACACTTTTTCTTTTAAAGCAGCATATTTTTATTTATTTAGCTGTACTTTAAAACAAATTTTTTGGTGAAGATCAAAAAGTAGGAAAAAGGGCATTTAAGTATAAAGTTTGTGTATTAAATAATAAAACTATTTATCAGGGCTGAGGATTTAGCTCAGTGGTTCCACCGCCTGCCCCGCAAGCTCAAGGACCCAAGTTCAATCCCCGATACCCCATAAAAATAGTATTTATTGATTATTTTTCCTCTATTAAATGAAGATATCTTGAGCACTTCTCAACTACTTATTTTTCCAGTACTGGGGATTGAACCGGGGCCTTCTCCCTGACCTGTATCCCTAGCCCCTTTTGTATTTTTCATTTTGAGACAGAGTGTCACTACATCACCAAATTGACTGGGCCAGACTTGACTTGTGACCTTCCTTCCTCAACCTCCTAGAGTGCAGGGATTACAGGTGTGTACAACTATGCCTGGTCACTTTTTATAGACAGTACTAGAGATGGAACCTTGAGCCTTACTAACCAAGCACTCTACCGCTGAGCTTCTCCCCTGCCCTCAACTACTTTGTCATTATTACTAATTACATTATTACAGGCATCCATCACCATGCCTGGCTACAATTTTACCTTTTTTAAAAGTCTTCCTTAGCTAGGTGTGTTGGCATACCCTGTAATCCCAGCATTATGGGAGGCTGAGGCAGAAGGAAACCAAGTTTAAGCCCACCCTGGGCAACTTAGCAACTTAGTGAGACCCTATCTCAAAATAATAATAATAATAATAATAATAATAATAATAATAATAATAAATGGAGGGATTTAGCTCAGTGGTTCCGCCACCTGCCTCACAAGTGCAAAGTTCCAAGTTTGATCCATGTAGCAAAAACATAAAAAAATAAGATAAAAGTACCTATAGCAATTGTATCCAGAATCCCTACCATTAAAAAATATATAATAATAATAATAATAAATGGGCTGGGGATGTGGTTCAGGGCAAAGGTCCTGGGCTCACTCCCCAGTACTGGGAGAGGAAAAAAAAGCCTTCCTCAACTTTATATATATCTCACACACACAAACACACACACACACACACACACACGCTGTCTCCACACATATACACACATTACCCTAATGCTTTTATAGTTTTGTTTCTGTTTTAATCCATTTGGATCATTTTGTTTTCTTGGGAACAGAGTAAGGTAGGCACCAAAGTTATTTTTCTCCAAATGGATAGCAAATTGCATTAGTCAGAGTGAGTAAGCTAGTTGCAATTGAAAAGAGGGCCCTACTGGCAGTGGCTTAGTACAGGGAAGCATGAATATAATCAAGGACCCCAGTTTTCTCCCACTTCAGCACATGGTCTTCATAGAAGGTGGATGGGTTGGAGGTGGTCATGAAGGTTGGAAGTGGCACCTCCAGCCGCAGTTCATGGGCCACAGCAGATGTGTGACCCACCTGGCCACCCCAGGACTGGGAAGTGCAGCTAAGATGAAGAGGGAAACAACAGAGGTGATCCCTGGCCACCTCAGCCCACTCAGTGCTGTGTTTCATTAGGGCCAGTGTAACTTGATCATCTTCTAAATACCTATCCCCATGTGTATTCTCTATTCTTATTCCTTAGCCATTTTGTACTTCTCTCCCCCCTGCTTTAATTATTGTGTCCTTAGAGTATTGCTTTCTGGAAAGATAAACATCAACTTTTTGTTCTTTTTCATTCATTTCTTTAAAATGAACAATGTGTTCTTTTGGTCCAAAAATACAAAGGATACAAGCATGGATTTCTCTAAATACACATGTGTGTGCTCTGTTAGTCAGCTTTCCATTACTATAACAAATATCTGGGATAATCAACTTATAAAGAGAGAAAGTTTACTTTGGCCTATGATTTTAAAGCATACAGTCCATGGTCAGTTGGTTGTGTTGTCTTAGGCCTGTGGTGAGGCAGCACATCATGCCAGGAAGATAAGGTAGAACAAAACTGCTTACCTCGTGGCCAGCAAGTAAAAAGAAGCAAGAGGAAGAGGCTGGGTCCCATTGTTCCCTTCAAGGGCACACTCTCTGTGACCTAAAGACCTGCCACTAAGCCCCACCTCTTAAAGGTTCTATCGCCTCCCAATAATAGCACTATGCTGGGGGACTAAGCCTTTAACACACAGGCCTTTGAGGGCATTTATTCAAACCATACATAGCATGTACCTTTTTGAACAGGAAGGAAGCTGGAAGGATTCTTACCACACACTCAAGAGCACTTGTCTCTGAGGAAGGGCTGGAAGAGAGGGTCAGAGGTGAAAAGAAATATCACTGTTTGGTTGCTAGAGGTACAATTCTCATGGCCTCTTACCAAGGCCCTCAGGCTCTCCCCAAGGATCTCGGGGTGAGGGGCTATCATTGAAAGAGTGCCCCCTCCACTCTGTGCCTGGACTGTCTGCATAGTTGTCACATTTGGGGTTACAACTATGTGTGTCTGCATCCCTAGCACTGGCATGGGGCCTCACTCTTGGCAAGGCCCCCTGATACTTTTCTTCAGTGGCAGTGCAGCCTGGTTCTTGTTGGAGTTGCAGTCTACCCCCACTTGTCCCAGGAGACTGTGATCTGTTTCCTGTCACTTGCTATAAGCTAGTTTTACATGTTCTGGGATACCATAGAAATGGAATCATACAGTTAAGTCAGCTGTTTATTGCACACACATATGTGAATGTGCAAACAGCGTAAGTCCAAGGCTCCACACATTTCTGAGTATACATAGGCAAAAGCACATGAATCGAGGAGGAAGCCCCCTCGTATCTCCTCCCACTTACCATCTTTTCCCTGCTTGCCAAAGGTAACCATTCCTCTGGCTTCTATCACCACTGATTACTCTTAGTAGTTTTAAACTTTATTTAAAGAAATTTTGTTGTATAGTCTCTTTTGCACCTAGTTTGGGAGATTCCTGGGTGGCAGTACCTGGGTCAATCTCAGTGCTTCAGAGTGTTCCTTTATGTGAATATACTACAGTGTATCCAGCTACTCTGTCATCATGGATGTTTGGATTTCTGTGCAGAACAAAGATCAAGGACAGGGTGAATCAGCTCTACTCTGAGGACAGGTGCCATGAATTCTTATATGTATAAAACTGAGATGTAAACCTGACAACCCTGGAGCAAACATGTTTTAATTCCTTCCCAAAGGTCATAAATGGATGAGATGGGGGAGTGACACTGGGATTAGAAGGTGTTCTTATACAGGGGTTCTAATATAAGATGGGAGGGTTATGTCTCTGTGTGTGTTAGGGGTAAGAGAAGAAGCAGCTGATGATTCAGATTAAGTCAGGCTTCCTTGTGTGCAGTATTTTCTAGGTGCAAACTTTCCACTGTGACCCAGGGTAAGATATGGCATTCTCAGCCCTTAAGGAGCTTTTGGATTTTTTTTCCCTCTCTTCACTGCTGGGAATCCAACCTAGAAGGGCTCTGCCACTGAGCAACAGCCTCAGTCCTGTTTAGCTTTTCAGTTCATATGTAACTTACCTTCTCTCATTTCTGTTTTCTTTTTCAGGCTGAAATGTCTCCCACTAAAGAGGCAGTGATTGAATCCTGCCCAGCCTGTCTCAGTATCAGATCTCCTCTGTGATAGAAGCTTGCTGATTGTTCAGTTAATACATTGTACAGATTGTATTTATATGTAAATTCCTGCTGTAAAATAATTTTTTGAAACCTTGACATTTCAAAGGCTGCTTTGAAAATTTGCAGAAATTGATTTCTATTTTTAATTTCAGTTAGTGTCAGAGGGAAAAATTCAGACTGAACAGTTTAATTAAAGTGGCATTTTTCTATTTTCTTCTTGATTCTTTTAATTTCCTGGAAGTTTTATAAGAAATTAAAAGTAAAGACTATCCTCTGATTTCATTATGAAGACAGCTGAGTTTAGTAAGAATGGTTTGGACTCATTAAAGGATGTGCATGGAGAGGGAAGTGGCTGCTTCCCACCCACTGTGCCTTGGGAGTGAAGCTCCCCGAACTCAGGTGGCCAGAGCCCCTTGGGCAACACAGACCCAGGGTCCAGGCTGGAGGCCACATCCTCTCAGAAATGTCACTCCCGTGTCTGAGGTAGGCAGAGAGGCCTAGGGAGAGAATGTGCCCCAGAGCCAGGGTCCTTGCTCTGTAGACCTTGCATCCCTGCTGTGAGGCCACCTCATGTGCACGGAAGAGAAACCTTTTCAAAGATCAAAGTGCAGGGCTGAAGGGCAGCTCAGGGTAGAGCACTTGCCAGTACGAGTAGGGCCCTGGCATCCACCCCTAGCCAAGTGGAGGTTTTTAAATTATGAAAGAAACCTCATAGATCAGAATCATTTTAAAGTGGAAGAAAGGAAGAAAATCAGTTTTAGTTTTACCACCCAGAGATGGCAAACCTTGTATTCTGGAATAATTCCACCCAGTCTTATTTCCTAGCCATGGGCCTTCAACAGATGAGGCAGCATTTTGCTCTCCCCTACTGTCATTGATTCAGTGACAGATCTTTCCCTTACAATCTTATGGACTGTGTGACCCCACCCCAACCAGTTACATGTATTTCTCAGGGGCCCTTGCAGTTCTTATTGATTGTTTCTCTATTGATTGACAGAAAAGAGGGCTGGCCAGCAGCTCCTACAGAGGCGAAGGACACAGAAATCGCCCTATGACAGGGAGCTGGGGTGACCCAGAAGGACGACACAAGGGGTGGGGTCTCTGGTTTCACACGCTCAGTCTCCTTCCTCCGGTTCCTAGGACTCGACCCCGTTTTTTAGGGTCAGCTGTGGTCCGCGTGGGAGCCTTCATTTCCCGGCCCAGAGGCCCGTGGATGTGAAGGGCTGGCGCAGGGCACAGGGGTGCGGTTGCCACCGTCCAGCTCCAGGCCTGGGGCGGCCACCGGCGGTTTGGGATCCGAGATGGCCTCCCCACCGGACTCCCTGAAAACCTCGGGCGAGGACCCAAAGGGGATGCTCGTGGTCCCCACCAGGGACCACTGGCCCCGCAGGCTGCCCTGGGCCACCATGGTGAAAGCCGTGGGCCGCTTCAAGGTCGCTCCCCGCACTGCGCCACAATGGGCTGCTGGCCACGCTCGACCCCCTGGCCTTGGACGAGGGCGATCAGCAGTCTGGGCAAAACACAGTGATGCCAGAGGCGCTCTGGGGCGACCAGGAGCCCCTCTCCAAGACCAGAACCTCAGGGAAGCCCTGAGTCCTGGGTCCACTCCCCTACTCCACCCCACACCCTCTGTGGCACCCTCAAAGTGGCTGTGGCAGGGCCAGCTGGAAGAGACGCTGGGTGGCCGCACTTCCACACTCTGCTCCCTGGGGAAACAACGAAGACACCACCCCAGATGGTGGCCCTGCGTCTCCCACCTACCACAGTTTGCCTATGCCCCCTGGCGATAGAGCCCCGGGTGGGGTCAGTGTGTCCCCACTTCCCCAAGCCCCTTGGAGGCGGGTATCTGCTCACCTCCTACATTCCCACTGCCCTGCCCGTCCCCAGGTCCCCTCCCCTGCATCCCTCCACCGCCCTGCACCTCCCTCTCACTGTCCATGCACCCTGTGCTCCCAGAAGCAGAGTCCAAACCCTTGGTCCCATGTCCTGCACTCTCACACCTCCCAGCACTCCCAAAGCCAGCACCCCCAAGTTCTGGCCCAGTGCCCCCAACACGTGGCCATGGGAGGGAGGGTTGGATGTTTTCAGGCTAGCTCCCTCTTGTCTAATTTTCATCTTTATAATAATTCACATTCCATACCATTCCACGATACAAGGTGTACAACTCAGTGGTTCTTAGTGCATGCGGACTTGTGTAGCCATCATCACAATCAATTTGAGAATGTTTTCATCACCCAAAAAGACACCTGGTAGCTATTAGCAATCCCTCCCACTTCCCTACAACCCATCCTCCCAGCTCTGGGCAGCCACCTTGAGTCTACTTTCTGTCTCTATAGATTTGCCTTTAGGCCTTTCATAGTAATAGAATTAGAGGATGGTATGCGGTCTTCTGTGATTGGCTTCTTTTCCTTAGCACAATATGTCAAGGTTCATCCATACTGAAGCACACATCAGTACTTTACTCCTTTTTATTTCCAACTAATATTCCACTGAGTGCCTATGACACCTTTTCTGTTTGTTTTTTTGTTTTGTTTTGTTTTATTTTTGGTACCGGGGATCAAACTCGGGTCCTTGGCTTTTGAGGCAGACGGCAGAACCACTGAGCTAAATCCCCGGCCCACATTTTCTGTATTAGTTCATCGATGGACATCTGGGTTGTTTCTACTTAATGAATGATGCTGCCACCAACATTCTGTACACATGTAAGTTTTTTGTGGATATTTTCATTTTTATGGGGTATACACTGAAGTGTGAAATTATTGGGTCATATTTTAACTCACAGGTTTAACATTTTGAAGAATTGCCAACCTGTTTTCCGAAGTGGCTGTATAATTTTATATTCCCCTGGGCCGAGGATTTAGCTCAATGGTTCTGCCACCTGCCTTGCAAGCGCAAGGTCCCGAGTTTGATCCCCGATACCAAAAAAAAAAAAAAATTTAGAGAACACTATATTCCCATCAGCAATTTGTGGTGGTTCTATTTTTTCACATCCTTGTCAACACTTATTATTATAGCTATCCTAACAAATATGGCATGGTATCACATGGTGGCTTCCACTTGTATTTCTCTGATGGATAATGATGTAGAGAATCTCTTCATGTGCTGTCAATCATCATTTGTATATCTTTGGGAAATTGTCTATTTAGATCATTTGCCCATTTTTAATTGAGTTTTCTTTTTATTGTTGAGCTGTAAGAGGTTTTTTATGTCCTAGATATAAGCCCATTATCACATACATGATTTGCAAAAGTGTCTTCCCATTATGTTGTTTATCTTTTGTATTTTTTTGCTGATATCCTGTGCAACACAAATATTTTTAATTTTGCTAATGCCCAGCTTATTTTTTGTTGTTGTTACTTATGCTTTTGGTGTCATATCTAAGAAAGTATGCCTAATGTATAATAGATTTACATCTATGTTTTATAAAAATGTCATAGTTTTAATACTATGTTTTAACACTAAGTCTTTGATCCATTTGAAATCTATTTTTTAAAAAAATTTGTGGTGCTGAGACTTGCTAGGCAGGTGCTATATCAGTGAGCCATATTCTTCAGTCTTTCTGGCCTTTTTTCTTTCCTTTGTAGTATTGGTGATTGAACCCAGGGGCACTCTACCACTGACCTGCAACCTCAGTCCTTGTTTATTTTTTTTTTTTTGAAATAGGGTGTCTCTAAATCACTATGTTGCCTAGCTTGAACTTGAACTTGCAATTCTCCTGCTTTAGCTTCCCAAGTAGCTGGAAATACAGGCGTGTACCACCATACCTGGCTTGCATTTGATTTTTAATATATGTTGTAAAGTAAAAATCCAATTTCATTCTCTATATGGATAGCCAGTTTCCTAAGTCAATTTATTTCAAAAAAACAAAAAACTATTGTCTCCCTATTTAATTGCCATGGCACTCTTATAAAAAATCAGTTAACTATAAATACAAGTGTTTCTTTCTGGATTATCAATTATATTTCATTGATTTATAGTTCTATCTTTATGCCATTATTCTACTGTCTTGATTAGTTGCTTGACAGGAAGCTTCAAAATTAGGATGCATGACTCCTCCATCTCTGCTGTTCTTTTTTAAGATTGATTCAGGTTCTGTTGAATTTCCATGTAAGTTTTAAGATTGTCTTGTCAACTCTACAAAAAAATCAGCTTGGAACTTGATGAGATGATGTTGAATCTATAGATCATTTTGGAGAATATTATCATCTTAACAATATTATGTCTGCCTATCTATGAACATGAAATGTTTTTCCATTTATTTAGGTCTTCTTTAATTTCTTTCAACAATGTTTCATAATTTTCAAAAGTAGGTTTTATACTTCTTTATTTAATTAACTCCTACATATTCTTTCTGATACTTTTGTAAATGGAATGGTTTTCTTAATTTTTTTCAGGTGCCCACAGCAAGTGTTTAGAAATACAATTGATTTTTGTATATTAACCTTGTTTCCTGCAACCTTACTGAACTTGTTTGTTCTATCCTTTCTTTTGGATCCCATTTAAAATTCTGAGTGGGCATGGGTATGTTGTGAGTTCCTACCACTTCTGAGTGAATGACACAAAGCTCTGCAATGGCTCCTATGACTGTACTGTGAAGCTGTGGGTAAGTGGCTTGGTGTTAGGTTCTCCTGGAACTAAAACATCTCAAAAGCCGAGGCGGGGCCAGGGATTTAGCTCAGTGGTTTAGCTGCCTGCTGCACAAGTGCAAGGACTCAAGTTCAATCCCCAATACCAAAAAAAATGCTTAGGCACCTCTTGTGGAGAGGTCTCTAGTAATGAGTTCTCTGACACTCAAGGAACTCAAGCTTTATAAAGGTCTTCTGAACAAAGTATAAGAAGGAGGAGGCTACTCTAGGGTCAAGCCATTAGAGAGAAGCCAGTGTAGCAGTAGCCTGTCTGTAGACCTGAACACATTAGGACCAAAGGATGGAGACCACTAGACTGAGAGCCCCCCAATTATTTGGGGGATGGTTCCTGTTGTGCCTGTGTTATACCTGGGGTCTCTGAGCTGTCACTTATCTGAGTCTCCTTCTCATCCGGAAAACTCAGTTCCATCCATAGAGACCATGGCCAGGCCTGGGTGGTCACAAAGGACAGAAAAATGACCAGGTCTGGGACTTGTCCATGAGGGGTGGCTGAAAGAGGCAGGCCTGAGTAAAGATCAATATCCAACATCCAGGAGGCAAGAGAACAAGAAATGGGGATGTGATGTTCAGAAGAGTGGCCACTACAGCCTTCCAGAGCTTTGTGGACATGATCAGAAGACCCTAGCAGGGATGTTTGAGGCCACTGTTGGCCAGTGAGGAGGGAATGAGGAGGGAGTAGGGCTGGAGGATGGCAGTGGTCATCAGGGGCCAGGCCAAAGATGGTTGGGTGTCTGGGGCCGTGGTCCACGGGAAAGGGTAGTCAGTTCTGAGTTTTGCTGACTTAGCGTGTCAGGGGCAGGAAGGAGATAGAATGGAGTGAATAAGGCTAGTTTCTTGGTTCTTTTATGTGTAATTGGGCAGAGGACAGCCCTTGACTCTACAGATGACCTTAAAGGAACATCTGTCACCTGTGAGTGCCAAGACCAGGCTGACCACAGAAGGCTTTGGGTACTGTCCAAGTTGATTCAGACTCCACATTTAGGACTCATCAGCTGTATATCCCTGGGTGGACACATGAATGACCTCCTGGGCCTCCCTGAGCCCCCACAGCCTCACAGGGCCAGCTGTGGACTTGGGCTGCCCCAGAGTTTAGCTGGCCCACACCAGACCCCAAAAGTCCTCCACACCCTCCCTGTGCTGCATCAAAACACAGAGAAGAAAGAAAAACTCATTCCACTACCCTAGAGTTAACAGCTGCCAAAATGTTGGAGGATATCTTTTTTATGTGCATACACATATAAATACATTTACAAAATTGGAACTGTACAGAAATACTGAATATGTAACCATAATAAACCTGAGCTACACGTATTGTTATCTCCTTGGTTTTTCTAACTATTAAATTAGAGGGCCTACCTCCCCATCCTAAAAACTTCACCACTTAAATTGTCCTGTTTCCAAAATGCCAAGTGAAGAAGGAGCTGGCTTCTCTGTCCATGGCTGCTTTTCCTTCTCTGGGCCACTTCACGTCCCTATTGAATGCTGAACCTGCACAGCCCTGTGGACTCTGATCCATTCTGCTCCCTTGGTTGGCATAAGGCCCTGCCCAGACTACATGAGCCTCAATCCCAGGCCCCAAGGTGATCGGTGTCTTTGTTCACAGTCATGTTTTTTTCCTAGAGCAGCACACCAGCAGAGGAGGCTCGGTCCCAGGCTGTCAGAACCAGCCCATTCTTCCCAAGCCGTTAGACTCTGGAACCCTGGCCACCAGCCTAGATGGGTCCTGCCCTGGGGAGGTCCACTTTGGGACTCCTGTTGTCCTTTCCTTCCACTGGGCTTTGAGTAGGGCCTGCCGGTATCCCTCAAACCTAACTCCATTGTTTCAAGTCTTAGGGAACAAGGGATGGAGGCTGAGTCTGCACAGAAAGTGTTCATGTAGCGGGCCCAGGCTGCTGGCCTTAGAAAAACTGCCCTTGGCCTGCATCTAGGGCTGGACCGGTAAACAGTTCCCTACAACCAGTGACTCACTCTGCCTCAATTGTTTGTGCAAACTGTGTTTCTTTTGGAAGTCTGGAATTTGGGTACATGTCAGACAGAGAGTACTGTACCTATGTGCCCAGCACTTCCCACCCCTCCCCTTCAAAGCAAAAACCCTGGACTCAGGCTCAGCTACAGCCTCTTGGTAGAGAACACTTCCTATGTGTTGTTGCATTTTGTTGCTGGAGGAATTCAGCACTTCTGAGCCTCTCCACTGGGAGAAGTCTCTCGGACACCCGTGCCTGTCTTCCTCTGGGCTTCGCCCTTGCCTCTTCTCTTTGCTAGTTTGGTTTTGTGGACTTTCACCGAAATAACCCTTAGCTGTGAATGTGACTATAGGAGAATGTGACTGTAATGTGGTCTTGGGGACCCCTGACACGGGGTCCCTTGCTTCCCAGAAGGTCTTGGGGGTCCTAATGCAGCGTGGTCTCTACATATCCAGGGGGTCTTGTCACCGACCTGCCCTGGTCAGGCTGAAAAGTCGCCACACCCTTGCACCATGGTCTTACATCACAACACTAGATCTTTTTAGTAAGTCATTGTCTTACTAACAACTTGCCACCCCCTCCCCAGCTGCTTGTCCTGAAAAGCTGTTGGCACATTTCTTAGTAAAACTATTTTCTCTTTGCTGCCACAGACACCCTTGTGCTTTGGTAACCCTGCTTTGATCTCTCACATTCTGCATTGTTAACCTTCAGCATGATCGTTAGCAGTTGCTGGTGCCCTCTGTGGGATATGCTAATTTGTTTAACTTTTCCTCTTTAGATGGACACCCAGATTGTTCCGGGGAACCCAATGTGTATAAGTCTTTGACCACAAATCAGGCGGTTTCCTTAGGAGCAGCCCCCTCAGAGTAGAATTGCTGACGCAAAAGTGTGAAACTTTTTTTAAAAAGTTAGTGAAAGATATAGCTACTGTGTTTCCCTGAAAATAAGACCTAACCAGAAAATAAATTTCCACTGAATTAATAGCTGGTTGTTAGCATGGTGATGGCCAATGTCACACAGATCACACCTTGCTCCGGCCTATTGTAAGGCAAGGATAAGCCGATAGGGGCTGGCAGTTTTCATCTCTAGTTAGGTCTTGTTTTCAGAGAAACGGGGCGGGGCGTGCAAAGTAGAGAATGAGAAAAATGATCTCTTTGCCTCTCTGCTCCCAGTGGCCAGTGCCCATCTGTTGCCTGTGGAGCTGTTGGGGAGTTCCCCGTGGATGGTGCAGTCCTTCTTCCTGCTTGGGGGAGGTGTTGGAAAGGCTCTTTGAGGATGAGGGAGAGTCGTGGGATCATGATGTTTTCTAACTTTTCTTCTGTAGACAGGCTAAGGCTGCTGCTGACTTCAGTTCACAACTCCTACAAATACAGCCCTGACCATTCTCTCTGCTCTCTCCCATTATTTGAGGATGCTGAGAATGGATCTGTGATTCGGGATTTTGAGCAAAGGCCCAAAGCTCCTGTGTTAGAGTGCAGTGGCTGAGAGCGGAAGGTGACATTTCCTTTGTTTTACACGGCTCAGCAAAAATGAGAATCCACATGGAGTCCACAGGTACAGCATTGGTAGGTTGTTGTTTGGTTGGTTGGTTGGTTGTTTTTTTAAAGCAAATATACAACTGTATTCCCCGGGTTTTTTTTTTGGTACCGGGGATCGAACTTGGTTCCTTGCACTTGCGCAGCAGGCGGTGAAACCACTGAGCTAAATCCCCGGCCCCTGTATTCCCCTATATTGATCTCAAGGTTTCCACTTTTTTTTCCTGTGAAAATCAAATGGATGCAACACTTTGAAAGCTTTATGTGCTTAAAGGGAACATTGTTGTGCTTAATATAAAGATAGTCTGAATTTTCTTTGTGAAGTATCTATTCCATAGTTGCATATACACTATGGCAGCTACAAGAGGCCTTAGTCATATACTCCAGGCCCTCATTTTTCAGGGGAAACTGAGGCCCAGGGGAGCAGGGCAGGCCCGAGCTGTCATCTGAGAAGAGACAAGACATGAGAGAAGGATCTCTCAGACACTTTTGCTTAAATCCACTCACACAGACAGGAGACGGGCCTTTGACAGACAAAGAAATTTTCTTTAATATAGATTTGTTTTCACTTTGGGGAGCTCCAAAACCAGTATACTAGTAAGAAATTAGAATGTGATTTAAGTTTCATGGAAATTTATTTTATAGAGACTAAACTTTGCCACAGAAACATGCACTATAAGATATAGGTATACAGTATTTATACATTTCGCTAAATTTACAAGAAAACATTTCTGAACATCACACAGTCTCTGAAAGCATTTTCCTGTTAAAAAACGGATGTGAACAGAGAGGGAAGGGAGTGTCCTTGCGAACTGTAACGATCTTCTTAGAAATAGCAAATTACGGAAGAGAAGAACAGATGGTTTTAAAGTCCTAAATATAAAAGAACATCTTCGAAGGGAGAGGCCCTAGGTTCAATTCTGATACCCCCAAAATTAAATAAAATTAAATTAAAAATATGGGACATGTGCATAGGCTGTATGCAGATACTACACTATTGGACTGGGAATGTAGCTCAGCGGCACAGCACCTGCCTGGCAAGCTCAAGGCCCTAAGTTCAATTCCCGGTACCAAAAAAAGAGCATCTTCGGGTGGCTGAAGGAGTAAGGACAGTGCGGTGCTGTGATGTCTGGTAGCTCCAGGGTATCTCTGTTTTCAGTGGGAATTCACTGCTCGCCAGGGCGGCACACGGAGCATCTTTTGAAAGGTTCTTATATTATTTGCATTTTGGTCCTAAATTGTAAAAAAGAAGAAATAGTTGTCAGAAAAACCACAGGCCTAATTGTCTCTGTGCTCAAGGCCCACAGCTGTCATTGTATTTCCAGAATCATTGCAGCATCCTATGACAAGACAGTGAGGGCATGGGACCTTGAAACAGGCTAGCTGCTGGTACGTTCACCTGCCCCCGGGTGGGGATGGGCAGGGTGCAGGGCTGGTCTGGGCCTTGGGAGCTTTGGCCTGGACCCAGGGTTGGGGAGATGACAAAAGCCCCAAGCTTCCAGGATAAGAGTGCTTTCTCAGTGACTGAGGTGTAGTGTGAACCCCACAGCAGCCATCGCTGGCTGTGCGGAGGCTGCCCTTGATGGGGGCAGGCACTGGGGGAGGAAACTTCCTCAGCAGGCAGAGCAAGGCATCTGCTTGAAAGATATGGAGGGTTTGGACCCACAAGTGAAGCCGGGGCTAGGGCTAGGCATGGCATTGCAGGGTCCCCTGTGGGCTGTTTGAATTTGGTGAGGCAGGAAGTGGGGCTGAGGCCGTGGGACAAAGGCCAGGTGGCCAAAGAACCAGGCTGCGGGCCTTTCTCCGTCTATTCTCTTTCTCTGGGACAGGGCCACTATCCACCCGTCTCAACAGGACTGGGACCCGGCTCCCCCGCCCAGGCAGCCTCAGCCCTGCCCCCGGGCTTCTCAGGACCCCTGTCCTCACCTGCACTGACTTCCCCCAGCAGCTACTTAGTGCCCCTCCTCTCCTCTCTTTAAAAAACAACTTTCTTTTCAGTGCAAGAGTCAAGTATATTCATTGTACACATTTCTGTCTTTTTTTTTCACTGTAAACGTTTTTAAAAAGACAAAATAAGCCATGTTTAAAAACAAATAGCAGGTGTGATGGTACATGCCTGTAATTCCAGCACTCTGAAAAGCTGAGACAGTAGGATGGCAAATTTGAGGCCAGTCTGGGTAATTTAGCAACTCAGCAAGACCCGGTTTCAAAATAAAAAAAAATTTAAAGAGGCTGGGAATATAGCTCAGTGTGAGAGCTCTAGGCTCAATCTCCAGTATCACCAAACAAACAAATAAAAACAAAAAAAACCCTTAAAACAACCACTCAGAGAGTATAATTACCATCTTGGGTCTCTTTTCCTACACAGTTTTCAAGTATGTCTTATTAACTAGCATAGCATCATCATGCACATACTTTCTGGACCCTGACTCCCCCACCCCTAATTAACAATAAACTGAGTGAGAACAGGTCCCCATCATCCTTCTTAATGGCTGCATGTGATTCCTCAGCACACACAGGGCAGGACCTGTCTCACCATTCCCTGGTAGAGGACTCTAAGGCTCTTTTTATTTTTGTCTATGAACAACACTATGATAAGGAAATTCTGCATGTGTTTTTTATACATGTTCTCCCATATTTCTTTAGTGTCTATAGCTAGTTTCCATTACCAATTCAAATAGCATGGTAACACAGAGCTTCAAAAAATGTTTTCCAGAACGTTTGCCCACTCAGACCCTAGGTGCTCAAGGAGAATGCATCACCTCCCACCCCACAGGCTGGGCACTGTGATTTTTCAAAAGTGTAAGCAACATAGTAGGTGAAAGATGAGACTTGCACTGATTTCTCCTGACTTTGACTATTTTCCCAAGTGTTTCTTTCTTTTGCTGTTAATTTCTTTTTCTTGTCTCTAGCCAGTTTCACTATTTGGAGTGGTTTCCTTCTTCTTCTTCTTTAAAAAAGCACTTTTCTTATTTTTGTTGCACAAATTACCTATGGCCCTTGCCAATGATGGGGCTGAAGCAGTCATCTAATGGTGCTTGACACATGACTAAAATTTAGTAACTTCAAACAGTCAACATTTATTCTTACATGGCTTCGAAAATCAGAAATCAAGAAGCAGCTTAACTGGTTCTGGCTCAGGTCTCTTGTGAGGCCACAGTGAAGATATCATCTGAGGCTATGGTCAGCTTAAGGCTCCACTGGGGCTGGAGAATCCCCTTCCAAGATGGCTCACTCACTGGCCCTTGGCAGGAGGCCTCGGTTCAGCTCCATGTGGGTCCCCAGGGAGACGTGGGGCTACTGCATGACCTCAGGTCATCCAGTTAACTTCCACAGGGCAAGTGATCCAAGAAAGAGCAAGGAGCAAGCCTAGATTCCTTTTACTTTGCTTTTCTAATTTTTGGTGCTGGGGATTGAACCCAGGGCCTTGAGCATGCTAACCACATTGTCTATCATTGACCTACACACCCAGCCCCATGATTTCTTTTATATTCTAGCCCCACACTCTCCCTTCTGCCATATTCTGTTCATCAGAAGTGAGTCACTAAGTCCAGCCATATTCAAGAGAAAGACAACTAGGCTCCACCTGTTGGAGGGGGGAACTGTTGAAGAATTTGAGGACATATTCTTAAACAGTCACAACATCAATGCTATATATAATTTATGACAGAGAGAGATCCTCCTTTCCTAGACTGTTGAGAATGCACTGCCCTTTTCCCTGCCTTTTTTCTTTCTTTCTTTTTTTTTTTTTTTTTGGTGCCAGGGATTGAACTCAGGTTCTTGCACTTGCGCAGCAGGCAGCCTTTTTTCTTATTTTTGAAACCGAGTTTCACTATATGTAGTCCAGGCCAACCTTGAACTCACTATGTAGCCCAGACTGGCCTTGAACTAAGGATCCTCCTGCATCCATCTCCTAAATGCTGGGATTACAATGTACAACACCGTAGCTAGCCCATCACCCCCTTTTGTCCACAGGGTACTGAGAGTGTCTGGGGCTACAGCATCTTGTCCACAGTGCCAGGCACAGGGCAGACACTCAATAACACTTGTTTACCCCATTGGACCGGAATAAAGTTGGCCATTGCTGGAACCTTGTGGCCAGTTCTCTGTGTGTCCCATCCCTGTTCCTCTGTCCTGGACACAGATTAATTTATTACATTTATTAATAAGTTAATTAATTAAAATTAAACAAACTTAAACATTCAGCTCCTTCTTCACACAGCCCACTAAAGTCCCAAAGACCGCATGTGACCATCAGCCACCATTTTGGACGGTGCATGGATAGAAATTTCCACCATCATAGAGAGTTCTACTGGGTGGCTGGGCCAGTGAGAGGGAGGAAATGACTTTTACCCTTTTATTTATTTATTTATTTATTTTGCTACCGAGGCTCTCGGGACCTTGCGCTTGCAAAGCAGGCACCAGAACAACTGAGCTAAATCCCTGGCCCAAAGAAACAACTTTTGATTGTCAACCCCTTTCAGTGGAAGACCAAGCATGACACCTTCATATCGTCCTGTAAGTTTTCTCCTGACAGAAAATACGTGGTCTCAGGCTTGGATATAAATTGTGGAATCTACATAATGGATGTGGAAAACATCACCACCATGACATACATTGAAGGTGAGGCCCCCCGGGCTCCCAGCTGTGTCTTGCCCCCCATAGGAGTGCTTGCTTGTCGCTTGACCAATAGTGACTTTTGACAGCTTTACTCGGTGAACCTGTCATGGTAAGAACCACATCGTTCAAGCTTGGACACTGTGAAAAGCACAGTTACGACCAAGGCTGGTCCTCTTTGGTTAACACTTTTCATTTCAGTCTTGTGCTTATAACGTGAAACAATGTTCCCGTCCGGCCACACATGCACATAGACCCACCCTTCTTAACATTTCTACCTGAATTGATTGTTTGATTGATTGACTGATTTATGGTACTGGAGATTCAGCCTAGGGCCTTTACACTGAACTATATCCTCTGCCCTTTTATTTTGAGACAGGGTTTCACTAAGTTGCTTAAACAGAACTCAAACTCAGGATCCTCCTGCCTTAGCCCCTGAAAAATGCTGGTACATGCAAGCACCACTGCATCCAGCTTCTATCTATATTTTCAAAATATAAAAATAATAACCACACACACAAAATAACCATCATATATGAATTCCCTGGTAGTGATACTTTAGTATCATGATGTTACCATAGGGGAAACTGGGTGAAGGTCACATAGGATTTCCCTGTATGAGTCCCTCCATCTGTGTGTAAGTTTGCAATTATCTAAAAAGACAAAGTTTAAAAAATGCAGTTATTATTTTAAAAATTTCAATATGTGAAGAGCAAAAGCAGCAGTACCTGTCCTGTCCCCTCCCCAGAGGTATCTTTTATCATTATTATAATTATTTTGTGGAGCTGGGATCCAACCAAGGACTTTGAGCATGCTAGACAAGTGCTCTACCACTGAGCTCAATTCCCAGTCCAAAGATACATATTATTATTATTATCATTATAATGATTTGGTGGTGCTAGAGATTGAACCCAATGCCATTGCACTGAGCAACAGCCCCAGAACTCTGCACCTTTTAAAAAAAAATTTCAGGCAGTTGCTAAGTTGCCCAGACAGGGCTCACAATTCCGAACTTCCTGCCTCAGCCTCCCAGTGTGCCGGGATTACAGGTGTGGGCCCCGATGCCTGGCTCGAGGTGTCTATTATTAACAATACATTGCACGGTGACCATCCTGAACTGTACTTCCCATATGTCCTTTCTGTTTATTTTTACCAGCGTGTTGCCATGACACAAGCACCACCCCAGCTTGCCTTTTCCCCTAACACATCGCCTCACATGCTGCCTCTCCTCCGCTCCACATTCTAGCTGTGCACCGCACTTCTGGCTCTGTCTCCCTCCAGGCCTCTGCATGTGCTGTTCCTTTGCCTGGGGTGTGCTTCTTTTCCTGCCTGATGACTTTTACGGCCTTTGTGGGCCCTGGAAGGTGGAGTAGGCCAAGATGGGCTACACAGTCCCCTCATGGCCCTTGCATGTGGCGGGTTGCTGCCTGCTCAAGGGCGTCTCTCCCGCCCCACAGGGAGCAGGTCAGCTGGGCTCAGTGTTCCGAGCCTGGCTCATAGTAGGCGCTCAGGAAATGCATGTGAGGGGCACAGTCACTTATGAAAACTGGAGTTGAGTCTTCATATCAGTGGCTGAGTGGCCCAGAGTGTGGTCCTCATGGCAACAAGTCACTGTCCTGTGCTGCAGACCATCACAGAAGGTCAATCACCACATGCTGCTTTGACCCCGACAGCCAGAGGGTGGCTTCCATCTCGCTGGACAGGTGCATCAAGATCTGGGATGTCACCTCCCAGGCCACGCTGCTCACCATCTCCAGGTGAGAAGGGTCCCGGAGGCCAGCAGCATTCTGCTGCAGGGACGTGGGTGGGACGCCTGCCTTGGATCCCTCTGGGAGTCTGCCTGCAAGCGCATGTCCATGTAGTGGTGTCTGCAAGGAGGTCAGAGACACAGGCAGGGAGAAGCCACCACCTGTGGCCTGCTGGCTGGGCTGGGCCCCAGATGCATTTGTTTTAGCGTGAGTCTATCCTGGAAAACTGTGTGCAGAGCCTGCATTAATATGTGAATTCCAGCCAGTCTTGGTGGTCGGCACCTGCAGTTCCAGCACTCTGAAAGGCCAAGGCAGGAAGATCGCAAGTTTGAGCACGCCCTAGGCAACTTGGCCATATAGTGAGACCCTGTCTCAAAATGAAAATAAAAAGAGGTCTGGGGTGCAGCTCAGTGTGAAGGCCCTAGGTTCAATCCCCTGCCGCCCCCCCCCCACAAGCGAATTTCCAGCCTCTCCTGTAAAACAGGAAGTTGTGATGATCCAGTGCCTGCAGAGGGTCCCTGGCAAACGGCCACCACCAGATGGGCCCAGCCCTCGGCACCAGGCCCTGGTATCAGGATCCCACCGTGTGGTGCTCCTGTCCCCTGCCTGCTCTGCTCCATTACTCCTGCATGGCCAGGCCAGCTTCCCCTGGTGGCCAGGCCAGACATTGAGAGGATGTGGTTCCCATTCTGGGTGACCTCAGGCCTCAGTTTCCTCTCTGCAAGCAGAGCTGAGGTGAGGTCTGAACAGGGTAACATACGAAGCAGGACCTTAGCACAGTCCTGGCTGCACTGTGGGCCCTCCAAGGGTGCTGTTCCCGAGAGCGCCCCCAGGGAAAGCCTGGCTTAGAGCGCCATGGGCGCCCTCTCTATGCTGCTCTTCAGAGCCCCCCCCCCGCCCCGTGATGGCAGTGAGGGGGTGAGGGCAGCAGAGGCGACCGAGCTCCCACTGTGTGCAATGTCCCGACCCCCCTCCCACTTCTGCTGTCCTAATGGATATGATGTGGAAGAGGGAGATAAACAAAATGTCTACTGGTAGTTTTGATTTATCTTAAATTGATTATCTCTGGAAATATACCATTCACTAATTATTTATTTCTCTTCATTTAGTTTTTTGAGGCAGGATCTCACTGTGTCCTTCAGGCTGGCCTTGAACTTGCAGTGATACTCCTGCCTCAGCCTTCTGAGGCCAGCCACCAGCCCAGTCTGGAAACATACCTTTTAGCAAGAAAATATAGGGGCAAAGAGTTTCAGAGCCACAAGGCAAGGCTGGCTTCATAGTGTGTGACCTCTGAGGAGTCACATTCAAAAGGGCCCCATGTTTGTTTTCATGCTCTGCTATTGATATCTTTATATGCTTAAAAATTCCTGACTTTGCATTTTTACATTTCAGCAATTATGTAATTTTTTTTCTTTCAGTACTGGGGATTTAACCTGGACTTATGTATGCTAGATAAGCACACTACTGGTCCACACTCCAGGTCCATTTTTTATTTTTTTTAATTTTTATTATATGGCTCTATTTTGCAGTTTTTGTTTTTATTTTTGTTTTTCCAGTACCAGGGAAGGAACTCGGGACCTTGCACTTTCGAGGCAGGTGTGGAGCCACTGAGCTAAATCCCCAGCTATTTTTTATTTTATTTTGAGACAGGATCTTTCTAAATTGCCCACCCTGGCTTCAAATTTGTGATCCTCCTAGCTCAGCCTCCTGAATAGCTGGAATTACAGGCATGTGCCTCTGTGCCTCATTTTGTAATTTACTTTTTTGGGGGGGACCAGGGATTGAGCTTGGGTCCTTCTGCTTGCACAGCAGGTGGCAAAACCACTGAGCTAAATCCCCAGCCCTATAATTTACTTTTATGAAAATGTAAAACATGCAGCATAATTTGAAATTTAAAAAGTACACAAGAATATACAATATAGTGACAGATCACTCTCTGGTATCTTGTAACCTTGTGTTTCCCCCCTGAAGCCACTATTTCTCCCTTCCTGCTTTCCTGTCTCCTTGCCTTTCATTTTAAACACAACTCACCCATGTAAAATGAAGTTAGTAGTTTTGAGGATATGACATTATCATTAATGATGATGAAATACATACACATAAAACATGCCATTTTACTTATTTTTAAGTGCACAATTCACTGGTTTAATTACACTCACAATATTGCACAACCATCCCTCCTATCTATTTCCAAAACCATTTCATCATCACCTATCTCCATTTAACAATAACTTCCCTTTCTACCAGTCCCCAATAACCTTTTCCCCTCCATGAATTTGCCCATCCTAGATATGTCATATAAGCGGGATTATTCAATATGCATCCTTTTATGACTGGGTTATTTTACTTATTATCTTACTTACTTATCCTGGTCAGATAATTCTAACGTCTCTGTGATCTCAGTGTCGGCATCTATTGATTGCCTTTCTCATTCATGTCCAGCTTTTCCTGACTCTTGGGAGTTCCTTTGCACGTTGGGCATCTGGAGTATTGCGAGACTCGGGCTCTATTGAAATCTGCTGTAGTGGCCACATCTCACAGCACGGAAGGGTGGCCATCTAGGCTTCCCATTCAGCCTTTCTGATGAGGGTAGCACAGGGCTGCAGTTTTTCCTGAGATTCCTGGCTCAGATAGGGCAGCAGTTATCTAAAAGTTTTCTGGTTTGCTAGGCTGCCCCTGTCCTGGACCTTGGCTTGGGGAGAACAGGCTTTTCTTGGAGGCCTTTTTTATTTTTGCCCCCACACATATTTTTCCCCTTTGACTGAGGGATATCTGCCTCTTCTCTCTGCCTTCCATGGCCTCCTCACGTTCCCTTTGTAAACACTGCCCAGGGCTGTCAGCTGCACTGGGCCGGAGGAGGAGAGATCAGTGCCGTGGCTCCATCGTGTCCAGAGCTCCGCGTCACAGAGGCGCGGCCCCCAAACTCCTGTTCTCTCTGGGAAGTGGGATTCACTCCACGTGAGAAGCCATCCTGGCAGCGGAGACAGCTCCAGTTTACATCCAGGGACGGGGTCCCGTTCTCAGTGTATGCCAGGGCTCCTAGCCTGCCAGACACCAGGTTGTGGGGAGGTTTGTCCTGGGCCCTCCGAGGAGCTGACCTTTCTCCTCTTTGCACCCCGCTCAGTCTCTGCCTTTCAGTGAACCGAGATGGGGTCTGACACTCTGACCTGAGCTCAGCAAGACAGGTTTGCTCAGTCTTTTCTTCTGGTGGAATGACTGATTTTTGCACAGAGATGGACGAACGCGTTTGTAGTTTCACTTGAAAACTCTCTCTCTAGGAGGAAATGAGAATCACGGGGAAACTACTCTGAGGATCACAAACAAAAAAAAAGGGGCTGAAAGCTGATAGATTATTTTCAAGTAAAGAAAATATTTTAAAATCGAGAATGAGTAACCCAAACCTTTATTAGTTAAGTCTATAGAACATTATTCTGCGCTTTAATGGCCCTGGAGATAGATGAGGAGGGAGCACTGGTGCGGAACAGTAAGGAGGGCGAGCGAGAGAGGAGTGGGAAGGGACACGGGGTGGGACGCGGAGGGAAGGAGCCGAGCCCGACCGCACAGGAGAAAGGAGGAGGAGAGGGGCGGGCCTCTCTGTGAGCGGACCCACCCGGAAGCTGGACGGCCGTTAGTCCACCAGCCGCCGCTGATGGCTTTTTAGGTGTTCTTTCCTCAGGCCACGGCAGCTTTTGAATATCCCAGTGCTTCTCAACTGGGGGCAGCTTTGTTCCCCAGTGGACGTTTGGCAATGATTAGAGATGTTTTGTTTGTCATAAATGGGTTATGGCAGGAGCTACTGGCATCTGCTGGATAAAGGTCAGGGATACTGCTAAGCATCCTACTTTCTATAAGATGAGCCTCTTTAACAAAGAATGATCCACGACAGCGTGTCATATTAGGGTGGCTGAGAAATCCTGGAGTGGTGTGACACAGTCTAAGCAATTAGTCTCTGGACTACGGTGGGTCAAAGGACTGGTGTCCATTTGCTCACAGGAGATGGTGGCCGCTTCTGGCATCCTTCCCTCTTCTAGGGACACATGTTCTGCCATCCAGGAAGCGCTAACATGTCCCCTGCCTGTGTTTCAGGGCACAGGAGAGCGCCATCTCAAACTGCTGTTTTACCTTCAGTGGCCTTTTCCTGTGTACAACCTCCTGGGATAAAGCCTTAAACATATGGACTGTCTACACAGGAGAGTTTCGAAACCGTGGCGCCTGTGTGACTCTGATGCAGGGCCACGAAGGCTCCGTGAGCTCCTGCTGCTTTGCCAGAGACAGTGAGTGATGAACCCGTGCCAGGCTCTGTTCTCCAAGGCTGCTGGGTGGAGTTCTTCATATTCCATTCATATGGACTTTCCTAAGATCAGACCGGCGATTTCCAGTGAAGGAGGATTTTTTTTTTTTGCAGTGAGGACAAAACAAATCATAGGCACAAGTTTGTTTATAAGCAATGGAAACTCAACTCAACATGGGTCAAGTAACAAAGGAAAATTATTAACTCTCATAATGAAAAGTTCAGATGCAGGTGTGACTTCAGGCAAGGCTGGATGAATTTCTTCTTTTTTTTTTTTTTGATGAATTTATTCTTTGAACAAACTTTTTTTTTCTTGGTACTGGGGATCGAACCCGGGTCCTCAGCTTTCAAGGCAGGTGTGAACAAACATTTATTGGGCAACTGGGGATACAACCCTGAAGAGTAAAATCCTCACCCTGTAGCAGCTTAAATTCTAGGAGAAGAGACAAGCCCAGTGTAAAGAGACAGGAAGATGTGTAGTAAGTCCCATAGTGACAGTAATTTGAAGACAACTGACACAGGAAAGGGGTGGGAGTGTTGGGGTTTGCGGTATTTAAAGGGTGGCCAGGATGGGACCCGCTAAGAAGGTGACCCGTGCGCAGCCTGGAAGGTGGTAGGAGGTGAGCCATGCAGATGTTTTGGGAAGGACCTCCCTCCGTGGGAACAGCCTGTGCGGGACCCCTGGGGCAGTGAGCCTGGCTGGCGTGGCTAGGAGTGCAGTGAATGCGGAGGTGTGGCGGAGACGAGGCAGCACTGTGTGTCCGGAGCAGAAATGGTCAGACACAGCTGGACACCACATGAGCTCCTCTGGTCCAGCTGCAGACCCCCGGCCAGGCCCCCTGGGCCCCATTCCTGTGCGGGAGGCTCAGGAACTCTCATTTCTCTAGGGCGAGTGGAAAGCAGATGAGACAGCTGAGCTAGGCCATCCCCATCCTCTCTTCTGTGCGCTGTGGCCAGAGGCAGGCCCAGGACCCAGGGGGATGCTGAGCACTCGCATTAGCCAAGTAGAAACCCGTTTTGTTCAGAAATTGTGCCTGCCTGCTTCTCTTGGTTCTATAAAAGTCAGGTGTCCCCAGCATGTCAAGGTGTCAGAATGTTTCCTCAGCCCTACAATTCCACTCTGCACAGAGCAGTGGACAGGGATGCACACTCACCCCTGTCTTCCCACCACCAAGTGGCTGCCCTCAAGCCTACCCTCCATACTGCTCAGGCTTGGAGGGGAAGAGGGAACAGAAGCCTGCCCAAACCCACTGGCATGCCGGGTCCATTCTGGAGGACTAGGGACTCCAGAGAAGAAGCCCTTGCCTCGGCCCAGCCATGGAAGCTGGGTTGAGCTGGGGGTTGGGTGGGGAATTTCACCTTCATCCCATGAATCTCCTCTGACCACCATCTCCTTGCTCCTGTCTTAAAATATTTCATGTCAGTTTTTAAGGATGTGACAGGTCTTTCTCTGCCTTCGAACGTGACAGCTCCTCTGAAGTATTCACCAGATGTGTACTCTCCCAGAGAGAGGCAAGGGGCTCACCACTGGAGGCTTCACTGTCATCAGAGGGGGAGAGCAAGGAGGACTGATGGCTACCAGGCCCTTGGGGTGAGCTGAGCGTCAGCCACCTGTCATGCAGGTTGCAGGGCTCTGCGGGGCCCCTTCTGTGGGGCCCCTCACCGCTGAGTGGGCGGATCAGACCTGGCAGGGACCACGTCTTGGCCGGGCTCCAGCACCAGGCACCTCCTCAGTCCCGCAGCATCCGGGGGGAAAATGAACACTTTCGGTTTTCATGCATAGTAAATCTAGATTCCTTTGGATAACAAGTGTCCATGTGAATTGTAAAAGCAGTTTTGCTCTTTCTAGGCCTTCTGTCCTGGTGTTCATTCTGTCTCGTGTTTGGAACACAGTATGCGCTCACGTTCTGGAGTGCACAGCTGTCCTGTGAGGTGGCCCCAGAGGGATGGCACTGGCACTTCCTGAGGACAGGTTTGCCAAATGCGTATGAAGTCACGTGAGGCTCCTCTGTGGGCGATGGCAACCCATTGTGGCTGCTATGGTTTGGCTATGGTTTGTCCCGTTTGTGAGCTGGAAGCTTGGTCCTCCCTGCAATGCTACCAAGAGGTGGGGGACCTCTGTAAGGTGAAAATAGAAGATGGGGGCACTGCCCTGGCACAGTATTAATGCCATCTCTTGGGAGTGGGTTCGCATCAGGAGTCTGGGTTAGCTACCAGAAGAGCAGACTGTTATAAAGTTGGGTCATCCACATGTTTGGTTTCTTCTGCACGTGCTGCTTGCTGTTCTTACACATGCTTCTGCCATGTGATGCCATCTGCCATGTTATGACACAACACGAGGCACTCATCAGATGAGGCCACCTGGTCTTGAACTTTCTTGCCTGCAGATCTCTAAGCTTACTATCCTTTTCTGTATGAAGTATCCAGTCTTGGGTTTTTTTGTTACAGCAACACAGAACCAACTAAGATACTGCTAATTTTCCCAGGTAGCCACCTGCCCAGCACAGAGGAAGGTCTGATTAGACAAGGGGTGGTACTGGCATTTTCATCACAGGATGCTTCATGATCTCTACCCAGACTTTTCAATGTCCAGAATGCCTTTGCACATGTGAGGCCCTCTTCCTTCTCCCACAGGATACTGTACAACATAAATCAATCCAGAAAGAGTGACATTTTCAGTTAACAAACATGAAGGGCCCCATTCCATCTGATGTGGCTCACATGAGTTTTGCCAAGTGTTCCTTGGTCCACTATAAAAACGTGATGCCTACCATGTCGATTGTCTGCCATTCAACAATTCTGTGTGTAAGTCTCACAATCTGTAATCATTATTTGAGCAGGTCCTGTGCTGGGCACCATCCCTGTCTGTCACAGCGTGGGTGACCGCTCAGTATTATCAAGCTGACTGCTCGATATTTATTCACCTACTTATAAGACATGATGTATGACATGGTCAAAGCTCCACTTGTGGCCTCTGTCCTCCTGTTGGTTTTGAGGACTTTCCACACATGAAGACGCACACAGCTGTGAATTCCTAGGGCTGTGCTGGACACCTGGACTGTGTATGTGGACACTGCCCCCACTGATGGGCACCTAGGTTGCTGTTACAAATAATTCTGGGGAAATCTTCCTGGGCCTAGACTTTTAAATTTTTTTTTATTTATTAGTACCTGTGTGTAGTACACAATGTTAACATTCCTTGTGGGGAATTAATGCATGTACATAATACATCTTAAATCCCTTTTTCTTCCCCTTTCCCTTCCTCCCTCTCCTCCCTCAGTCTCTCCGCAAGACTAACACTTCTGCAGCAGAATCTCCTACAGTAGAAAAGGTGGGGACAGGCGCTGGCAGGGGTTGGCTTCGCTGCCGCAGAGGCCCTCTGGAAAGTGTTGGGACCCAGTGGCTAGTGTCCCCAGTGAGGAGTGAGGAGACCCCAGGGGGCAAATGGGAGCCCCAGGGACACCTCCCACAGGAATAGCTGCTTCCAGGCCGTGGTCCGGGCTTCTTGGAAGTGCATGGTCGCTCGGAAACACGTAAAGGCTTCAGTTTGAGGGGAAAGATGGGGAAGTACCCTCGACGCTCTCTGACCCGGCAAGAAGCGGCCCAATTGAAGTTCTGGGCCCCCAGGGTTGGCAAGGCAGGAGGCCTCAAGGCGCGGTGCGGATGGATCCGAGGCTCTCTCGGGTCCCCGTGCTCCCCCCCGCCCCAGGACCCGGCAGCCTGGCGGCCTGGGCAGAGCTGGCGTTTTCGAATGAGGGTGGAGTTCGGGCCGTGCTTCGCTGGGTCAGTTCTGCAGCGCAAAAAGCCCGGAACTGAGACGAGCATCCTCTGAAGATAGAATAATACGAGATCTACGCAGCAAGAGACTTTACAGAGAAAGGAAACCAGCGCCCCTCGCCCCTGCGTACGGCTCCAGCTCCCAGCCTTTCATACATCCTTAGGCTGCGGCAGGCCAGGCACACCAGGGTCTACACTACGCATGCGCCAGGGATCCGCACATGCGCGTGGCCTGTGGAGTAACTCCTAATAGGGAATAGTTTAGAGGGCTGTTTCTGCGGGCGGCGCCGTGGCTTAGTTGGTTAAAGCGCCTGTCTAGTAAACAGGAGATCCTGGGTTCGAATCCCAGCGGTGCCTCGGCCGAATAGCAAACGTGCCTTATGATATTTTGTCTCACTTTAATTTTGCTGGGTTCCTACGCCCAACTAATGGCCCTTCACTTCAGGGGTGTGAGGGTGCCCCCGAGAAGTCATTTCGGCCCTAAGCCTTATCCTGGCCTCTGGCAGGGATTCAGCAAGTTTCGGAATCTGCATCCTTGAGTCTCCAGAGCTCGTGCGTGGACGTTGCGAGGACCTGGGCGGTTTTCGATTGGTGCCACCGGGCGATGAGAGCCAGTGCTGGAGGAGAGAAAGTTTCCCCAGCGCCAGGAAGCGGCCACTAGGCGGTCCAGCCTCGACAGTCGCCAGGCTGAGCTAAGCTTTCGAAGGCCTGGCTTTCCCTTCTCCCTCCATCCGCCAGTGGGCACTGCCTCCCTACAAATGGAAGACAGAGATAGGGAGATCGAGGGCGGCCCCAGGGCGCGGCTGCAGGATTTCGTCCAGCCTCAGCGACCGTCAATCCGCAAATGCAAGCAAACTCCGGGCTAGGGAGGATGGGACAGACGTGACTGTGCCGGGTTCAGCTGGTCAGTGTGGGGCAGAACCCTCAGGCCTGGGCTGTGGTTGCTAATTGCTGACGCCTGTACACACGTGGGGACCAACTCCAGAGACTGGATCCAAGGGTTTGGAAGGTTGGGGAGGCACTGAGAGTTTTTTAAAGTTCCCTAGGAATTCACTTATGTCAAACCCAACAGGGCAGTCCCAATGGGCTGCAGAAATCGCAGACATGGCATGAGGTTGTGTTCCGGATACAGATAGATGCTCCTCGACTTACAGTGAAGTTACACCCCATAAGCCCATTGTAAATTGAAATTACCTCAGGTGAAAAATGCATTTAATACACCTAACCTATCTATCCAGCATCCACTCAGCACACTTGCATTAGTCTACAGGTGGGCAAAATGATCCAACACAAAGCCTGTTTTATAATAAAGGGTTGATGGCTCGTGTAGATTACTGAATAGTGAAGAACAGAATGGTTGTGTACTCACCATTAACCTACACGCAGGAATCCCACATGGGTGTTTAATTACACATGGTGAGATGTGAAAACAAACAGAATGCCCCCAAAATTCTGGCAGTGTTGCTGCTGATGTGCTCATGAGGGAATATTGTAGGGCACATCTCTAACTGGGAAAATGATCAAAATTCAGTTGTTGGCAACCCAGTATTTGTTGCCACACTTCTCAGTTCCCCTGTCACTCAGTTTCCTTTATTTTCCCTTTTGTGGTGCTGAAGATGGAACCAGAAGACCTCGCAAATGCTAAGCATATAACTTAGTTTCTGCACATGAAAAGTGGAATTAATGCCAGGAGCTGCCTCATTGAATTGCCCTGAGGACTGAGTTATGCACTTGTATTTTTCGCGCAGCACCACGGTGACGCCCGGCTTCTGTACTTGTATTTTTCTAAAAATTTCTTCTAGGGTGTGTATCTGGTTTTGTGACATAAATTCTTTCCATTTCTCCAACGCTGCACGCATCCTGTTGGAGGCGGGCCTCAAATCTGGCTCAGAACCAGCCAGAGTTTACCCAGTTTATAAACTCTGCGCTTTCCACCGCTTCTTAGGCTGTCAGGCTGTGTGTGGTCTTGTTGGTGGTTTCTGCAGTTTCTAAGATCAGATGGACTTAGGGAAATATTCCCATGTGTTCTTTCTAGCGTCCTCACTTCCCTAGGCAGCTGGACCGGGTCCTGCGGAGGGGCGAACTGGCAGAGAAGAGATGCCAGCCTGGCGGGCCACTTTCTGTGCCTCTCCGCTGAGAAGCGTGTCTTCCAGTACGCTTCTTCCTCACGCGCTGCCAACCAGTGTCCAGAAGAGGGCGCAGGCGAGTCCTGTTGAAGCACTAATTTCTGGGGGTGGAGTATGAATTCAAACAGTATAAATTCATTATTCAAGGCTTCCATTTGAAGTTTGTTTGTTTCTTTTAATGATTTTCTGCTCCTGAAAAGTTTTATACCAAGTCATTTACACATGATGGAAAAATTTCTGTGGATTCCATTGCTTACTTTTAATGCTTTGGTTGCATATTTTATTACATTTTAAATCTGAATTTTCTCACTATTGTTTAATAAATATTTAAGGGTAGCAAAGATGTACCCTTCATATTTGTCTGAGAGTGTGCAATAGTTGTTGTGTTTTGGTGAAACATTGCAAAAACATCTTGCTAAATCGGTTTGAAAATGGATATTCTACCGAGGCCTGGTGGTGCACACCTATAATCTCAACACTGAGAGGTTGAGGCAGCAGTATTACATGTTTGAGCCCAACCTGAGCAATTTAGTAACTTAGTGAGACCTTGTCTCAAAATTTCAAAAAAAAATTTAAGGGTTGGGGATGTACCTCAATGCAAAGGCCCAGGGTTCAAGGTCAAGTACCCCCTCTCCCACACACACAAGGATATTCTGGCTCTTAGGGTTTAGATTGACAATGATCCCAAAAGCGTCATGTGCTCAGAAGTGGAGCTTGTGGAGGACTGGATTATGGGCATTACCGCTATATTAGGAGGTGAGACCTGGTAGGAGGAGTCAGCTCTTCCCTCCCCAGCTCCTCCCTTCCATCTCTGCTGAGGTCACCCTGTGGTAAGCATTTACATGGCACACCAATATCTTTACATCTTTACACCTTTCACCCACATGGAGAGGTCTATCCATATACTTGTCATTAATTTTGTAGTCATGTTCCTTTTGAGTCCCTGACCATCCAACCAGACCACTGGCTACAGCCCATAAATGAATATATAGTCACATATCTGGCCATTTTTTCTTCCAAATAAAATGTATGACCAGGTGCACTGCCCAAAGTTTTGGCCACTGTGAAGATTTCCCTCACCATTGTCCCTCAGGGGTATCCCAGAAAGGGGCTGTAGTACTGCAGCTGTCCACTTTTGGGTGGTGCCTGCATAATGTGCAGAACTATCTGTCAACCAAGCCCTAGTTTGTGCTCTCTCTCTCTCTCTCTCTCTCTCTCTCTCTCCATCCTAGCCACCATGACATGAGCATCTTTCTTCCACCAGTTCTTCCTACCATGTCATTCCTGTATTTAAACCTGCCAGACATGGACTGAAACTTCTAAAACTGTGAGCCAAAACATCCTCTCCTCCTTCCTTTAAGTTGTGAGTGTTGGGTATTTTGTCCCAGTGACAAGGAAAGTGACTAAGACAGTGGCTTACTTCCCCAAATTCCAAACTGTCATCTGCCACTCTGATGGTACTAGGTGTCAGAGGAAGTGAATTTGAGTAGAACCTGCAGAGAAAAGATGGTGCTTTTTATTGATTGTGATTGCAATTCATCTTTTTTTCTAACTTTACCAAATCACATGACCATTGAGATTTATGCTCCAGGCCCAGGTGGAATAACAAGGACTGGATTCTTCTCACACCAGAAATAACAACAACAACAAAAAAGACAGAGAGAGAGAGAGAAAACATGTGGAGCAGTGGTTTTCAAGACATTGGAGAGCCAGGTGTGTGGTGCACACCTGTAGTCCTAGCCACTTGGAAGCTGAGGCGGGAGGATTGATTGAGCCTAGGAGTTCAGGGTAGTAGCACACTGTGCTCATCTGCATCTGCCCCAAGTATACCAATGGGATCACTCCTGTGAGTAGTGAGGCACTCCAGCCTGGGCAACAAAGGAGACCTCCTCTCTTAAAACCAAACCAAACCAAACAACAACCAGAAAACACTGGACACCCACAAACAAAGGACACCCTGGTAGTGAGCAGCAAAGGGTGTAAGTTCTATGACCGACGCAGCTCACACCCAGAGTAAGGCTCCAATTCACAGCAGAGGGAGGCAGAATCCACATGAGGCCCAGTGGGAAGAAACTTGGAGGTTGGGGAGGGCGGGGCACCTACAGTTTTCTGGCCACTGGACAGTGTAGGACAGTTAGGGAGGAATAGGCAGCATAGGGCCTGACCTGGGTGGGGAGCATAATGGAGATAACTGCACGCTTACTTGTGACCGGATGTACTGGAGGAGGCTGCCCTTTGTGGGACCTTTGCATACTTTTTGCTACGTGGCCATAGCTCCTGGGAACATTGGCTTATCCCAGAAACAAAGGCTAAGACCCTGATTGTACCAATCAATAAAATAGTTATTTTTAGAAAATCAGCTTACCCCTATAAACATGGACAAGGTGAAGACATCAGGCTGAGAACCTCACCTTCAGCCTCTCCCTGCCATATAGCTCCCTCTGGGAGGCAAGTGGCCCACAGCAGCCCGGCCATCGTGGTGAGATTAACACCATCATAAAAGGTGAGTGTAGCCCCTGTGTCTCTTTCCTCCTCCATCTTCCACCACATGAGGACACAGCCAGAAGGCCTTTGTCAGATGTGGGTGCCTTGATCTTGGACTTCCCAGCCTCCAGCACTGCAAGAAAATAAATGTCTTATTACAAATTACCCTCTCTCAGCCATTCTTTGATAGCAGCACAAAACATATTAAAGAGTTAATCCTATTGTTTCTCTGACAATGTTAAAAACCTCAGTTTCTTCAGTGTGGCACAACTCCATCTCCCACCCCATCCCCTTTGCATCTTTTGCTTTGCACAGTAAAGCTCAGTCTGTACTCTTCCCCCACCTCAAACCCTACAAAGCCTACTCCCTCCAGGTATTCCTGGGTGTCTTCGGATAGGGTTGCCAGAGAAAATAGAAAATGTCAGTTAACTTAGAAACCCAGGGAAATGGCAAATCATTTTTAGCATAAGTATGTCCCATACAATATTTGGACATACATAGATTTTTTTAAGTTTTTGCTGTTTATCTAGAACTCGAAATTAACTGAGTGTTCTATATTTTTATTTGCCAAACTGGAACTCTCCCTGCAGGATGCAGCTCACTCATGCTCATGACAAATACTGTCAGCTATTTCTCTGCTCTCATTCCCTAGAAAACAGCTGAGACAAACCTCGAATACCACAGTCCAGCTGCAAATCCCAGGGCCCAGTCAAAGTGGTCAAGGGAGGAGAAGATGGATAAGGGCAAGGTGACACCTTGGTTAGCTGCCTCCAGCTTCACAGGAAAAGAGTGGCTTCTTGGTGGTACAGAACGTCACCAAGAAAGGCCACATGTGAACACTGTTTCTCTGGGGGAGAAAGGAAAGGGGCTCATCTACCAGATCCATCACCTCTGTGTCACTGTTAAAGTTCACCGCATAGGGCTTGAATCCCCCGGAGTATCTCGGTTGGACTATGGGTTGGATCCCACACACCACAGTGTAGCTCTTCACCTGAGCCCAGAAATGTAGGAGCAGCCCTGGTACTGGCCCAGAAGGCATGGTGGAGGCCATTTGGACTTTGTCCCCAGGGCACTGAGGAGATGTGGAGAGGTTTGAATGGGAAGGATTTGGCCTTTAAGAAGATCTGGCTGAAAGGGATGAATGAATGCAGCATGTAAATATATATTTTCACAAATATGTAATTACAATATTGATGGACACAGAATGCATTAGGAGGCCCCTGACCCAGCTAGGCCTGCACACTGCACAGTACGTGGGAAGCTTCAGAAGCCAGATTGAGATGAAGGAGGAAAGCAGTTCTCTTTCACAGCTCCTTTTCCTTGACCTCAGCTGCTTCTCTCTCTCTCTCTCTCTCTCTCTCTCTCTCTCTCTCTCTCTCTCTCTCTCTCTCTCTCTCTCTCACACACACACACACACACACACACACACACACACACACACACACACACACAAAATTGCTCTTACTCCTTGGCAGGGAAGGGACCCAAGAGATGGAACCCAGAGGCACTCTACCACTGAGCTACATCCTCATCTCTTTTTGAGACAGGATCTCAATGAGCTGCCCAAGCTGGGCCCAAACTTGCCATCTTCTGCCCCAGCCTCCCAAGGAGCCAGAATTACAGGGATAAGCCACTACTGCCAGGCAAAACTTGCTCATTTATGATGCTTCTATTCTATTGAGGGAGACAAAGTGAGAATATTAGTGCTACAGAGAAATAAAGTAGGGAAAGGGGACAGACAGTAACTTAAGGCAATTTTAAATAGTTGGTCTGAGAAAGGGTCCCCCAGGTAGTGACATCTGAACAGACCTGAAGGTGAGAAGGGAGCCATCTACAGAAAGAAGATTCCAAGCTAAGAGAACCACAAGTGTGGAGGCTCTGGAGAGGAAGCCAGTCTGCACATTTTAGGGGCTGCTAAGAGGCTAGTATGCTCAGAGCAGTGGGACCAAGAATGAGAGGGTAGGAGATGGAGGTATGGGAGGTCACACTGTGTGGATCATTCGTAAGGACTGCTCTGAGCTGAGGGAAGAAGGTGAGTTGGCTGAGGGGTTAAAAGCATTCCTCTGGCTGAGTGGACACACTATGGAGGGCAGGGGTGAAGCCAGGAGTCAGGGATTGGCTATTCCAGAGGTCCAGGCTGAAGGAGATGGTGGCTGTAGATACATGTAGTAGAGGGAGGTTCTGAGAACATTTTTAAGGCAGAACCAAAAAAGAATTGATAGATCAGCTATGGACTGTGAGGCAAAGAGAGTCAAGAATAATTCTGACAGAGGTGCCATTTTCTCAGATGGGACGATTTCAGCCAGACCCTTCAGAGACCCAACTTTTAACTTCTAATCTCTCCTCCCCGTGATGTAGGATTTTTAAAACACTCTCAGCTCCCCACATATTTGTTGAATTGTACCCTCTGAGGTTTAAGGAAAGATGGTAATGAGCAGAGCATTCCTCATACTGTAACGAGTGACACTAGGGGTGAGATAGTTCGTTTTCAATCTCCTAACGATTGACCCCATAAAAATTTTTTTTCTTTTGGTACCGGGAATCCAACTTGGGACCTTGCGCTTGTGAGGCAGGCGGCCGGCGGCACCAGAGCTAAATCCCCAGCCCTGACCCCATAAAGATTTATTTTTCTTAGTATCGGGATTTAACCCACAGCCGCACGCATGCTACACAAGCCCTCCACCACCGAGCTACAGCCTGAAACCTTTTAATTTTATTTTGATAGGGTCTCGCTGAGTCTTCCAGGCTGACCTTGTGATCCTGTCTCAGCCTACTCAGTAGCTGGTATTACAGGCGTGCGTTACCGCTCCAGGCTCATCCCGTAACAATTACAAGGATACGGACTTTTCTATTTTCTTTATCGATGTCTTCTCAACTTTCTCTGTCAGAGCTTGACACAGGTAGTGTTCAACAAATATTTCTTGCATGAATAAAAGTACTTTCGCTGAGACATTTTCCCCACGCCCACTCTCCAGCCAGTCCCAGGATGCAGAACCACTTTTCCTGGTAACCAAACAAAACAATAGCGAGATGAGAACCTACAACCAAGCCGCCAGAGTACCAGTTTAGACAATTCCATAAACAGCGAAAGCTCAGATTGGGCTGGCCTGTGGTGATGAACAGGAATTCAGCCCAATAGAATGTCAAAGTTCTTTGGGGTGGGCGTGGCCGGCGTGGCTTCGGAAACCGCCTCCTTGTGGCCGCTCTAGCCTCTTGGATGACCCGCTTGTCTCAGCAGACACAGCTTCCGGTCGGTCTTAGTTCCGCTTCCTGTGTAACAGCGGCGTCTTCGCTGAGGGTCACATTGAGCTGCTTGGGGCTTCAGGGTCGTATTTAGGTGAGTATGGGGTCTCTCAGGTGAGAGACCCCAGCCTAACAGGCTGAGGAGCCAGACCCCAGCTTCCCCGGTAATGGGCTGAGGCTTCCGGCCGGCGGCAGCGGCACCGGCCCTCCCGAGTCGGTGGCGTTTCGTTCTTCTGCTGATAGTGATAGCTAAGGTTTACTATATATAGCTCTTCCTTAGTACCAGGCAACATTCTAAGCAACTATTAGCTTATTTAATGCTCCTTCCAGCCTCATGATATAGGGCCTGTGATTTACCTCGTTTAACAACGAGCAAACAGGCTCAGCGATGTTAAGCGACTTAGCAGGAGCTACGCAAGCGACCAAGATTTGGACCCAGTAAGGGGACTGCAGTACTTAATCCCCAGGCCCATAGGGGTGGGCTTCGCGGCTTGTTTGGGCCTCAGCCTGTCTCCCCTGGCGCCTCTTACCTCCTCCCTTGGATGTTGGAGGGGCCGCAGGATCATCTTTGGGTCCACCCTCACCCACAGATAATAAGGTCAAGATCTTGCACAAAACGCCCCCAGCGGCTGGGACCGTGTCTCAGCAGGTGATATTTTACAACCTGCCGCCTCACTTTCTCCCAGCACCCTTTCCCCCAAGAGTATTCTAGTGCCCCAGACGTCCACCACTACCTTGGGCCTCTAGGATTCAACACTGGCCTGTGCACCTCTGTGTGGCGCTGTAGCTCCTCGGATTCTCTGGAGTATAGGCACTTCCTCTCATATTCCTGAAAACTGTATCACCCCTTCAGAGGTGTATCAGAGGTTTTCAACCCTGGGTCACAGAGTCAATAGACTTCAAAGGATGCTAGTAATTGGATGAGTGGTGGAGGTGGAGAAGGTCACATCCGTGTTTTTACTAGCTTCTGATTGAAATATAACATTTCCTTCAGTTAGGAATGGAGACAGCAATTTCAGGAGTATTAGTAGCAGCTGTGGCTTTATCAGCAATCAAAATCACAGATATATGCCACATTATAGTTGCAAGTATTAGAAAATACCATTTTCACTCATGCTTACTTAAAATTGTGGTACTTAATAAACTATTAACTAAATATAACTGATTTTTTTGTAATTCTATACAGTTTTTAAAATGCATTTAGACATATTCTGAGAGAGAGGCTTATGGGATACATCAGACCCTTGAGAAGTTTGTGACAGCAAAAAGATTAAGAATCCTCACAAGTGGAAGGACCCGGGTTCAATCTCCAGTACAAAAAAAAAGTAAATAATATTTTTACAAAAATTATCAATTACTCCCCCCCCAAAAAAAGATTAAGAATCTTTCCAGTGTAGGTTATGCCAGTGATGACAGTAACCCACTGATTGTGTGCTGTGTGACCTTAGGAAGTCACTTAGACATCCTGTCTCTTCCTGGTATGGGTAATGGGGTAGGAACAGTTCCTGGCTTTTCTTTTATTTTATTTCTTTATTTTTTAGTTACTGACTTTTATAGTGGATGTGGGAGTCAGATGTGTAAACCAGTCAGTACCTGGCATGCAGTAAGCACTTTGTGAGTGTTAGCTAGTAGTATGTTGGGACCAGGCTTGATTTTGCTAAGGATTTGCCCAGAAACCTGCCATGATTTCCATCCAGAGGTATATGCATTTCCCCTCCCTTTGTCTCTGTATGTGAAGAGGGAGAAAGTAGTAGCCTATTCATGCACAACCCATTCTTCAGTGTCTGGGCTTCCTCCATTGGGCCTGGTTGGTCTGACCTCCCTGTCTCAGGTTCCCTGCCAACATCCCTCCCTTTGCCTCCAGGAATCAGCGCTATGGCAGAAGACATCAAGACCAAAATCAAGAACTACAAGACTGCCCCTTTTGACAGCCGCTTCCCCAATCAGAACCAGACCAGGAACTGCTGGCAGAACTACCTGGGTGAGCAAGGCATGGTGGTGGAGGTTGCTGACTTTCCTCTGGTGTTGCACTTTAAGGCATTAACCTCTTGCCCACTCTGGACAGACCCAGTGTCCTGGCTTTTCCCTTTTATTCTTGACACCCTATCTCTGGAGGGCCCATGCTTCTCATCACCAACATTGTTCAGGATAGGGGCCTAAATGAATAATCCTAAAGTGAAGCTTCCGTGCAACCATTATCCACACACAAATAGATATTGCCAGCACACTGATCACCTCTACTTATTTTGTGCCCTGGCTGGAACGCAACACTATTCTCCCTACTAGAGCCGGGCGTGGTGACACAAGCCTGTAATCCCAGCACTCGGGGGGCTGAGGCAGGAAGATCTCTGGGAGTTTGAGGCCAGCCTGGGCTACACAGAGAGTTCAAGGCCACCCTGAAATACAGAGCAAGACCTTGTCTTAAAGCGAAAGTGCTAACTCACTAGAGGATATGACCCACCAATTTAAGGTGATCACGTTTTAGTTTTCTCCCTTGCACTTTAGTTTTCCTCTGTGAACTTTATAAATACTGTTATATATTCTTTGGTGTTTAGATTTTTTTTTTTACTCAGTAGTTTTTTCCAAATTCATCTATGTGTGTCATATAGTTTGCTCTTTTTCATTTTTCCACACCTTACTTGATTCGTGAACATTTGTATGATTTCCATTTTGACACCTGTAGGAATGGTGCTGTTTAAACATTCTTATAAATGTAATTTTATATATATATTTCTCTAGGGAATCTGCCCAAGACTGGAATACCTAGAGTAATTTTTTTTTTTTAATGAGATGCCTACTTTTAAAAACCGGATTATCCCCTTTGCCTTCCTTTCTGGGACTCCACATCTTAGCATCAAGACCACCTTCAAAAATTCCCCACACAGGCCCCTCTTGCTTCCCATTATTCCTGACCCCTGGATTTTCAAACTGAACAGTAGTTCTTCCGGTTACAGAATCTATTTAGTGAGATGTGTCTAGACTGTTTTTGTACCCCTGCAAACTTGTGTTCACGTGTATGTGTAATCATGAAGTAGAAAGTGTTTTGACTTTTCATGAAAAGTATGTTCTGCCCTTTGTTCTGAGCTGACCCTGGCCCCTTTTCTTCACAGACTATCACCGCTGCCAGAAGGCAATGAACGCAAAAGGGGGTGATGTCTCTGTGTGCGAGTGGTACCATCGAGTATACAAGTCCCTGTGCCCCATATCCTGGGTATGTCCTCCTGCCGGGGCCCTTGGGATACTGGGGTGGGGACGCAGACGGAGGGTTGTGATTGGTGGGAGTTCATCTTAGTGGAGCAGAGGGAAAAGAGTCACTCTGCATGGGGCTCATGCCTCTTCTCCCCCTAGAATTACCTCCCTCCTTTGGACCCTCAACAAGTCAGGGCCTTCAGCCAAGGGGACCAAGGTCATCTGGCTGGATCTACCTCACTCATGCCCTCTGTTAATGTATCCTGTATAATCCTGCCCTTTTTATTGTGATTATTTTCAAATTATACATAAAGAAAATAATTCGGTGACTCCAAATACATCCATTATCCAAACTGAATAGTAATCAAGATTTTTTCCACATTTCCTCATATATTCTTGAGGGGTTAGGGGGATTAAACCTGGCCCTTTTTTGTGGGGGGGCGGGGGACCGGGGATCGAACTCAGGTCCTTGCACTTGTGCAGCAGGCTACGAAACCACTGAGCTAAATCCCCGGCCCAGCCCTTTTTTTTTCAATAAAGTCTCATTATATAGTCCAGGCTGTCCTTGAACTTGAGATCCTCCTGCCTCAGCCTCCCAAGTGCTAAGATTACAGGCATACACCACCACACCCAGCTTCTTTCCTTTGCCTAAGTGGTCTAGAGCAGATCTCAGACGTGTCATTCCACCCCTACCTACATCAATAATGTATCTCAAAAAAATGAGGTCACACAAGACAGTCGTTTTGCCCTGATCTAACAAGACCTTTTGTCAGTATTTAGTACTCATCATTATGCCTTCTCTTTTTATATAAAGGATTTATGTTCAACATTACCCTTTTAAATCAGAGGACTCCGTTACTATAAAATATATTGAAAGATGTTTGAGACTTTTTTTTAATTGCTGAAAATGAATACAAAAATCATTTTTTATTTTGAGACAGGGTCTCACTAAGTTCACTGGGCTGGACTCAAACTTGCAATCTTCCTGCCAGCATCCCAGAGTACTCGAATTACAGATGTGCACCACTGCACCTGACTATGTAATATATATAAGCCTATGCAATATTTTTTATAATGATTACATTCATTGTGGGGAGTGGGTACATGTACATAACACATCTTAATTCTTTTTACGTCCCCCTCCCCTCCCCTCCCCTCCCTGCTGCTTCTGTCTCTTCATCCCATAGCCTGTGGAACTTTTTGTTTATGAATGATTCATACTATATATTCTTTTCTATGAACTGCTTCTACTTAGTGTGTCTTGGAGCCTCTTTTAATGACAGCATAAAGATCTGCCTTGTTTGAATAATTTATAAGTGCTTTTATTTCACTGGTCGCCTTTTGATGGATATTATGTTCTAGTTGTTCAGTATCTTAGGCATCCTGTATGTACAGCTTTGGGGCTCACTTCTCTAGAACAAAATACCTTAAGGGCATGGTTTTTTCCTCAACTCACTTGGTTTTCTTCTCCCCTCTCCAGCCAGACTGTCTCAGGTATCTTTGAATATCCTGGACCCCCAGAATTTCTCCCTGGTGATGTTGGATAAGAAAATGTGATCCTATAACATCCCTCATTCAGCCTCAGGGTCTACATATGTACATTTCGTCCATGATACCAGGAAGCAGGCTCTCTGTCCTGCTACCATCACATCCCAGCCTCTAGGGCCTGGGCCTGCCTTGACTTGGGGAGCATCAGGTAACCTGCTCTCTCTGCCCTGTTAGCCTGGATATGGACACAGTTTAAGCCAAGTATGGTGGCGCACACCTATAATCCCCACACTTGGGAGGCTGAGACAGGAGGATCTCCATGAACTCAAGGCCAGCCTGAATTACAGAGCAAGACCATGTCTCAAAAAACAAACAAACAGGGCCGGGGATTTAGGTCAGTGGTGCCACTGCCTGCCTCGAAAGTGAAAGGTCCCAAATTCAATCCCCAGTACCCCCAAAAAAACAAATACATAAATAAATTCATACTCTGCACAGGCCCCTTTATGCCCAGCAGCCCTAGCTTTATTCCAAA
This sequence comes from Heterocephalus glaber, assembly GCF_053883595.1. Classification (NCBI taxonomy): domain Eukaryota; kingdom Metazoa; phylum Chordata; class Mammalia; order Rodentia; family Bathyergidae; genus Heterocephalus; species Heterocephalus glaber. The sequence continues at coordinate 12,146,327 of NW_028258349.1, forward strand.
ATACATTTTTTTTTTTTTTAAGTAATACAACCATTTCACAGAATCTTATAAACTAGGGAAGAAGCAGAAAATTTTTCCTTATTTTCCTGTCCTGGCTGATATTATAGCATTTTTCAGGTTTTTCTTGTGTATTAAAAAAAAAAATTAACCTCCAACCTAAGTATATGTATTTAATATGAGGGCAAAGGTCAGGGGTGGAGTACACCGTCCCTATAATGTAAGCATTTAAATCATTTTTCCAGCCATCCTTTATTTTTCCATTTAAAAAATACTTTGCCTATAAAAATTACACTGGATATTTTTGGAGAATTTTTATAAAAGAGATTTATGTAATATATAGAAAGTGAAAGTCTCCTAGTCACCCCCTTTATGAACCCCCTAGTAATTAGGTGGAAATCACCCACTCCTTTTCCATGTGCTACTGTGTGTGTGTTTGTATACTTCTTATATACTTACAGGTCATACTTGACATACTATCTTGCACTTTGTTTTCTTTACTAACACCATTGTATACTTGCGTTCATGCCAATATAAGCTACTCAACTATTAGGTAACTATCGTCTTGGGGCAGTCCCTAGTTTTTTTGTTTGTTTGTTTGTTTGTTTTAATTTTGAGACAGGGCTGCACTAAGTTGCCCATGCTGGGCTCAAACATGGGATCCTAGTGTTACGATTACAGGCTTGTGTCATAGTCTCTTTTTTTTTGGTACCAGGGATCAAACTCGGGTCCTTGCACTTGCGGGGCAGGCAGCAGAACCACTGAGCTAAATCCCCGGCCCCTGTGCCATAGTCTCTTAATAGTTAAAAAGTATTCCCTGTCCAATTAGCTGTATTTCATCTTTTTTCAATATTTATTTCTTAGATTTGAATGATTTCATTAGTTTCCTTTCCATGAAGTGGGATTATTAAAGCAAAGGTTAGTAGATCAAACCAACATCTCAATGTCCCTCATTCCCCAGAATTGTATGTTTTAAACGAGAACTATGGACTAAACAGTACGAGTCCTGTATGAGGGATTCAGATGAACCCCAGATATGAGAAGATATTCATCCCCAATTACGTCATCAAGGAAACAAAATTTAAAACAACAGAAAAGCTGGGCATGGTGGAACATACTTGTAATCCCAGCACTTGAGAGGCTGAGGCAAGAGAATCACAAGTTTGAGCCAGCCTGGACTATATAGACTTAAAAAGAAGTGCTTGTTACTGTGCTACAGAAATTACAAAGGTTGATATTGGCAAGTGTTGGCAGAATAGGTTCTCTGCCAGGACGTTGGTTCTATAAATTGATCCAGTCACTTTTCAGGTCAAATTGGGCAGTACTTCTCAGAATAAAAAAATATATAGTTCTCTGACCTGACAATTCCACATCTAAGCACCATACAAAAATCTTTTTATATATAAGGATATCTGCTGCAGAGTTGTTTTTTTGTTTTTGTTTTTGTTTTTTCTGGTACCAGGGATTTGAACTTGACCTTGAGCTTGCAAGGCAGGTGCGGTGTCACTGAGCTAAATCCCCACTGCAGAGTTGTTTCTAATGGGGATCATTCATAAACAACCAAAGTTAGGTAAATAGTGATGTGTTTATGTCCGTAGCCTTTATGGAGACTGTGTTAATCTAAGTGACAGAATATATAGGAAGATCTCTAAGGCACATGGGAAAGCCTGTTCAGAACAATGTATATAGTATGACCGATTTGTATATTTTTTTGAAGTATAGAGTGTGTGTGTGTGTGTGTGTCTGTAAATTGGCACACTCCTGACCCCTTACACCAGCTACGTTGTAAGTACTTTTGTTAATACTTTGTGCCACATAAAGTCAAACATGCCAGAACAACTGTATGAAGTATATATATAATACTATCAATGTCTTCATTTTACAGAATTGGAAGCACAGAGGTTGAGTAACTTGCCTGAGGTCACACAGCCAGAAGGCGGTGGACCTTCTGGGGTTATTCAGTCAGTCTCCATGGCCCCTACTTTTCTAGCATGTAAATGTGGGAAGGTGTGTTTATGTGCCTATAAAAATGAATATGCTTATAACTACCTATGAGAAGGTCCACCAGCTAGGTGTGGTGGTCCATACCTGTAAGGTCAGACTTCAAGAAGAAACTTCCCTCAGGAGGGAAAGGCTGAGGGACAGACTCAAAGAAGGACTTCCCGGGGCTGGGCATTTAGCTCAGTGGTTCCGCCCCCGCCTGCCTCCAAAGCACAAGGACTTGAGTTTGATCCCCAGTACCAAAAAAAAGAAAAGGACTTCCCAGCCTGGTGTGGTGGCACATGCCTCTAATCCCAGTACTCTGGGAGCCTGAGGCAGGAGGACTGCAAGTTCAACTCCAGCCTGGACAACTTGTGACTTAGACACTGTCTCCAAAAACAATGAAAAAATTTTTTAAAAAGAAGGAAGTCCACAAAAAGGATGCTAATTCTTGGGAATGTTAATGATTTGATATGGGTCTTTCATGCTCACTTTGGCAGCACATATACTAAAATTGGAATGATATGGGTCTTTCCAGCCCATTTTATGCTATCTCTACATGTGTGATCAACCCTGCTTGGCACCCTTTTGCACTTAACTACATATCTTGTTGATCAATTCATGCCTTGTATATTTTTTCATGGCTGCTTATTATTCCTTTTGTCCTGAAAGTAACGGTACTGGCTTGAGTCACCCCTGATTCCTTGGCTGCTGGGACAGTGGTTGGCACCTAGCAGGCACCTGTGGTTATTTGTTGACCAAATGCACAGATGGGCATAGTGAGGAAGATGAAGACACCCACCCATCTTGGTCCCCCCTCAGAGGGGTGGGTAATGTCATCTGTCTTTCTGCAGGTCTCAACCTGGGACGAACGCCGGGTTGAAGGCACATTTCCTGGCAAGATCTGAACTGGATCCGTCTGCTTCTCTGTCCTCTGTCCTTTTCATTGGTAAAGGGGGACCTGGCTACATGATGGTCCCTACCCTAGGACCCTGAATCATGACTTAACTAACAATAAAAACTCAGTTGAAAAGTATAAGACCATGTGTGTAAAAGTTGTATGGCTGAGCAAGAAGCTGGGGGAAATGGTACCCTGACCAGCAGTAAGAAGGATCTCACAGTGATTCCTTTCTCTGTTTTTATTTTATTTTATTGAACTTTGACCACCTCTCTGCCAATCAACAGGGTTATACAAAATAGCTTCAAGTCCCTAAAATTTTATTTGTATAGATTTTTAACTTACATTTTGTTTGTTGTGTTTTGCAGTGATGGGAACTGAATCCAGGGCCATCCCTTTTTTATTTTTTCCCCTTTTTTATTTTGAGACAGGGTCTTGCTAAGTTACCCTTGGGATCCTCCTGCCCTGGCCTCCTGAGTGCTGGGGCTATAGGCATATGCCCGGCTCTCATGGGATTTTTGTTTGGTTTGGTTTGGTTTGGTACGGGGGTTTGAACTTGGGACCTTGCACTTGGGAGGCAGGCGGCAGAACCACTGAGCTAAATCCCCGGCCCCCTCTTGTGTGATTTTTGAAGTACATGAAGATAGTGTAATCACGTTTTGTTTTGGTTTTTTCCCAGTCAGGCCTGATTTAATATTTCTTTGGTTGATGCATGTAAGACATATATTATTTTGGAAATTTTGTGAATTACATATAATAAAATATAACTGGGAAAATACACAATATACAAATACAAAAATATTTTCATCTTATTCAAGTGGAAATAAAAGATGTCTAAAACAACAGATGTGAAGATTCTATTGGGCCGGGGATTTAGCTCAGTGGTTCTGCTGCCTGCCTTGCAAGCGCAAGGACCTGAGTTCGATCCCTAGTACCAAAAAAAAAAAGATTCTATTAATTTTTTTTTTCTGGTACCAGGGATCGAACTCAGGACCTTGTGCTTGCGAAACAGGCACAGTGTCACTGAGTTAAATCCCTGACCCCAGAGTCTATTAATTTTAAACCTACTTTCAGCACCCCTGTGTTAACTTTCACATACTGGGAACCCCCCTTCTTTCTCACAAGTCCCTTACCAGTTTAGAAGAGAAAAATGATCAAAGAATTCAGTTAAATACAGTGAACTGGGCAACCTAACCCAAATATAATTTAATATTTTGAGAATTATTTTACTTTTTTTTTTTTTTTTGGTACTGAGGATCAAACTCAGGTCCTTGCGCTTGCGCAGCAGGTGGCAAAACCACTGAGCTAAATCCCCAGCCCTGAGAATTATTTTAAAAATTGGCCACTAAGTCTCTGAGGCTTAAAATTATTTTTAAGGTTAAAAAAAGATATTTACTTTTTAAAATGATACATCCATTTTTATAGGATTTGGCAATCTGAAATAAAAATAGATTGTAAGTTTCCACATCCAGAAAGTTATCAGACCCAAGACACAGATCAGTATCTTCAGAGATTAATTAGAATTTAGTAGAGTATATTTAACACTTAAATTATATTGAATAGTTTTATGTCCCAGGATAATTAAGAAGCCTTTAACTTCATCATGAAATTCAAATACCATTTTTGACAAAATTCAGAGTTCATTTGGAGTAAATGTTTTGACACAATTTCATATTTTAATACTTAATTAAAAATTGTAACAGCCTGCTATTAAAATAGATCAAGGGTTTTATAGGAAACAAATTCATAATTTTTTTAAAGTATACTTTTGGCTTTCCTGGTATATAATTTTTGAATTACAAATATAGTTTTATCTGAGTTTGAATCTGCCTTCAGTGTGACACAATTACTCTGTGGTGCCCCACGAAGATTAAATGTCAAGTTGCTCTGTCCTAGGGGACTGGAAGTTATTTAAAAGACACATTTCCTAAACTCAGCTCAGACTTGTCTGCACTGGCAATTGTGTTGCTTCAGAGAAAGAAGGGGAACTCTATCCAATACAACGTACATGACTTCCTCTGCCCCCCAAAAATTAAAAATATACCTAGGTCAGCAAGAGTACACATATGGCTGCGAACATTAAATACTTACAGAAAACTAAATCAATGACCCCAAAGAAAAACTCCCCCAGTCTTTAAGAGACATAGTAGATGAAAAGCGTTCATCGATATTGAAGTGCTAAATACAAATCAGTACTATAGCTCAGACACACATACCCTTGCCTAGATATAGCGAGTTATATCTATCTTTTGGCCAGCACGTCTCTGCAGAGATCTGTAATCTGGCATCTCAGACAGGGTGCCTTTCCCACCTGGTTAGAGCTGGCTTATGGGCAGGGCCCGGGGAGCAGTCAACACTCGCACAGGTCAGCTCTGCTCCTGGCCAAGTGGTGGGGGCCGGGGCCCATGGTGAGCGGGTGGTGGCAACTTGGGCTCCTGCATCAGCTCCAGGTGCTGAGCAGGGTCTGAAGCACTTGCTGCTAAGTGGAGCCCTCCTCTTTGCTCTTAATGGGCGTGAAGATGCTCCAGATTTTCCTTGGACAGCGTGATTATGTGTACCGGCTCCGTCAGGGAAGGTTCCATCTGCCTTTCAATCATGTTGAGACCTAATGTGTTTGGTTTACTCCTGCTGAGCTGAAACAAATTCAGCAGTTGCTCTGGCTGCTTCATGAGCAGAGTGAGATTAGCAGCCTGGTCTTCCGTCATGTTCTGGGAGCTCTCAGCAGCCACAATGCTGATGCCCTGGCTAGGACCCAGCATAAAATTGATGTTGCATACAGAATCGGTCATGAGAAGCTGAATCTCCTGCTCTCCCAAAGCAGAGAGCTGGTAGGGCTGTAGCTGAAGAATATTCCTGATCCCTTCGGCATTGCTACTGCTGGAAATGCTGCTGGCTTCTGGTGTGTGCTGAAGAATATTCCTGATCTCTTCGGCATTACTACTGCTGGAAATGCTGCTGGCTTCTGGTGTATGCTGGCTTCTGGTGTGTGGATTTTCAGGTGAGCCTTCAAGTTGTCTAAGCGAGCAAACTAAGTTACACCCCAAGCAGGAGAAAGGCTTTTTGCTGGTGTGGAGAATGCAGTGTCTCCTCTTGGCACTGGAGTCAGAAAAGGACTTGCCACATATCCTGCAGGAGTATGGCTTTTCTCCTCTATGAATTCTGATGTGGGTCTGAAGAGAACTCTTTGCTGTGAAAGATTTGCCACAAATTTCACAAGTAAATGGCTTTTCATCTGTGTGTTCGGAGGTGTTTGTTTAGCTGAGACACATCCATGAATTTTCTATGGCAGTGGTTACTTTCTGGTAATGAGTGGCCTTGTCGCAACAATAAAAAAAATGTCAGTGCATGTATGTTCTCTCTGCATTTGTTCAGTAATTTGTGTTAAAGCACTTCCCTGTATGAACTCGGTAATGGCTCTTTAGTTGTCTTTTTTGGCTGAAATATTTTCCACACTGATCACAGGTAAAAGATTTCTGTCCTGAGTGCAGGTTCATGAGCTTCAGCAGCGAGTGCTTGGTGGTCAGAGCCTTGCTACACACGGTGCAGGTGTACGGCTGCTCGCCTGTGTGCATCCTGGTGTGGACCTGCAAGGAGTCCTTTTGGGCAAAGCCTTTTCCACACTCATTACACTTGAAGGGTCGCTCCCTACTGGCAGCAAGTAAGGCTTTGTGGGCCCAGAAATGCACATTCTCCACAATTAAAGTAATGTCACAGAGAAAGCCTTTCTTTCTTTGATCCTCAAAACTGGCTAGGACAGTGTCACTGTGAGTGTCTGAGTGTACAACAAGCTGCCCTTCAGAAAGCTCTGGTGGTGCTTCTGCCATTTTCTTTTTTCTTTTTTGGTACTGAGAATTGAACTCAAGGCCTCATGCTTGCCAGGTAGGGGCTGCACCACTGAGCTATGTCCCTGACCCCACTTCTGCAGTTTTCTTCACAAGGCAAGAAGGCTTAAATCTGGCAGCACCAGGCGGGTTACCGGTAATAGGCCAGCCCACCCCAGCCTAGCCCCACCGCTGGGGCTCCACTACCACAGCCGCCAACCCCTAGTGTAATCACTTAATGTATTAGTTACCTACTTTCAACAGTTATCAGCTAATGACCTCTCTGGTTCATCTCTAGGTCCGTTTCTTCGTCCCCCCACCCCTCACCCTGCCTTTTTAGTGGTACTGGAAATTGAAATCATGGCCTTCACACTGAGCTACACCGCCTAGCCCTTCTTCTCTCTCTCCTTTTTTTTTTTTTAACCCCCTAGCCCTTCTTTATTCTGAAACAGTTTTCCTCAGTTGCCCAGGCTGGGCTCAAGCTTTTGCTCCTCCTTTCTCACCCTCCCAGAATAGCTACCACATCCATCTTTAAGAAAATTTGGAAAATTATATTTTCCAGAATGAATGTACATCTCTTAGAAATACTGATTTTTTAAGACATAATCACACTAACATTATTATATCTGAGAAATTAATGGATTATTAATACCTAGCAAATCATTTCTTCCTGTTCTGGACTTCCTCTTGCATGTTGATCACAGTGTTGATTGGAAGTCATTTAAGCAGGCCAAACTAAGAACTGTTCTTTCACAGTGCCCCCAAAGGAGCTGCTACACAAGAACAGTGCTAAAAGTCCACCAAACGTGTCCTCAGGGAGCTGGGATGTCATGGCCAGCTGGAGTACCATCTTGTGGCTGAATTGTGTATTAAGACCTCAAATCTCAAATGGTTGTGTGCTAAACTTGTCTGATGCGTGTCCGTTCAAATGAGCAGAGGATTGTAGAATTGAAAATGGCCTTAGGAAGGACTTTCGGTGGGGGCTGTCCAGGAGGAGGAAGACTAATGCACAAGTAGGAACCCTAAGGAATATAGAACCTTATAGCGTGCATGGCAGTAGAAAAGAGCTTAAGACACAAAGAAAATTTCAGATGAAACTGTAGGCCATCCAGTGGCAAATCAGGATGTATGCCCGGGTGTAGTGGTGCATACCTGTAATCCTAGCGCTCTGGGAGGCTGAGGCAGGAAGATCACAAGTTCAAACCCAGCCTGTGCAATTTAGTGAGACCTTGGAACTGGAGATGTAGTACAATGTGAAGGCCCTGGATTCAATCCCCAGTACCACCTCTCACCCAAAGTTGAGATGTAGGACTTCCCTGATCCCAACGGCCAGAGGCTGTGACTGTTCAGTTTCCTGAGCTCTTCCAGAGGTAATCCAGATGCCTAGAAGCACTGATAAACATACATATACTTGATTTGGTGAAGATAGAGCCCTCTCATTTCCTCTGATCTGCCATTTTGGTTTGCTCACCCCATTCCTGCCACACTTAGCCTTCCTTGTGGCAAGAATGAGCAATTGAGACATTTCAATACCCCAGGCTGCAAATCCAGGGCCTTTGTTGTTTGCTACCCGAAATTTTTTTTGCACCAGATCACCCTACACTCACTCCCTCTCCAGGTTCTGGTCTCCACTGAGCCTTTCTCGCCCACCCAGCCTGGACATCACCCCCACCCTGCACTCCTGCATATTGTCTTAAGCACGTACACTAACTTTTCAAATGTCTTGTTCATCCTTGATTACTGCCTCCCCACAGGGTATAATTTCCAAGAGGCCAGGGATTTAAGGAATATTATTCTCCCTTATAATCTTTCATTATGAAAAGTTGCAAGCATACAGAAAAAGTGGACAAATAATACAATTGCCCTGTTGTCCACCACCTAAGTTGAACAGTTGTCAACGTTTTGTCATATTCACTTTGTATACACATTATTTATTTGTTTGGTACCAGGGGTCGAACTCAGGTCCTTGCGCTTGCACAGCAGGCAGCAAAACCACTGAGCTAAATCCTCGGTCCTAGACATTATTTTTTTTGCTGAACTACTTGAAAATAGTTTCCAAATATCTGGATATGTCATCCTTAATACCGCTTAAACTTGTATCTTGAAAAATTATGTTCTTTCATACCATTATCACTCATAAGAAAAACTAACAGTAAGTCCCTAAAATCTGTATATCTACATTTATGTATTCAAATTTCCCCAATTGTATTGGAAGCCTTCCATACTACTGTTTAGCCAGTTTCTGTTGTTTTTGAGACAGGGTCTCACTATGTAGTTCAGGCTGGCCTTGAACTCCCTATGTAGCCCAGCCTGGCCATGAATTCTCAGTGATCCTCCCGAAGGCTGGGATTACAGGCATGCGCCACCACACGTGGCTAGCTAGTTTGTTTTCTGTAGCAGGATACAATCTGTTTCACATTCCGCATATAGTTATTAGATTTCTAGTTTTGTTTTGTTCTGTTTTGTTTTTTCTTTGTTGCAGCACTGGGGTGGAGCCCAGGGTTTTCACACTGAGCACATCCCTATACCATTTTAATTTTTAATTTTGACACAGTCTCACTAATTTGCTCAGGCAGGGCTTGACCTTGTGATCCTTCTGCCTCAGCCTCCCAAAATGCTGGGATTGTAGGTATGTGCCACTGAGCCTGGCTTTTTTTATATATAATTCTTCAATAGTTCTTCACATGACACACCCTGCTATGTAAAATAATTTTTAAAGAAACTAAGCAAGTTGTCTTGTAGAATATATCTCACTCTGAATTTACCTCACTTCGTGGTGTCGTTCATCTTCCATCATCTTATAAGCTGGAACTTAGCTCTGCAGGCTTGATTAGATGTAGGTCAAGTATTTTTTGCAAGAACCCTTCTTCCTGTGTGCGTCCTTATTTCTCCACGCACCCCATGCCACATTGTTGCTGATAGTGATAGCTGAGTCTAATCCCTGGGAAAGATAGTGCCCAACAGCTATCTCTGATGGAACAGTCTGTTTTCCCTTCTGGCCATTGGAAACAACCTATCAGGTGATACTGTGGGGAACAATTCGTCCATGACACCCCCAATCTTGCACAAATCCACATAAGCCACTCAAGGGAGACCTAACTGTGGTCTGGTCTGACTGGAACCTTGGCAGAACACCCTGTGATTCCTCAAGACCCAGAGAGAGATAGCAGCCTTGTGTGGAGTGGCCATGAGGCAGTTTCTCCTCCGCCTCTCTTGCAGGAGGTGGTCACAAGACCATTTGTCAGTCTTCCTGGGTTCAGGCAAACATGGGACTTTCTACCAGGTCCTCCCTTACAGTAGAGCGGCAGGCTATAAAGCTACCATGCTGAGCACATTTTAGCCTTCCAACTGCTCAGCAGAGGATTAGGACTACTCAAGTGAGGAAACTGACAGGCTTCCAGCCCCCACCTCTAGGTCAGAAAGCTGTGGGTTTCCTTTTGGGGTGACTTTATAAAAGAGAGTTCAGGGCAGGGTACTAACCTCCCAAGGCATATTAAGCAGAAAGGGGGTTACAATGCGTTTGTTTTTTGAGACGGGTCTGGCTATGTAGTTCGAGCTGGCCTTGAACTCACTATGTAGCCCAAGCTGTCCTGGAACTCACAATGGTCCTTACAGGTATGCACCACCATACCCAGCTTTAATGTGAGGAATTTGAAACAGTAAAACCCTGTGATGGACATCCATCTGGCTATAACATAGTTGGCTTCCCTCAGACCCTCATTTCATTGTACTCAACTCAACATGACCCCATATTTTATAGGTTTGAATATAGCTTTCCAGGAGGGTTTTCTGTTTTGAATTGGCATTCCAGCTAATAACTAAAGAAGGAAAGATGTAATTAGAATATCAGCATATTGTAACCCCTAGTGGATCTGGGCATTGGGCAGTAATGGTTGCAAACATCACCAAAAGAGAATTGCTGTGCTCTCAATGTTTGTGTCCTCTCAAAATTTTTTAAACCAAGGGCTGGGGATTTAGCTCAGTGGTGCCGCCGCCTGCCTCGCAAGAGCAAGGCCCTGAGTTCAATATCCAGTACCAAAAACAAAAAACAAAAAACAAAACAAAAAAAAAATTGTATGTTAAAATCCTAATCTCCAAGGTGATGGTATTGGGAAGAGGGGCCTTTGGGAGAGGCTAGGTCATGAAGATGGAGTCCCCATGAATGGGGTTAGTGCTCTTTTACAGGAGAACCAGAGAGGTGACTCACCCCTTCTGCCACAGCAAGCAAGCACTGTCCACGCGCCAGAAAGCAGCCCCTCACCAGACACGGAAGCCACCAGCACCTTGTTCTTCAACCTCCCAGCCCCTAGAACTGTGAGAAAGACATACCTATTCCCCATGAGATGCTTTGATATTTCGGTAAGGTACTTTACTAGGGTAGCCTGAATGAACTAAGACAACAATCAAACATGATGTGTCTCCAAAAAGCACTTGCCACCACCTATGAAGTAGTTTTGCCAAAAATTTCAAGCCTGAATCTGACTATACTCCTAGATTGAACTTCTGATCTGCGGGAATTACAGAGGAACGAATGTGTTTAACTGCATTATGGCATCCAATTGGAAAAACATAGACTCGAAAGTAACAGAAAAATGATACACTTTCTCCCATAAATATAAAGGCAAGGAAAAAGGAGATATAGAGGAAGAATACAGATTAAAAGATACTTAAGGGCTGAGGGTGTAGCTCAGTAGCAGAACACTTGCCTAGCATGTGTGAGGGCCTTGGTTTCATCCCTAACATAGACACACACACACACACACACACACACACACACACACACACACACACATTTTAAAAAATATGTCTAGATCCCAAATTAAGCAAATTATTAAAATATGACATTTATGAGACAAACTTGAGCACTGACTGGGTATTAAAAATAATTTCTTAGGTGTGATGACAACATTGAGGTGTATTTTAAGCTATTATCTTTTAAAAATACTGAGTATAACAAATATTTCTGAGGGCTGGGGATTTAGCTCAGTGGTGCCACTGCCTGCCTCGAAAGCACAAGGTCCCAAGTTCAGTCCCCGGTACCAAAAACAAACAAACAAACAAATATTTATGAATGAAATGAAAAAAAAAACTAAAAAGGAAACTTTCAGTGGTTTCCAAAAGTGCTTAGAATGAGGTAGAAATTTAAAATACAAATCTGGAGAAGTGGGCTCTAGCCTGACTTTGCAGAAATGACTCAAGAAATATCCTGGTGTGGAGAATGCCTATAATCCCAGCAGTCTAAGAGGGCAAGGTAGGAGGGTCACAAGTTCGAGCTCAGCCTGGGCAACTTAGCTATTTAGTGACACCCTGTCTCAAAATTTAAAATAAAAAAAGGTTGGGGATGTAGTTAAATGCAAAGAACCCAGGTTCAGTCCACAGTACAGAGAGAGAGAGAGAGAGAGAGAGAGGAAGGATGGATAGATGGAAAGAAGAAATACTACAGAACAGGTATGCCATAGGGCCTTGTTACCTCCCCTCTGCAATCAGGAATGAGGAAGTTGAGGTATAGGGAGGAACTCTGTCAAGAGAGGAAGGAACCTACTGGGGGGAGGAATTTATTGGAGCCCTGTCAAAAACTCTACCACTGCAGGGCCTGGGATTTAGCTCAGTGGTTCTGCTGCTTGCCTCGCAAGCACAAGGACCTGAGTTCAATCCCCAGTACCAAAAAAAATACCACTGTAACTGTGTAGAAGCAAGAAACCACCATCATGACCAAACCCAGAAGGTTCTAGAGAATCAATCTGGGGTACAGCCATACATTGAGAGTGCTAATGCTCCCAGGGAGTTCTAAGGTGCAGCAAGCTGGAGCATTCAAGGTACTCAGGAATCTTGTTAATGCAGATTCTGGATCAGCAGGTTGGGGTGGATCTGAGATTCTGCTTTGCTACGAATACGAAGTTTTCATTCCGCATGGAGTCTGGGACACAAACTAAATAACCTCACAAGGAAGGACAAGCAAAATGCAGGCAGTGGGATGTTATACCAGAAAAATGCCATTGTTTCTTCAACATAGATGGGAAACAGTTTATGGATTAACAAAGGCTTGAAATACAGCGTTGCCTCCTTTCACAAACTCAGTTCTCTCCACAATTCTGGTTGCAAACTGAACTGGATGAGAACTGAATCAGATTTCCCCATAAGGTCAACATTGAACCTAACCATTGAATTTGATTTGGCTCTTGTCCAACTTGGTTTGTGACCAGAATTGTGGAAAGAATCAAGTTTGTGAACCAAGGCACCACTGTACTCTGCCTTGGAAAACAATTTGGTAATTTGTTTTTAAAATTTAATTTTTTTTTCTGGTACCAGGGATCGAACTCAGGACCTTGCGTTTGTGCAGCAGGCACCAGATACACTGAGCTAAATCCCTGGCCCCAAAACTTTATTTCTTTAAAATTGCCTTTATCACAAATTTTAAATCTGGAAAAGCCCTTTTCCCATCCAAAGACTTCATAAATATGAATAGAATAGCAAGTTTTTCATTTTAAAAGGTCATGTTGAAAATGGTCAAAGATGATCCCCGTAGGCATTTGTCCAGCATCTAAGAAACAGTGAAATCTTCAAGCAGCCTGATCACCAGGGTTAGTAAGGTCATTTCATGGTCCAAAGTTTGTAGTGTAAATCCTTCCATGTAACAAGAAGTAAAATTTTTAGGGTCCAACAAGGGGCAACAACTGCCCCGAGATGACACTCTTGGATGGATTCCTGGGTATTCAATTTCACCTGACAACCAGCACGCATGTCCCCCTCCCCTTGGCTTTGTTCGTGTGTGTGTGTGTGTGTGTGTGTGTGCATGTGTGTGTGTTTACTAGGGGCCCCGACGACTTTTCTCCTACCAAGTCTATTAGTTGTGTCCCTTTCTCTCCCCGTTTTGGCCAGATTGAATCCAGGGTCTTTGCACTGAGATATATCCCCAGGTTTCTGTGGTTTTTTTCATTTTTTAATTTGAGACAGGGTGCCACTAAGTCACAAAATTCTCCAGGCTGGGCTCGAACTTTCGATCCTGTCCTGGCATACTCTTGGGCTTTGTCCATCCTCTTCCTAAACTCCCCTCACACACCCATCTCCCCCAGCATCCTCCCCTCAGGCCACAGCCCCTAAAGCCAACTCCCAGCCTCCTCCCGCCTCTCCCCTCATCTCCCCATCCCCCTCCCTTGCTCCAGCCCTGTCCTCCCCAGCCTTCGAGGTCCCTGCCTGTGCCCCCTCACCCCAGGCTCCTGGGGGAGCCGCTTTCTGAGGTCACACAGAGCAGAGGAAGATACAGATTCACAGGAGTCTCCTGCTCCCAGGAAACCCATTTTCTAGGGAGAGGGATATCTAGTGGTGTGCTCACATACACCTCCACCTTCCCCTCCTCCAAAACAGCCTGGGAACCAGAGGCCACAGCCACATCACCCTGCCCAGGTGACCAGGTAGTAGCACAATCTGGAATTTCAGGTCTATAAATCACTTGAGGGGCAGGGAGCTCATAAAATCTTTTCTCCCATCATGCCTGCCGGGGGTGTTGTCCCCTCCTTTGGGCACCCTCCCTCTTTCCTCGGAGACTGGCCCAAGGAGTGGCCTGGGCATATATAGGGAGCCTCTGTGGGTGGGGCTGGCCAGAGAGGCTTTGAGCAGAGAAGGTGAGGAGGGGGCTCTGGGAGTCTAGAAGGGGCTGAGGTTCAAGGAAGGCTAGCCCTGAGTTCTGGCCAGGGATACTGGGGCTGAGCCTAGGTTTCCCTGCTGTGAAAGGGCTAATTGCCAGGGTGTGGGGTGCTGGGCACTTTGGTGCCAGCCTGCAACCTGCAGCCTGTAGAAAGCAGAGCATCCTTGGCAGCTGGGCTGTGGAGTGGAGACTGGGTCCAGCTGGGCTTTCCCGCCTCTCCTGGCTCTGCCTGGCTTCATCTCCACTCATCTGTCCCAGGCAGGACTATGGCATCTGCAGCAGCAGAGGGAGAGAAGGGGTCTCCGATTGTGGTGGGGCTGCTGGTCATGGGCAACATCATTATTCTGGTGAGACACTCTTGGTGCTGGGGAGGTCCATGGAGGGTGTGCTGGGAGGTGGCAGCTCTGAGCTGGGATGGGGGCTGAGGGTTTGGGACCTTAGCAGCTCCACTTTTCCCCAGCTATGTGACTTTAAGGGAACAACCTGACTTCTGGATGCCTCCTCTTCCTCATCTATAGGTTTTTTTCCTTGTTGTGTATAGGCTGATGCTGGCCATCATCAGTAACATCATGGTAGTTATTAAGTGATAGCTGGGTACACAAGAGGCCCATAATAATGAATTATAAGTGTCTTTTAATTAATATTGGCTTAAAAACATATTTTATTTGTTGCCATGGTAGCACACTTGTAATCCCAGCTACTCAGAAGGCTGAGGCACAAGAATTGAAAATTTGAGCCCAGCCTTGGCAACTCGGAGGGACCTTGTCTCAAACTAAAAATTTAAAAGGGCTGGGGAAGTAGCTCTGTGGTAAAATGTCCAGTTTGATCCCTGGTAGTGCAAGACAGATAGACAGACAAGTGATGCTTGTACCAGGCTCTGGAGCCAGGCAGCCTGGGTTCAAATCCCAACACTGTCACTTTCTAGTTGTGGGGCCTGGAGCCAGTGACACAACTTCTCTAGACCTCAGTTTCCTCCACTGTAAGATGGAGAGAAAATGGATGTGCTGTTAGGATACAATGAATCCTTGGGTTAATGTGCTTTGAATAGAGTTGAGCACATGTGGTTACTACTTATATTGGCCAGAAGAGCCTTGTGACACTACAGCTGGTAACAATAATGATTCTCACACATAAAGCAATTCCTCAGACCAATGCCTGGCATGCAGCAGGTTCTTTGTACAAGTGTTAGTTTTTATTATTGTCAAAGTTGTCCACAGAGAAGTCTCCCTGTTTGTTCCCCATGCCCCAACACTTGGGTGACTGAATTTTTAGCTTCTCTGATATTTCTTTAAGAAAATCCAAGCAAATAAGAACATATATGCCTATATTCTCCCCCTCTTTGCCCCAAATGTAGCTCATTTCTCATTCTGCTCTGTACCCCTAGTTTTCTCTTGATTATGTAGCCACTAGTCCACTCTGAATGAGATCATAGAGTCTCCTGGTCCCTCTGACAATTGTGTAGCACTCCACTGAATGACCTCTGGCCCCTTATCCTGGTGCTGCAGGGACAGGCCTTGGGGATTTGTGGTTTCCTGCATGAGCCATGCAGCTGCAGTATTGACTGCTGGAGGTGGAATTGCTGGACCAAAGGATAAATGATGCATTTATCAGTGTTATAGTCACAGCCCTGAATTTCACTTTAGAGGGATTGCATCTCCTTAATGCTGGTTTGTGCTCCATCTCCTTTACTATTACTATCTCCTGGGCTGGGGATTTAGCTCAGTGGTTTCACTGCCTGCTGCGCAAGCGCAAGGACCTGAGTTCAATCGCTGGTACCAAAAAAAAAAAAAAAAAAAAAAACTATTACAATCTCCTTTACAATTTTTTTTGTACTGTGAATTGAACCCAGGGCCTTTACATTGAGCTATATCCTCAGGCCTTTGTTTATTTGCTTGTTCATTTATTTATTTATTGGTTTTTTGAGACAAGGTCTTACTACATAGGTCAGGCTAGTCTTGAATTCATTATGTAGCCCAGCTGGCCTCAAACTCACTGTAATCCTCCTGCCTCAGTCTCCTGAGTGTTGGGATTACAGGTGTGTACCACCAAAGTTGGCTACTGATTTTTAATTTTGAATCAGAATCTCACAAAGTTGCCCAGACAGAGCTCAAACTTTTTTTTTTGGTACCGGGATCGAACTCGGGACCTTGTGCTTGCAAGGCAGGTGGCAGAACCACTGAGCTAAATCCCCAGCCCTTTTGCTTTTTCCTTTTTCTTTTTTTTTTTTTTCCAAACTTTTGATCCTCTTGCTTCAGCCTCCCAGAGTGCTGGGATTACAGTCATGTGCCAGCATGCCCATCTTCTTTCTCCTTGAATTCAAATGGCAGCTGGGATGCAGGGGTCAGGGATCTGGCTGGGTCCTTCCTCTCCTCCTGTTTTCTGCCCAGCCTGAGCTCAGGGGGCAAGAGCTTTGCCATTCATTACGTGCCCACTTTATAAGTGGGCCACTCTGAGAGGACAGTGGAGGCTCCGAAGAAGGCAGGAGCCGTTTCTAACCAGCTGCCCCATCCAGCTATCAGGCCTGGCCCTGTTTGCCGAAACTGTATGGGTGACAGCTGACCAGTACCGCGTGTACCCACTGATGGGCATCTCAGGCAAAGATGATGTCTTCGCTGGAGCCTGGATCGCCATCTTCTGTGGCTTCTCCTTCTTCATGGTGGCCAGCTTCGGTGTGGGAGCAGCCCTCTGCTGCCATCGGTCTATGATCCTCATGGTGAGACCCCGGAGCGGGGTGGATGGGCACAGGTGGGCCTGGACAACATTGTCACAGTCATAATAACAGCTACCAAGACCCAGATGTGAACTCCACAGGGCACCTCCCTCAGGCCTCACGGGCATCATTTCATTGCATGGTCCCAAGGCCCCATAATCTAGGCTCGAGCATTACCCCTGGCCACTACAAAGAAAACGGGTGTGGGGATTAGAGGGAAGCTGTGCATGGAAGGATGGCTCATTAGCAAGGCTGGGATTTGAACCCCACTTAGTTGGTCTCCAGAGTCTGTGCTCATGAACTCTTGCCAATAACAACAACAACACAGTGAAGCTATCTTTAATAAGTGCTCCCCACGAGCCAGGAGTCAAATGACTTGCATGGATTTACTCCTCACTGCCTGCCATTGGAGACTGTCGTCATTGTCATCATCCTCATCACCCTATTTGACAGAGATGGAAAATGAGGCTCAGAGAGGGGAAGTCTCACAAGCAGCAAATGGCCCAGCCAGTTTAAACTGAGCAGCTGAGCATGGTGTCGCACGCCTGTAATGCTAGCACTGGGGTGTTCGAGGCCAGCCTGGGCTACATAGCAAGAACCTCTCTCAAAAAACAAAAATAACAACAACAAAAGCAAAAGTTAAACCTGAGAAGTTCCACTCTTGAGCCCATGCCCTTAGTCTCTGCCAACCCGTACTCGTTGATAACCTTGGAAAGCGAGCTCCCTCAGTCCTCCCAGAAGCCCCTGCAGTTAATGCTTTTGACCCATTTACCAGATAAAGAAATTGAGGCCAGAAGAAGCCAATGGCCTCTCCCAGGTGATTGGGAGAGCAGGGATCTCAGTGCAGCCTCTACAGACACAGAGGCCACACTGTGCTTCTCTACATTGTGGGGGGATCTTTTAGACTCCGAGGAGCAACCACATATTCAGTCAACAAATGTTAACTGAGCAGGAAGCATGGGCCAAGCCTATGCTAGGGGTGACAATAGTGAGCAGAATATAAAAGCCCTTGACCAGGAGGGTGGGGAAGGGAGGTAGGAGCTAGGGGAGACCGAGACACCTGGCCAGAGGAAGCAGCAGCTCAGGAGGTGAGAAGCAAGCCAGGGGCCTCTGCAGGAGGAACAGTTCAGGTAGAGGCATCAGCAAAAGCAAAGGCTCTGAGGCCAGAGGGGCCAGGAGTCCAGTGTGGCCACAGCCAAGTGAAGAGGCATCAGGGAGTGGGAGGACTGAGGGCAGATGGGTGAGGAGAACACAGAGGATGGGAATGGGGGTAGGAGGGACAAGGAAGGTGGCTAACCTGGTGGGCCTTGCAGGACTTGGCTTTATCATGAATAAGACAGAGCTATGGAGCCAGGCATGGCGTGCACACCTTCGATCCCAGCACTCTGGGAGGCTGAGGCAGGAAGATCACACATTGGAACCCAGCCTGGGCCACTTAGTGATTTAGCAAGACATGGTCTCAAAGTAAAATAAATAAATAAATGAAAAGGGCTGGGATGTAGCAGTGCAAAAGTTTTGGTTTTGATCCCCAGTGCCACCACCAACTCCAAATAAAATTAAATTAAATAAGTAAATTTTTTGTTTTGGTACTGGGGATTGAACTCAGGACCCTGCACTTGCGAAGCAGGCAGCAGAACTACTGAGCTAAATCCCCAGCCCAATAAGTAAAGTTTTTAAAAGATAGAGCTATAGGGGGCCGGGGATTTAGCTCAGTGGTTTCACGGCCTGCTGCGCAAGCGCAAGGACCTGAGTTTGATCCCCAGTACAAAAAAAAAAAAAAAATAAGATGGAGCTATGAAAGATTCCTCCTTTCCTCTCTTTTTCTCTCCCTCCCTCCTTTCTTTCCTTCCTTTTTTAATCCTATATTTAATTTTCTGGCATAACAATTTAACCAAAGCCCTACATTTCACCTAATTAGTTTTTTTTAAGTGTCTATGCCTGCCTCCCCTATTAGTTTATCATTAACTAAGGCATAGAATTTTTAAAAAATTAATTATGGGAAATTTCAGACATAAGGTGGGGTAAATGGCATTTTGAACCCTGTGTCCCCATCACCTGGTTTCAACCAGCTCAGGGCACTGCCCCCTCTGCCTGGCCACATTCTTCTCCCTGGAATAGGTTGAGGCACATTCTAGACCACGAGTCCTTTACCTGTAAATACTTGAGCACACATTTGTCGGTGCGATAAGGACATTGTTTGAAGGCAGTCAGTTGTGCTATGTGATGTCATGCCATCTCTCAGGTGAGCTGTCACACCCACCCCCAGCTTCCTGTTGCTTTAAGGGTGATAGTGAGGGGTGGGGACTGGGAAGGAATTTTCATGAAACAACAACTATTGAGCCTTATTTTGCTCCATGCCAAGGATGAATCTGGAAAAATTCACCCTAGTTCCTTCATATCTTCCGGTCCCCCCCCCATTCTGTACCTCAGTGTCCCTGGTGGTATTGAGAATCTCAATCAATCTTTCTCTCTCCCCACCCCCAAGCTAGTTATGCTTTTATTTTCTCTCAACATTTTATTATAAAATATTTCAAACATCCAGGAAAGCTGGACGACTTAACAGTGAACACCTATGCACCTGTCACCCAGATATGACAATTCACACTGCCTACACCCTAAGCAAAAAGTCTGTTTCTCTTTTTGACCATGAGGATAGAACTTAGGGCCTCCTGCATGCTAGGTGAGCGCTCTACCACTGAGCCACATCTCCTGCCAACATATCCCATTTCTTCTCCCTATAGCTCCATCTCTCTTTGGGGTGTGGCTGCACAGACTCTGTTCTGACTGCTGTCCCTCCCTGTGTCTCTTCCCAGTATCTGGTGCTGATGCTCATCATCTACATCTTTGAGTGTGCCTCCTGCATCACATCCTACACCCACCGTGACTATGTGAGCAGACAGACAGGGAGGGCATGGCTAGGGGAGGGGGAGGTCAACCTCTCCCCCCACCCAGCCCTGCTGGCCTCTGCTCTTCCCAACCCTCACAGATGGTGTCCAACCCATCCCTGATAACCAAGCAGATGCTGACCTTCTACAGTGCCAACACGGACCAGGGCCAGGAGCTGACTCGCCTTTGGGACCGCATCATGATTGAGGTGGGCGCTGGGGCTGCGGTGCAGCTGAGTGGGACAGGGCTTGCCTGGCATGTTCAGGGTCCTGGGTTCCACCTCCAGCTCTATAAAGAAACAAAACAAAGCACACAAACAAAAAACATGATCTAGGTGGGCATGGTTTTTGGAAGGACCTGGGGTTCTATCTGTCCACAGAAGTAGGAAGGGCTCCTATCGTGCCACTTGTATATGAGTGAGGGCTTGAAAGATGGCCACTCAAGGGCCCCTATGGGGTAAGGGAACTTTGACCATTGCCATTTTCCAAAAGGGTAAACAGGCTCGGAAAGGGAAGGTCACTCACCAAGGCTCATACGACGGGTAAGTGGCAGAGCTGGGTTTCATACCTGGCACACTAGATCCGTGCCACCCCCACAGTGATAATAATAATAACCATAGCACCACCCATTTATTGAGCACCGACTCTTGCTCAGCACTGTTGAAAGCACTTGTAAAATTTCTATAATCCTCACAGCCACCCCTTGAGGGAGATTAGCTTTTGATTGGTAGGAAACTGAGGCCAGAGGTTGATGACTGTCGTGAGGTCACACAGCTGGTAAGTCACAGAACTGGAAGAATCCAAACCCAGGCCACCAGGTTCCAGCAGCCACACTCTTACTTAAGTTCAACATGATATTGCATGAGAGGAGGAAAAAGCTGAGGACTCAAGGAAAATTGAAGTCCCAACTCAGTCCAAGTCATACAGCCAGCCAGGAGCTGAACTGTGTTTGAAGCGTGCCCAAGCCTATCGGGCTTTGGGGGGTAGAGTTGCTTGTTTGTTTGTTTGTTTGTTTGTTTGTTTGTTTTGGTGTTGATATTAGGGATTGAACCCAGGGTCTTTACACTGAATTACACCCCAGTCCTTTTTATTTATTTTTAAATTTTTAATACAGGGCCTCACTAAACTGCCCAGGCTGAGGTCGGACTTGAAGTCCTCTTGCCTCAGCCTCCAAGACTGCCAGAAGCCAGCCTATATTTTCACCATTCAAGGGCTAAAAACTATGCACCCACTGGGAGTAGGAAAATTAAGAAATCTGTCTTTTTGTATCATTTTGTCAGCATAGTTGTCAGCAATATAATTTTTTTTAAAAGGCCTAAGTGTAGGTTTGGTCCAAACCTCCCATCAGCTTACCTGTCCTGGGCAGGCTGGGTCCAGCTGTGTTAAAGGCCAGCCCTGCGCTTGCTGGGTGACCTTAGGCACAAGATTGCCCTCTCTGAGCCCTAGCCTGCCTCGCTCTCACCTGTCTCTCCAGCAAGAGTGCTGCGGTACATCTGGCCCCATGGACTGGGTGAGCTACACATCCGCCTTCCAGGCAGCCACTCCGGAGGTAGTGTTCCCCTGGCCCCCGCTGTGCTGTCGCCGGACAGGAAACTTTATCCCCCTCAATGAAGAAGGCTGTCGCGTGGGCCACGTGGACTACCTGTTCATCAAGGTGGGCTCCTCACCTCACCGCAGCTGCCTCTCTGTCCTTTCCTGGTCTCTACTTCCTCTCTGGTGCTCACTTTCTCCCTCCCACTGTCTGTCTGTCTGTCTGCCTCCCCCTCTGCTCCCCTCTCTGGCTTTCTCTTTCCCTCCTCTCCCCCTGCTCTCCCCACTCTCCCTGCAAGTCAGCAGGATGCTCACAGCTCCGTCTGACCCACACCTGGCTCCTGCAACTTGTCTCAGGCTGCCCAGGAATGAGAGCAACAACCACAGTGATGTCAACAGCACAGTGCCAGTGATGACCCACGTTTGTTGAGTTTCTCCTTTATGTCACCTGTTCTTTCAGTGCTTTCAATTTTTATCTTATTTAATTGTCACCACAATCTGACAAGGTAAGGATTCCAAAATGACCTCACTGTACAGATGATAAGACTGAGAGGTTGCTCACTAATTAGGCAGGGAGCTGGGATTTGATTTTGAACAGTCAGGCCCCAAAGAGTTCTTTAATTACGCAAGGCCAGCTCAAAACCAGGGACAGGAGTAGGAATGTAGACTAAAGTCATGTTTGGTGGCACATGCCCATAATGCTAGCACTCTGGGAAGTGAGGCAGGAGGATCCTAAGTTTGAGCCAAGACTCCGCAACTTAATGAGACACTGTCTCAGAAAAAAAAAATTTTTTTTGGTATCAGGGATGGAACTCGGGACCTTGTGCTTTCGAGGCAGGCAGCGGAACCACTGAGCCAAATCCCTGGCTACAAAATTTTAAAAATGTTTTTTAAAAACACTAAGGATGTAGCTCAGTGCAAAGGGTCTGGTTTCAATCCCCAATATTGACTAAAAAGGAGGGTAGATAAGGAAAAAAACTGGTCCCACTGGCTCCTCTGACTGCTTTTGGCTGCTTGCAGGCCCTATGGCAGCACATCTTAAATCAAGTGGCCCAGAGAGGGCAGCCGGCTGCAAAGCATGGCCAGGGGCAGAATAGGACCGCCATTTCTCAATCCCGCTTCTGTGCAGAGCGCGATCATGCATCATCTCATGGAATCCTTGTGACTGCTCTCAAGATCGCCATTTCATGGAAGGGGGGGAAACTGAGGCTCAGAGGGTCAAAATCATACTAGGTCCTGCTGCCCAGTATGACAGAGGTGGCCTCCAGCCCAGTTGCCAGAGCATAAGCCCCAAGCTAGGACAGGGGCTGCATGAAGGGGCCCTGGCCCCACTCGAGCTCATTTGTAAATGAGCAGGTGTCAGAACTGGACTAAACCTAAGGATTTATTGCAGACCTTTGGGCTTGGTTCCACATCACCTCCCAGGCCCCTGAAGCCTCCTTGGGACATAGACACTGCCATGATCCCCATTGCACAGGTGGGAACTGAGGCCCAGGAAAGGAAATGACTTCCCCAAGGGCTTCCCCAGTCACACAGTGACTGGCCTTTGGCTGCCAGCCTCCTGGGAATCTTCTCCAATCCTCGCTGTCCCTCACCCAGGGCTGCTTCGAGCACATAGCCCATGCCATCGACAGCTACACGTGGGGCATCTCCTGGTTCGGATTTGCCATCCTGATGTGGACGGTGAGAGGCGGGAGCCTGTGGGCGGGAGGAAGCTGGGAGTGGGCCGGGCACCCCCGTCTCACTGCCTTCTCCTCAGCTGCCCGTGATGCTGATAGCCATGTATTTCTACACCACACTCTGAGGGACGAGAGGCAGAGCCACGCCTGCTCCTCGGCCTCTGGGCTCCTGCTTCTGCCTCCTCCTGCTGGGCCTACGCAGCTGCCTCACCTCTCCCCTGCCACCTCCCTCACCCTCCCCTTCTGCATCCAGGACCCCAAGCCCTACCTGGCCTCAGCTTCTCCCTATCGCTCCCTGAGTTCCTTCTGTGTGGCAAGCGTTACCACTGCTCCTAGTTTGTGATTGTCTAAGCCCTTGTAGACTGGGATCACCATGCTAGGGGTGACACATTCTGTCAGAGTCACTTTCTGGTCCCCACCATCACCCAGCACGGGGCTGAGCGTGGAACCAGATGCTCAATAAATACTAGCTGATTGAATGAATGTATGGATGAATTTATTTTCTTTTGGGGCAAGGTTGAACGAACAAGAACTCTCCCGATGGACGTGGCAGAAACCCAGCTGATGCTGGAATTTTTTGGTTCACATCACCAAGTCGAAAGGGTTGGCTTCGGGCATGTCTGGTTCCAAAGTTCAGTCTAGGTTGCTGGGAAACCTGCTTCCTTCTCTGACAGTATTTCTTGGGCAACACTAAACTTATATCTTTATAGCTAAGCAACACAGCAGCCAGAAAGGGCCTCTCTCCCAGTGCTTTAGCCAAGGTTAGGAATGAAATCTCACTGTCTTGGTTCAGGTACTTGGTTCCAGGTGAGGAAAGGCACTAAGTATAACTTAGTGTCCATCACTCTCCCTCCTTCATTTTCCCACCCCTGTTGGGGATGGAACCCAGGGCCTCACACATACTAAATAAGCACTTTACTGCTGAGCTCCATCCCCAGTCTTTTATATATATATCTTTTGGTACCGGGGATCGAACTCGGGTCCTTGCACTTGTGCAGCAGGCGTCAAACCCACTGAGCCAAATCCCCTGCTCACCTTTTTATATTTTTAGAGACAGGGTTTTGCTAAATTGCCCAAGTTGGTTTGGCTGGGATTACAGGTATATGCCACCATGCCCAGCTACACTGGTCTTTTTAAAGAAAAGGGTTAATGCTTTTTAAATAATGTTTAAGAGGCCAGGCATGGTGGCCCACACCTATAATCCCAGGGCTTGGAAGGCTGAGGCAGAAGAATCACCTGAGTTAGAAGGCAGCCTGGACTACATAGTGTGTTCAAGATCAGTCTGAACTACATAGTAAGACCCTTTTCAAAAAGTCAAATGACAATGACAATGATGATGGTGATGGTGTTTAAGAGACTTGGGAGATACTTTTAGAGAAAGAAAACTAACTTTTACTCTGCCCGTTTAAAAAATAATACAAATTTAGAAGTGGATACATTCCATGTTCCACTTCCCAGTATCTCCTCTCCCCACAATCTGTTCTAAACCTCTAGATAACTGATATTAAGACTAGACATTTTAGGACTGGAGATTTAGCTCAGTGGAGCCACATCTGCCTCACAAGCACAAGGTCCTGGGTTCTATCCCAGGTACAAAAAAAAAAAAAACTAAAATTTTTTTTTTATAGAGGAAGGTAAATGGGGCTGGGGATTTAGCTCAGTGGTTCCAGCACCTGCCTCGAAAGCACAAAGTCCCAAGTTCAATCCCCAGGACCAAAAAAACAAAAGGAAGGTAAATGTCCTTGTTAGCCTTTTGAAGGCTTATAGGTACACATTTCTGTATTTCTAAACAAGCATATACATGTGTTAAATGAAATCATGTTTAAATACTGCTTTACCTCTGGGAGGCTGAGGCAGAAGGATCACAAGTTGTTTGTTTGTTTGTTTGTTTATTGCAAGTTTGATCCCAGCCTGGGCAATTCAGCAACTTAATGAGACCTTGTCTCAAAAAAAAAAATTTTTTTTAAGTGTTTTGTTTTGTTTTTTAAAAGAAGAGCTGGGGCTGGGGCTCAGCCCAAAGGCCCTAGGGTCATTCCCAGTACCAAAATCAAACCAAAACAAAACAACACCCACTGCTTTACTAGTTGTTTCTCCACCTAGCCATACCGTGGTTATTTTTCCAAGCCAATATGTGTGAATTCACTTCTTTTTGAAAAAGAGTTGCAATATTTTCCAGAATAAAGCTGTGCCATGGTCATCGTAATTTTTATCAGTGAAAAAGTTCAAAAGCCAAACACAGTGCTGAAGTGCTTCCATTTTGATAAGAATTACACATCCATATCCCCTGAAAGAGCCCTCTGGGGAGAGGAGTAGGAGGAGATGGGAGAGGAGGAGGAATGTTCACATCATATATAACTT
Source organism: Heterocephalus glaber (assembly GCF_053883595.1). NCBI lineage: Eukaryota > Metazoa > Chordata > Mammalia > Rodentia > Bathyergidae > Heterocephalus > Heterocephalus glaber. The sequence goes on from NW_028258349.1 coordinate 12,171,830, forward strand.
GTGTCATGTTTGAAACAATTTTCATAAAGATATTTTCTTTTCAAAAACAAAAACTAATAAAGAGATTTCTAAAACAGTGAAAAATATCTGGATTTACTGTACAAACCAGATTGGGTATTTTGTTTGTTTTTTGTTTTAAACCACTTAGACATGATACACATCATATTTTAACAAGACTCCTTCTAGGCTAACTGGCCTAACTGGCTTTTCTGCAGTCCCTGGAATAAAATTTGTTCCTCATCACCAGGCACATATTTGACCAGCTTATAACCATGTCAAAGAAATCATGGGGGGGTCCCGTCCTCATCTGCTTTTTAGGTCTTGTGTGTCCTCCTCGTGAGTGGTCCACAGTGACTAAGTCTGTGACTCTGATTCTCCAAGAAGCAAAGAGGCAGCACTGCTTCCTTCCAGCCCCACCAAACTCAGCCTCAGTGTGTCCCTCTGTAAAATGGGATCGCAGCACTGCCAACCTCACACTATAGGGATTCCAGTTTCAGAGCTGAAGAAATGATCGACCCTTGAATCAGGGACTTTCTCCATACCTCTCTTGTCAGAACAAAATGCAAAAATAAATTGCTTCCTGGGACTGCAACTGTTTCTGGTGGACCCCAATTTCAAGTGTTTGGAGCCCTACCTATCCTCAACACCAAAATGACCCAAATATTTGCAATTTTTTAATATTAATTTTTATTGGTACATTTTTACCATACATATTGATCACATTCATCATAATTTGTACCTGTACATAATATATTTTATTTTTCCCATTCCCCTCCCCTCCCTTCAACCTTTCTTCCCTTCCCTATTTACACAACTTTGTTTCCATTGTTTTCCTTCCATTTCTTCTTTCAACCCTATTCCCTTCATTCCCTTCCCCCGCCCCCTCCCCTTGTTCCACTTCCCATTTGAACATTTTCTTCCTACTTCTCAATATCTATTCTTCATTTTCTCCTTATTTATGCTTTGGATTTCTCACACAAGTGAAACAATATAATATTTAAACATGTGTGTCTGATTTATTTCACGTGAAGTGCATCCATTTATTTCTCAAAGTGTGTCTATTTACCTAAAAATGTCTCAAATTCATCCTTCTTTATGGCAGAGTAGTACTCCATTGTATATAAGAACCACATTTTCTTTATCCATTCATCCATTGATGGGCATATGGGCTGTTTCCAAGATTTAGCTATTATAAATTGTGTCTAGCTATAAATTGTGTTAGCTATTATAAACATGTGTGTGCATATATTGCTGTGGTATGATGCTTTTAACTCTTTTAGGAAGATATCTAGAAGAGGTATAGCTGGGTCAAATGCAACCCCTAGTTTTAGTTTTTTTGAGGAATCTCCATATGGATTTCCAATTTACACTCCAACCAACAGTGGAGAAGGGTTCCTTTTTCCACACAACCTTGCCAGCATTTGTTATTGGTTGATTTCTTAATGATAGCAAATTTTCTGGAGTGAGATGGAATCTGTGTTGTTTTAATTTGCATTTCTCAAATGACCGGTTATGTTACATTTTTTCCACGTATCTATTTGCTGTTTGTACTTCATCATCTGAGAAGTGTCTATTCATTTCAGATGTCCATTTTTGGATTGGGTCTTTAAATTGGGGGGGGGTATGGTTTTTTGAGTTCTTTATACATTCTAGATATGAGTCCTTTGTTTGAGCATTGGCTGGTAAAAATTTTTATTCCCATTTTGTGGGTTGTCTCTTCACTCTATTGGTGGTTTCTTTAATACTTGCACTTATGAAAGAAAGTCACACTAGAAAATTCTTAGTGCTTTCACCAAGTGATGACCAACCTCTGGGGCCAGTGTATGTTAGGGTTAATATATTTGGCTGAGGGTCTTTTGAACCTAGGGCCTCATGCATGGTAGGCAAGTGCTCTACACCTGAACTATATCCCCAGGCCTTTTTAAATTTTTATTTTATTTTGAGATAAGGTTTTACTATGTTGCCCTGGCTGGCCATGGACTTTTGATTCTCCTGCCTCAGCCTCTCAAGTAGCTGGGATTACAGGTGTGCACCATCATACTTAGCTTAATAGAAGATCTTTTAAAAATGTTTATGTGGCTGGGGATTTGGCTCAGTGGTTTTGCTGCCTGCTGCGCAAGCAAGCGGAAAGATCTGAGTTTGATCCCCGGCACTGAAAAAAAATATTTATGAGGTTATTGGAAAATAAAATGTATAAAATCAGTTTTCCCTTAAAATCATATTGCAAAAAAGAATACTTAATGGCAAGTGAGAACACATGCATTTTTTAAAAAAGAAGATATGTTTATGGTTACACTAAAATTAAAAAAAAAAAGAAGCCAAGCATGATGGTGCACTCCTATAACCCTGCACTCAGGAGGTTGAGGCAGGAAGATTGCCATGTGAGGCCAGTGAGTTCAAAGCCAGTCTGGACTACATAGCAAGACCCTGTCTCATGAACCCCTCAAATAAATAAATAACTTTTAAAAAAAGATAACAAGTTATCTCTAATGTTAACATTGGGTTTTTTGTTGTTGTTTTGTTTTTGTTTTGAGACAGAGTCTCACTATGTAATTCAGGCTGGCCTTCAACTCGCTATGTAGTCCAGGCTGGCTTTGAACTCACAGTGATCCTCCTGCCTCTGCCTCCCGAGTGCTGAGATTACAGGTGTGTGCCACCACTCCCAGCTAACACTGGTTATTAAGGAAGGGGGGGCCGGAGATTTAGCTCAGTGGTTCCGGCGCCTGCCTCGCAAGCGCAAGGTCCCGAGTTTGATCCCCGGTACCAAAAAAAAAAAAAAAAGGAAGGGGAGACACAGGGGATTTTTTATTACATTCTTTGGGTATTTTAGTATTAATATTTTCCCAGTATTTTATGATGATAATTGCTTTTGTCCTCCAAGAAAAATAAAAACTTAAATGGTAATAAAACGGGGTGCAAGTCCAGCACGGTGGCCCAATCTTCTTTATTCCCAGATGCTGAGGAGTTCGAGGCCACAATGGACAACTTAGTGGGATCTTGTCTCAAAATACAAACTAAAACATGCTGAGGATGGCTCAGTGATACAGCTCTTGCATGTGCAAGGCCCTGGGTTCAATTTCTAATACCACAAAAATAAATACATAAATAAATGCCCCTGATGGACATGAGATATACACCTGGAGAAGGAGGGAAGAGTTATTCTGCTAAACATTTTCAACTTTGCCTGAGCAGTCGGGACAGGACGGGCCTTCCCAGGTGCCCGGCCTAGGGATGGAGCTGGCTTGTGGGTGGCCAGGTGTGTAGGCCTGCGTCTCTGGCTCAGGTCTGCCACTACCCTCTCAGGCTCCATGTGGCCACAAACCCGCAGAGTGTGGCTTGACCAGGCTGGCCGGGCCTGAGCCGGCAGGACAGGTTTGTTTGTCCTAACCTCCTCACTGAGAAGCCAGTGCCTCTGGGTGAGAGGGGAGCAAAGAGGTGAGAGGCAAGGCCAACTCAACACAATAGGGAAGCAGCCTTTGATGGCAGTTTCTACTGAACCTTTACATGGCCACATCCCTCTGTGGTGTTTAACCATCCATGGCTCCCCAGTGCCACATGTGGCTTGGTCCCTTGCTATTTCCCCAGGCTTTCCTCTCCTGCCACTTCCTCAGGTCTGCCCCACAGAACCTCACAGTCTCTACCATCTGAGATCATAGAATAAAAAGAATAACCTGTAATGTTAGATAACAATTAGGCAGGCCACTCACCTCTGATCATATTCATTGTTGTTTCCACTCCTTCCATGAAAGCAGGTTGGTTTTCTCACTTAAAAGTATAACCCACACCCCTTCAATCCACCTCTGGGAGTCCACCTCTGGGAATCTTTCCTGTAAATGCACTGTGGAGCATGTGCAAAGAGCAATGGATGAGGGTAATTAAAAAACATAACTGGGGGCCGGGGCTTTAGCTCAGTGGTTTCACTGCCTGCTGCTCAAGCACAAGGACCCGAGTTCAATCCCCGGTACAAAAAAAAAAAAGAAGTCATAAAACACATAACTGGGCTGGGGATTGGCTCACTGGGAGACTGCTTGCCTGGCATGCACCAAGCCCTGGGTTCCATCCTCCACACTACAAAGAAAAAAAAAGCAATAACAACTAAGAAACCACCTAAATCACATTAGAAGGGAATTCATTAAGTAATTCATTTCTTTCACACCATAGAATACTATGCAGCTAAGCTTTTTTTTTCTTATGCAGCTAAATTTAAAGGAACCACATTTAGATTTACTGATATGGAACTATCTCCAAGAACTGTCATTCAATGAGAAAAATGACAGCACAAAACTGGTATACTAGATTGGATCCTGGAAGAACAATAAATACAAAAAAATAAATTAGTGGAAAAAAAACCAAGTGCAACCCAAATAAACTGTGGAGTTTAGTTATTAGTATTGTACTGATGCTAATTTCTTAGTGTTGGTAACTGTGCCATGTTACACAGTATGTTAATATTCCTGGTCTTTTTTTTTTTTTTTGGTACCAGGGACCAAACTCAGGACCTTGCATTTGCCAGGCAGTTGCAGTGCCACTGAGCTACATCCCTGGTCCTACAGTATGTTAATATTACAGGCAAATGGGGTGACCTGTATACAAGAGCACATTGTATTGTTTTTCTTTTCACAATTTTTTTCTGTGCTGGGTATTGAACCCAGGACTTCATGTGTGCTGGGCAAATACTCTACCACTGAGCTATACCCTCAGTCCTTTATATAACTTTTCTATAAATCTAAAATTAATTCAAAGGGAAAAGTCTATTTTTAAGACACAATCTCTAGTTCTGATTTATGTAAAACTCTAGAGAGAAGAGAAAAAGCAGAAAAGTTTGTGTATGAACAGGATATGTCCCTTCTTACAAATGGTGTATTTTTTGTAAGGTGTGGTGGCACGTGCCTGTAATCTCAGTACTCAGAAGGCTGAGACAGGAGCATTGCTGTGAGTTCAAGGCCAGTCTGAACTATAGAGCAAGACCCTGTTTCAGAAAAAACTGTTTATTTTCATGAGTAGTTTTCCTTAAATCCAGGATGCATTATCCAGTTTGGCAAATGATAATGATTTTAAAAATACTTTACACTTACACGTGCATCATGACTTTTTTCAGAGGATCCAATACCATTATTTGAAACTTTGTATTCAATGGCATCATTTCAAAATGTCTTCAGTTTGGAATGCAGAAAGAAATTACACAAACCAAACTAGTGACACATGCCTGTAATCTCAGCACTCTGGCAGGCTGAAGCAGAAGGACTGCAAATCAAGCCCAGCCTCAGTAACTTAGTTTCCACTTAGCCAGACCTTGTCTCAAAGCAAAAAACAAAGCAAAACAAAAAAGAGTTGGGGAGGTAGCTCTGTGAGAAGGCACGAGGTTCTATCACCAATAGCGGAAAAAAAAATTGAGAAGGGCTGAGGGGAGGGGGGAAAGGGTAAGGGAAAGGGAAAGAAAAGAAAAAATTACAGAGGGAAAGTGAAGAAAAGGGATGCTTCACCAGAAACCAACTCACCAAATGTTCAGGTTAAGTGAACAACTCATCGATCAAAAATGCTTTTAACAATGTTAACTAAAGCAGTTTAATGGGTTGTAGAGCAATAGACTTTTTATTGTGATCCCCTCAGACTATCCCCACTGGGCTAGTAAAGTCCTACAACAGAGACAGAGCAGACAGCAGGGCATGCGCTTTGCAGAAGGGCAGGAAGCTGTGGGTGGCGACATTCTGCCAGAATGCCGGGCCTTGGACTTCGCTGTCTCCCCAGGGCCGCCTTAAGGACCCCAGTGGTCCTTAAGTGGAGTGAGAACCCCCCGAAATGGAAAATTCACATTGCTATGCAAGGCCTTGGAGAATGGTGATGTAAATCCTGGCTACTTGAGGGATGTGCTATTACAAGAACAGACTTTTCAGTTGTGGTGAGAGGCGATCTCATGCAGAAGAAAGCTGTGCTGGCCAGTTATAGCTGCCCTTGTCCTAGGTGGTAAATTTGTGAATATATTTTTAGTAAAAGGGTCAGGGACTTAGCTCAGTGGTACCCTGCCTGCCTTGCAAGCACAAGGTCCTGAGTTTGGTCTCCAGTACCACACAAATAAAATTGCAACCTTTTTAGCAAAATTGTGAATATCATTGATTCACTAGTACATTCATTCAAATACTTATTCCTTGCTGATTTGGTACATCAGATGCTTTTCTGGAATCTGGGGACTGAGCAGAGAATACATCAAATCTCAGTTTTTCCCTTTGCAAGCTTATCTTCTGGGCACAGGGTGAGAGTGAGACAGATAAAACCAGTAAGAGGATGCACACCTGTAACCCCAACTTTGGGAGGTTGAGGCAGGAAGATCACAAGTTCAAGCTCAGCCTCGGCAACTCTGTCTCAAAATAACAAATAAAGGGCAGGGGATTTAGCTGAGTGGCACTGTGTCTGCCTCGAAAGCCCAAGGTCCTGAGTTCCATCCCTGGTACCGAAAAAAAGAAAAAAGGACTGTGGGTGTAGCAAAGGCCCTGGGTTCAGTCCTTAGTATGGGGGTCGGGGGGGAGGCAGCCATACATACATGTCAGAGGATGATCAATGCTAAACAGAAAAAGAAAAAAAAAAAACCTAAAACAGAACCTAGCCAGGAAAGGAAGGGAGGATTCCCATTCAGACTCGACGTGGAACTTGCTGCAGTGTGGTGTCCCCACTGGATGGTTTCTCGTTGTCTTGGCAGGAGGCTGTGGTGTCCATCGCCATTGTGGAAAACTCCCGTTGACCATTCCTGGGGCACCTGCCTGCCCTTGGAGTGGGAATGGCCTGCACTCCATCCACAGATCCCAGCCTGCGGTCTGTGAGTGGGGAACGGCTCTAGTCCTGGGACTGTGGAACAGTTTATAATTACTGGGGATGGAAAGAACTGTTATCCTCTCTCCCCATCAACCTTCCTCCTGACGATTCAGGAGAGACTAACTAAAAAAGCACTGAGAATTTAGTGTTAGCCTTTGTCATCACTGTTGTTTGTCAGGCGAGGCCTGGCCAATAGAGGGAGCTGGAAGTCTGCAGCAGGAGCTGCGCCATCTCTTCCCTGTTCTAGCGCTTTGCTCTGTTCCTTCCGGGCTGTGAACAGCAGGTGGCTAACTTCACACTGCAGCCAATGATCTCCAGTGCCTTTCCGAACCTAGGTAGGGAGGGCCGCTTACCAAATGCTGCGGACCTTTCTCATCGAGAGAGTAAAGGAAACGTCTTCCTCCAAATAGAGAGGAGGTTGACAGAGCACGGAACAACTCAGATAAGTCCAGTTTGGAGTAAATGAGTTTATTAGGATTTATTTCCAGAGCAGTAAAGGACTTGTGGACTGCAGCACTACCAAATTGCCAACCTCCTCTTTGCTAAGCTACTGGCTTTATAGGGTGCTAATTAAAATAGCAAGAGCTAGATCAAAAGCAAGAAGGGTGCTGGGGGAAAGTTGTGTGGACTCCGTCCCCGTCTCGTCCGTATCAGGAAGCTCTGCCTGGCTGCAGTGATGGATGACCTTGTGCTGGCATCTGGCATGCTGTCCCAGTACCTGATCATAGCCCACTGGCCAGCGACACAGGGGCCACTACAGATGGAGCTGCTTTGCCTGGATTCAGAGGACAATTCTCACCACATCAAGACAGAGAACTATTAAAAACATGAAATAGAATCATTATGTCTCATTAAAGTAACTACTTTCTCAGTTCCTCAGCACATAGAAACAGGAAGATGCAAATCGGAGAAAGTAGAGCAATAAGAAAGTGGTCTTGGGCCAGGGATTTAGCTCAGTGGTTCCACCACCTGCCTCGCAAGTGCAAGGCCCCAAGTTCAATCCCCGGTACAAAAAAAAAGAAAAAGAAAAAGAAAAAAAACAAAGTGATCTTTTTTATTTCTTTCTTTCTTTCTTTCTTTTTTTTGGAGACAGGGTCTCACTAAGCAATTCAGGCCGACCTTGAACTCATTATGTAAACCAGGCTGCCCTCAAACTCATGGCAATCCTCCTGCCTCAGCCTCTGGGGTGCTGGGATTACAGGCGTGTACCACCACACCCAGCCTCTTTTTGAGGAGCTATGCCAAGGCATGGTGAAAAAAAAAAATCAAAAGAAGACTCTTAGTATTAAAGTTCACCACATAAAAATAAATTCTGAATACTGAGGAAACTAATCTGGAAACTGAAGAAAATTTTGAACTTTCAAGCTCTATACTCAGATTCAAGGCAAGTGATATTTGCCTTAAAATGACTGTGGTCTGGGACATATCAGGTAGCTTTTTAAATAACTCCCCAAATAAGGTGCCTTAGAATAATGTTTTTGTTTTTAGCCCCCAATCCTGAGAGTCCATGGGGCTGGGCTCAGATGAACAGTTCTGTTGGTCTCCCCTGGGCTCACTCATGCCACAGCAGCCTGCTGGTGGGGTGGCTGGGGGCAGGCTGTCTAGGGTGGCCTCACTCACTGTGTGGCAGTTGGGGCTGGATAGCAGTTGGTGTAGGGGGCTGGGTGATGGGTCACGTGTCTACAGCAGGCCAGTGCTGGCTTATTCACATGGCAGGACTCACAGGGTTCCCAAGAGCAGAAAGACAGAACACCTCCCAACTGTACAAGTGTTATGGTCTATGTCTAGGTGGGCATCCAGAGCCTCATGCACTCATAAGTGGGGCTTTTGAAAGGTGGCTGGATCATGCATGTGTGATTAGTCCTCTGATTGGTTTAGCATAAATTGGGGATAATGGAATTACTGAAGAGGGAAGCTCCACTCTGGGTGTGGGTGGCAACAACCAATAGGCTCATAGCCTGGATGGATTATAAAGGGAAGGAAGGCAGGCAGGCAGGCTGCTCCTTCCTGCCTGCCATGCCATAAACTTTTTTTTTTTCTGCCATGCTGCCCTGCCTTGGAACCAGCTGACTATGGACTGAAACCTCTACAGACTGTGAGCTAAAATCAACCTCTCCTGCTTTTTTTTTTTCTTAGATTCTTTTATTGGTATATTTTAGGTATACAATACATTTACATTTATCATTGGGTACTTGTACCTTTACATGATATATCTTGGTTCTAATTTTTTCCCCATTTCCTGTCCTTCCTTCACCCCCTCCACCCTTCCCTATTTACAAAGACTTTGTTTCCATTTTTTCCTTTCTCATAATTTTTCCTTTCCCTTCTTTCCTTCCCCCTACCCCTCCCATTTCCCCTACCCCTTTGGACCTTTTTTTCGTATTTCTTTGAAGCTCCAAATGCTTGTGTTTCATTTCCAGGAAATGTTTGTAGAATCATTTATGATGATGATGTGTTTCTCTCTTTTCTCTCTTTTTTTCTTTGAATGCCTATTATTTAGACATTGGGCTTCTTAGACGATTCTTCTAATTTTGTTTTCTTTTCTCTTCAATTTTCCAACTTTGACTATTCATTCCACTTTCTATGAGACTTACTACCGAGTTTTTTTTGTTTTTTGGGGATTTTTGTACTGGGGAATAAATCCAAAACCTTCACACTGAGCTGTATCCCCAGCCCTTGCTTATTTTTAATTTTGAGACATATCTCACTAATTGCTTAGGCCAGGCTAACAATCTTTTTACCTCAGACCCCCAGAGTGCTGGGGTTATAGGGGCACACCACCATGCCTATTACTGAATTTTTCCATTTCTACTGTCATCCTTTTAATTTCTAAGACTACGTTTATGGCCTCTAAATGTTCCTTTTTTGTTATATCATGTTCCCTTTTCTTAGATGCAGTATCTTTTGTTATTTAATTCTTTTCTCCTTGTGTATTCTGATTTCTCTACACAATGCTTTTATTTCTGTGTATTTGTTGTTTGTTTTGGTGTTTATCATCCACATTACCACATTATCAGCTCTCATCAGGTATCTGGTGATATTGGGATGACTGATCATAATTTCTTGATCATATGCAATCACTGTTGTACAGAACCATCAGTTTGACTGGAAGCTCTTACCCTGATTCAGAAGTCAAGTGTATGGAGCTTTGAACTTTGTTTGGCAAAATAGGGTTGTTGGAGACCTTCCTGTGTCAGTGTTTTTAGGTCTGTTCTTCTTAGATTACCTAAGCACTCTAAGTACTTAAAAGAGTGTCTGACATATAGCAAGTGCTCAATACATGTTAGCTGTCATTGTCATTATTATTGTAGAAAATATGTGCACAGAAAAAAATATATATATATTAACAGATAACCTCAAAGTACACAGCCTTGCTAGGAACCTCAGACAGGCTTACAAAAATGCGATCATTTTCACAAACTTTGACAGTTTTGATACTTCAGTGTTGACAGGTGAGTGGCAGACAACATGAATAGAAGAAAGACACAGGGTCATCACAGGAGGGGATGGGAAGACAGCTGATTGACTGGGGAGGTGCAGTGGCTAGAACAGATCCCAAGTAGTCCTAATGGCTTTCAGAACACCCTCATTAAGCCAGTGTCTAGTCCCTCTCCATCTCTGAAGTCCTAGTTTGGTGGGTCCAGGCACACTTGGGGGCAGATCTGTAAATTAGCTCCATAGCTCCACCAGTGGCCATCCATTTGATGGGTGATAGCTCCAGAGGACGACTAGTTTGTAGGGGTTTCAGTCCATAGTCCGCTGGATTTAAGCCAGGACAGCATGGCGGAGGCACAGAGGGGAGAAGAAGCTGCTGGCTTCAGGCAACCAGGAAGCAGAGTGAACCTCTCCTGCTTTAACTTGTGGGTATCAGGTATTTTGTCCCAGCAATCAGAAAATAACTAAGACAAGAAGCAATTATTAAGTCTCTGCTTTTGGCACATTTGCTGTTGTCTCATTGATCAAAGCAAGTCTTGTGGCTGAGCCCAGATTTAGCTGGAAGGTGATTAACCAAGAGTATACAGATATGGAGGAGAATCATGGAAGCCATTCTAACAAACAGTCCACCACACAGGGGATGCAATAAGATGACAAGATAGCAGTTCGCACCAGAAGTATCAAATGCCTCTACCTGAGAGCAATCTACTGTCAGGATTTCCTCAAATAGAGGAGGTACCAGGAAGAAGCCACCTGATGAATAATGTCAACAGGAGCCTGGACCTTGGGCCATTCCTCCAGTAACAAAGAACCATCCTGGGAATAGATGCTTTTTTCAGTATTTCAGATATCACAGAGCTTAGAAAGACCTTGACTTGTATTTAAAGTCATGTTTCAAAACTCAAGGCTGGGAATTTAGCTCAGTGGTTCCTCCACCTGCCTCAAAAGTGCAAGGTCCTGAGTTTGATCCCCGGTACCAAAAAAAAAAACCTTTTAGGCCTGGGGATTTAGCTCAGTGGTGCTGCCACCTGCCTGGCAAGTGCAGGGTCCCGAGTTTGATCCTGGGTACCAAAAAAAAGATGAAGAAGAAGACAAAACTCAAGTAGGAGATCTATTAAAGACACGAAGATTCCCTTGAGGCCTTTTAGATGCCATCTCAGATACCCTGGGTACCTAAATGGAAAGATATAAAACAGAAAATGTATAAGGCAGTGCAAGGTCCTGAGTTCAATCCCCAGTGCCAAGAAAAGAAAAGAAAATGTATAAGGTTAAGAAAATGGTCTTTTTCTACAGTGCCACTTCAAGTCCTATTGAAAACATAATCAAAAGAGGTTCCTTAGTGTTCAAGTTCTTTTTGCTATATATAAAGAACAACCAAGCTGGGCTATACAAAGAGAACACCTGTAATCCCAGCTATTAGGAAGGCTGGGATAGAAAGATTGAAAGTTCAAGGCCAGCTGGGAAACTTAATGAGACCTTGGGTCAAAATAAAAAATGAAAATGGCTGGTGATGTAGCACTTGGCTAGATGTGTGAGACCCTGTATTCAGTCCCCAGCACCGCAAAATCAAACAAAAAGAACATTTAAAATCAAATTGACATAGAATTCCCACCTCATCACTCTTTTTTTTTTTTTTTTTTGTACCAGGGATAAAACTCAGATCCTTGCACTTGCAAGGCAGGCAGCAGAACCACTGAGCTAAATCCCTAGCCCCTCATCACTCTTTTTAACGTCTATTGGAAGTCCTGTTAATGCAGTAAGACAAGAAAAGGATATACAAGGTATACAGATTGGGAGGGAAGAAATAAAACTCTATTCACAGATGACATGATTGTCTATGTAGAAAATCCTAAAGACTTGATGAGAAAACCTCCTAGAACTAATGAGTGATTATAGCAAGGTTACAGGATTCAAGGTTTATGTACAAAAGATCAAACTGCAAGTCCGAGCATTGCATCTGCTGATCATATCACCATCTGACTGATGCGATGCCGGCTGAATTACCATCAGGAATTACAGATGGGTCTAGAAATAACAGATGCCATAATTGATGCCTTTTGGAGAGTCACAGTAATGAGACACAAATGCTATTCCCTATTAGACTTTCCCAACCTTCCCCTAAGAAAGTGATCACCAGTCAAGTTCAAACTAGAATGAGTTTATGGTACAGTTTCATACATGGCCCCAAAACTTTTCTTGGTAAAGGCCAATTTTCTAATCAGGAAAGAATGGGGTTAACAGTCATTGTAAGCCACATAATACTTTATACCTTAATACCAAGGTATTTTGGGGCCGGGGATTTAGCTCAGTGGTTCTGCTGCAGCTCCGCAAGCGCAAGGACCCAAGTTCAATCCCCGGTACCAAAAAAAAAGAAGAGAAGAAGAATACCAAGGTATTTTGTGGATAAGCAGAACTACTGGAATCCCAGATACTTATTTGTAGGATGGTTACCATGTAAATCATTAGGCAGAGGGATAAAACCCCAAAGTTAATGTTCTGAAAACATGGCTTTTTAATTGCTGGAAATAAGACAGTCCTCATTTAGGGGTCTACCCATTTTAAAAAAGACTACTGGGACTTAACCACCAAGGCATGCTGTCAGGACTTATGACCTGCCACTCAGATTTGAGACCTGTCTTTTTTTTTATAGTTTTGTACATCTGGTTTACAGAGCCTCAATGTCCTCTTTTTGTACAGTACACCTTGTTTATACCGTACTGTAATTTTTGCTGAATGTACTATACAGAACAGTTCTGTGGGCTTACGTTTCTGTTATACATTACAGTATTGAATGTAAGAGTTCTGCAAATAAAATGAAGGTTCATCAAGTTGGAGTTTCCTTTGACCATTTCTTTGTTCTGAATATTGCAATGTACATACCGTATACAATTCCTCACTTAATAAGCAATTCATCTGACCACCCAGTCACAGGAATGGATCTCAGTCATTAAACGAGGAGTGCCTGTACCAGTTACAGTTATTAAAATTTTTTTAGACATTTTGCAAGTATTTCATAAAATGTGTTATTTATTTATTGTGTTGTGGCTTGAACCTAGGCTTTATGCATGCTAGACAAGCACTCTATGTCTAAACTACACCCCCATCCCTGAAAGGCCTTTTATTAAGATCTGGGTAATCAAATGATGGGTGATTTTCTTACCATTTTTACTTCCATTTTCATATACTGTATTACTGTTTTATATGTATAAAGGTCACACTTGAGGCTGTGCTGTGAACTCAAAGACCCTCAGGCATCCGCTCAAGTCAGTGCTGTGCTCTCTGGAGAACTGCTTCCCATGGCAGTTCTAGGTGACACAGGCCCACATTTGTCACAGATACTGGGCATGTCCGGTACGTGTCATTCTGCTTCTCTGTGGTGAGGCCCCTGCCTGGGAAGCCATCCTCTTCCAGGCCTCTCAGCTGGGAGATGCTGTACAGAGCCCAGCCAAGGCCTCCACATTTGTCTACAGGCTACAGGGACTTCTGCTGTATCTCAGTTTCTCCTCATCTTCACTGTCAGTGCACGAAGCAATTTGCTCCATTTGTTGGTGTCCATACTGGTCGTGCCACTTGTGCCCTGATTGTGTACCATCTTGCCCATCCTCTTAAGCACTACAGATGTGACTTCGAGTTTTGCTTAGTTTGTTCTTCTTGCCTGCATTCTTAGTTGAGCAGACTAGAGGTGAAATATTTGAAGGCAGTGTCTAGTCTTCTCCATGGCTCAGCGCAGGTGGGATGCATTATAGGAGTTTAATAAATAAGTGAATGCAAGTCAGTACCTGTCTGTCTCTATTTATCTCTGTCTCTCTGTCTCTCTGTCTGTCTGTGTCTGTCTCTCTCTCTGTACTAGGGATTGAACCCAGGGCTTTCATCTAATCCCTTTCACCCCAGCCCTTTTATATTTTTTATTTTGAGACAGGTTCTCACTAAATTGTCCTGGCTGGGCTCAAATTTGAGATTCTCCTGTCTCAGCCTCCCAGAGTACTGGGATTACAGGTCTGCACCATCACACTTGGTGAATGCAAATCATTTGATGACTACACACCAGCCTCATGGAGTTAGAACACCTGAATTCTAAGTTTAAATACCTGTGCAACCTTGGACACTAAACCTCAGAGATAATCATGGCCTCGAGTTCCTCAGAAATCAAAGCCTGAGGAAAGTCCTTTATGCTTTGAAAAATACATTGTTGTTTCTAAATCTGTTATGAACATCTGTGCAGCTGACTTGAGCTCCTGAAATTTAGCCAACTCCCTGGCTCCAGACAAACTTCTTGCTGTATTAATACACAAAATTCACTCTCATTTTAGGGCCTTTGCACTTGCCACTTCTCCTGGGAACATATTTCCTCCAGATTTTCCCATGACAAATATCCAGTCTTAATTTTCCAAGTCTATATCAGAGTCAAGGCAGATGATGTTGACTGCAAGGAAACAACTCGGCTTCAGGACACTGGGGAAAAGAAGAGATGCTGCTGTTCTATTCTCTCATTTAATCCTCTCAACAGCCCTAAGAGGTATGTACTGCTATTGTTCCCATTTTAAAGATGAAACAGTTGGAGCCTGGAGGGGTTAAGGAAATTGCCTAAGGTTTCACAACTAATAAATAGCAGGGCCAAGACACGAATCCAGGCAGTTTTGGATCCAGCACCCAAGTACTTAACCATAGGCTCTCTGCTTCTTGAGATCCATTAAAGCTTGTTAGCAGAGGGTCCAGCATGGTGTAGGTGTTCAATAAGTAACTGTTATTTCCCTACTCCTCAAAGACATTTAACTCCCCAAATCAAACCCAGGGCCTCTTAGAAGTCAGGTGAGTTATCTATCACTGAGCTACACTCCAGTCCTAATTTTTAGAATACCCTTTTCTACAATACCAATTATTTTGCCAGAAGTTTGAGGACTTAAAAATATGTGCCAAGTTTGCTGACGATATGATACTTTACATAGAAGACCAAAAAATCTCGGCCAAAAGACTTCTGGACCTAATTGACAGATTCAGTAGAGTAGCTGGATGTAAGCTCAACACTCAAAAAGCAATAGCCTTCTGATACACAAATAGCAGACTCCCTGAGAGAGAAATTTGCGAAACAATTCCTTTTACAATAGCATCCAAAAAAATGAAATATCTAGAAATCAACCTCACAAAGGAAGCAAAAGACCTCTACACTGAAAACTACAGCACTCTGAAAAAGGAGATCGAGGAGGATATAAGAAAATGGAAAGACATCCCTTGTTCCTGGGTAGGAAGTGCAGGGGCAGCATTACTCCTCAGTCCCTGTGAGAACCACATGCATGTCTGTACACACACATACATAACACACACACACACACGCACACACACACACGCACTCACACACCAGGCATATGATTCCATAAAGCTGGAATAATGTAGATTCTTTGTCCTAATGCTAATGAGTTTCATAGTGTTGACTCACAGAGCTTGAAGTAGACCAGTTATTCCTTCTGGCCACCAGTCTTGGATTTGTAAAAGGAGATAATTATTCTTTCTAATCCTTTGTTGTTGGCTGCCTTGAGTACTGTACCTCTGTTATAGATTAGGGCAGGATGCCTTAAGTTTAAAAACTATTGAATGAATATAGTGAAAATGGCCATACTTCCAAAACTACTATATAGATTTAATGCAATATTGATTGAAATTCCAACAATATACTTCACAGAACTAGAGAAAACAATCCAAAAATTCATTTGAAAGCAGAAGAAACCCACAATAGCAAAAGCAATTCTGGGCAACAAAGACATGGCTGGGGGTATCACAATCCTCAACTTGAAACTATACTACAAAGCTACTGTGATAAAAACAGCATGCTACTGGCAAAGAAACAGGCCCACGGATCAGTGGAATAGATTAGAAGATGCAGAAACAACTCCAGACATACTCGGCCACCTCATCTTTGACAAAGGAGCCAAACGCCCTCATTGGAGAAAAGATAGCCTGTTCAATAAATGGTGTTGGAAAAACTGGATTTCAATCTGCCAAAGATTAAAACTAGACCCATATCTATCACCGTGCACTAAACTAAGATCGAAGTGGATTAAAGAGCTAAATATCAAGACAGAAACAGTAAACTTGCTAGAAGATAAGTTAGGTAGAACTCTTGAAGACATTGGCATAGGAAAAGACTTTATGAACAAAACTTCAGTAGCACAGGAACTAGCACAAAGAATCAACAAGTGGGACTTCATCTTATTAAAAAGCTTCTTCACTGCAAGAGTAACTATCAACAGAGCTAAGAGACAACCTACAATATGGGAAGAAATTTTAGCAGCTGTACCTCAGACAAAGGGCTACTATCTAGAATATATAAAGAATTGAAAAAAATCAGACCCCCAAATTCAAAGACCCAATTCAAAAATGGGCATCTGAAATGAACAGACATTTCTCAGACAAAGAAGTAAAAACAGCAAATAAATGTATGGAAAAATATTCAACATCACTGGTCATTTGAGAGATGCAGATGAAAACAACACTGAGATTCTACCTCACCCCACAAAGAATGGCTGCTATCAAGAAATCAACCAATAACAAATGCTGGCGGGGGTGTGGGGAGAAAGGAACCCTTCTCCATTGTTGGTGGTAGTGCAGACTGGTGCAACCACTGTGGAAATCAGTATGGAGATACCTCAAAGAACTAGGGCTAGAAAAAAAAAACTAGGGCTAGAGGTCCCATTTGACCCAGCTATTCCCCTACTGGGTATCTTCCCCAAAGAATTAAAAGAATCATACCACAGCAATATATGTGCACCCATGTCTATACCAGCACAGTTTGCAATAGCTAAAGCTTGGAAACAGCCCAAGTGCCCATCAACTGGAAACTGGATAAAGAAGATGTGGTTTTTTGTTTGTTTTTTTTTATAAAATGGAGTACTACTCAGCCATAAAGAATGAGAAACTAGAGATATTTATAGCTAAAGGGATGCATATTGAGGCCATACTCTTAAGTGAAATAAATAGGACACACATGTGTAAATACCGAACAGTTTCTCTAGTGTGAGAAACTGAAAATGTAAATAAGGATTAAAATGATTAAAATGAATAATTCATAATTTGAAATATTAAAAGGTCCAAAGATGTAGGGGTGGTGAGAGGGGAAGGGGAAAGGAAAAATTATGAGAAAAGAAAAAAATGGAAATGAAATCTATGTAAATAGGGAAGGGTGGAGGGTGTGAAGGGCGCACAGGTAATGGGGGAAAAAAATAAGAACCAAGATACATCATGTACAGCTACAAGCACCCAATGATAAATGTAAACATATTGTATACCTAAAATGTAGCAATAAAAGAATTTTTTTTCAAATGTGCCAAGTCTTCAAGATTAGATCCAAGGCCAAAAACCAACCAAAAATACCCAAACTCAAACTCTCATCTGTCCTTGAGGTAAACCAAGGACTACATCAGACACTATTCCACATCCACCAAAACAATCCTATCTGATCATAGCATAGCTTGAAGGCTAGACGCTCACCAGACCAAGGTTCAAGTCCCAGCAATGCCCATATTTTATTTGTTGTGTGACCTGAGGCAAATGACTTCGCCTTTCTGGCCCTCTGAGGTTAACCTGGCACTGCAATCGTCTCCTTCAAGGGGTTATTTAGAAAGATTCGTTGAAATGATACACAAAGCACATTACATGGAAAGGGCTAGATAACCGGGGCCTGCCATTACCATTACTACCGGTGCCAGTCTTTGCCCCTCTTTTTTGAGGGTTTTGCTGCCTCTTGGACCCGGGATTCATCCCACGCTCTGTCTCCGGGATTGAACCCAGGACCTTCACATTGAGCTACATTTTCAACCTTTTCTGTATTTTAAATTTTTGAGACAGTCTCATTAAGTAGCTCAGATACCCAGGCTGGGTTCGAACTTGGCGATTGTCTCGTCTCAACTCTCCAGAATGCTGGGATTAATAGGCGTGCACCTTCGTGCCTGGCTTGTGCGCTGCCCTTCTCAGGAGAGCTTTCGTGTCAATCTCTATTCTTCCTACCCTCAGCTCCTCTGTTAGCCGCCAAGAAGGAGGTGCCAACACTTGGCAGAGGCCAGGACTGTACTAGAAATCGCACCTGCACCTGTTCCGCCAGGCTCCAGTTTCTTTTGCCGGGTGATGATTCAAGAGCGAAGTAAGCGTCGGGACCAATCAGAAATGGCAGCGGCAGAGCAATGCCCGCCTCCTTAAGGCTCCGTCGCTCCTTATTGGATGCATGTGAGAGCAGATGCCAGTCTGAGCCATTTAGAAAAGAATAGGGCCAGCCAATCAGCAGTGACACCATAGCTGACTGACGCGGGAAGGGTGCTGTTGTCTGTGCCTTGGGGCCACAGCTTGTCACAGTTAGCAGCCTGTCAGCACTGGCGCCCTACAAAGGCGCCAAAGCCACTGGCCGAGCTCTAACCTTGGGGGCAATTCTTGTCGCGGCAGTGCAGTGACTGGTACCTGAGGTACACATTTAATTCTGGCTCGCGGACAATGGAGCCTGCGAGAAGTTGTAGTTTGAGAACCTAGGTCAATCATGGGCCAAGGTTCTGTCCACTTTTGTGTCTTCCCTGTTCCCCGAATGCTTCCGGGTAAGGCGGAGTGGGTTGCGCATCCAATCAGCGGTGGGGCAGGGCAAATGGCGGGAAAAGGATGCCACCCATCATGAGGGTCTCCGGCCAAAAAGTACGGAGGCATCCTACACAGCCCCTCGCACTTCTCTGTGAATTGTGTATGTCCACAGATGGTAGGGTGTGAGAGAAAGATGCAATGGTTTGCAAACAAGAGCCACTCAGGCTAGGTGTGGTGGCACGCGCCTGCAATCCCACCACTCTGGGAGGCTGAGGCAGGAGGAACGAAAGTTTGAGTTAAGCCTAGGCATGTTGGCCACTTACTGAGACCCTGTCTCTAGATAAAAATAGGGTGGTATGTGGCTGGGGTGTAGCTCAGTGTGAAGGCCCTAAGTTCTATCACCAGTACCTAAATAAACAAACAAATTGAGGGAAGTTCAAGAGCAAAGCCAGAAACAACAGAATGATGGTGGTTCCTCTGAGGTCTTGCGGAAGTAGCCTTCTCCGCTATTCCTGTGAAGGAGTTAAGGGTCCAGAAAAGAGGTGGGAAAGGGAGAACTCCGTAACCAATCAACACTGGCAGTCTGAGCTCTGCAGCCAATCAGCTTCAGGCCTGAGCCAGAAGCAGGGAAGTGGCCCTGCTCCTTGTTTCTCCCAAGCTGCTCGTGTCCCCAGCAGGTAAGGGTTAGGGTAAGGGCTAGGAAAAAGAATACAGGCAGCACTGCAGCCAATCAGCGTCAGCCTCGAGGTGCGAAGGGCGCTGTGCACTCTCCCGTTACCTCGTGCCCTGTCCCCTGGCCTCGCGCCGCTCCCCACTTTCTAACGGTCACTTGGGCTTGGATATAAGCGACGCTGAAAAAGGAAGACAAACAGGGTTAAAGCTGGTGAGTGCCATGGTATTTATTACTCTTTTTGTGAATGTTTCAGCCTACCTCAGGCAGAGCAGGGTCTGGGTACTTGTGTGGCTGCCATGGAGGGTTGGAAAAGAGTGGAGGGGTTTTAGCCCCTGGGGTTTCCTCTGTCCTGGAGAGGAAATGGGGGGTTCTGTGCACTTTGGGCTGTGAAAAAGCCAACCCAACATTCATTCCAGGTTGGTCTGTGGCCCCTGAAACCACCTCGAGCTGGAAATTCGTTCTGAAGAGGTTGGAAGCCCTTAGCTCTGCAAAGGGTCATGGCCATGAGTTGTGGCTGCTGGACGTTGGTTGTGGTCCTGGCCTGAGTCTGGATCTAGTAACTGAGAGGAGAAGCTTGTAGTTCTCCAGAAGTTACAGTCACTGGCCAACACATGAAGTTAGTGTGTACCTGGAAGGTTTTCTGAGGTCTTTGGACCCGCCTGGGCTGGGGGTGAGAGCTAGGTCGAAGCCCCTAGGAAAGTTACCAAGGGTCACTGCACCCAGGGCATGCTGGGAATACAGATGTGGTTGAGGGGCTCTTGGCCGATTTTCCTTATTGGGTCCAGGTTGAGCATCGTGGCCAGGAGGTAAAGGCCAGTGATCCTTTGGATGTTCTAGGATGGAAGCCTCTGAATCCTAGCCCACCTAGCTGCTTTGATGAACTATTATTGCCAGGCAGTGGCTCTAGACAGAACTGGGATTGGTGGCTGAAGGACCCTACTTAGCAAGACAGACTCCATATTGCTGCTTGACCCACCTGCCTGCCCTTTAGATGAACTCAGAAGGCGGAAGCTTAAAAACCTCCTCCCCTTAGAAAGTCTCTTTAGAAATAACAATTAATCAACTATTGTTTTACAAATGTTCTAACAGCAGGATGTTCTGCTTCTGTACCTTTCGCTTGCTTTGCTAGTTCTGTCCCACAGGGGGGCCTAGAAACTGTTGGCCTCAAAGGTGTATAAAACATGTTTGTCTCCCCACAGTTGGGGCTCGAGTCCGATGCTTGGCTCGGTCCCGACCAGTAATAAACTCCTGTGTGGATTTAATATTGGTCTCTGGTTGGTTCTTTCTCGATGGGTCTAACAGTGGCATCTGAGGCTTTTGGGTCTCCCCACTGTAATCTTCCTTATGCTCTTTTTGGTCTTTCCTGGAAGATATCAGATTGCAAGATGAGGCAGGTGCATGGGGAAGGTGAATATTATACTGGACACAGGGAGAGGTGTGTGAGATATTCTGCTCTTTAGGAAATCAAGTTTGTCTTTAGCAATGCTCTCTTTATACTCATTGGGCATAATGTTGATGCTTAATTTCATTCAGCTGTTCAATGGTATTAATGCTTTCAGAGTGCTTTTTTGTATGGAGGTGCAGGGCATAGTCTCTAAGTGGACTTCAAGGGTCTATGAGCTCCTAGAAATAATATCTGTATGTATGTAACTAGGCTGATGGCACACGCCTGTAATCCTAGGACTCTGGAAGGCTGAGGCAGGAGGATTACAAGTTTGAGCCCAACCTGAGCAACATGTGAGACCCTGGCTCAAAATTTTGAAAAAATATTTTACTCAGTTCAATCAACAGTACTATACAGTCATATATAAAGGGTATTTGTATACATTTATATATAGGGATGGGGAAAAGGATAAAGAAGAAAGAATATTTAACCTGTCCAGGAATGGGCTTCAGAGCAATCTGTGGAATTTATCATTCATTTGTTCATTCATATTCTTGTTCTTTTTTTTTTTTGGTATTGGGGATTGAACTTGGGACCTTGCGCTTGCAAGGCAAGCAGTGGAACCACTGAGCTAAATCCCCAGCACACACACACCCCCATTTGTATTCTAATGTAAACAGTTGGTCCTATGGCTTACATTCTCATCTGGATGGTTATCCTGAAGAGGTTAAGAATCCTTGGAATAAAGCAGGCTCCTGTATTATTTATGGGGTCTGGGCAAAACTACAAATGAATATCTCCCCCTTCCTGTTCTTCCTATACCTGGTGTTGGCCCACACCTCAGTGTGTCTCTCATACTAGCCTGCATATACATCCAAGCTCAGCCCACATGCCCTTTACAATTGGGGCCTACGGTGTGTATATGTCACACAGTCCACTGTATGAGTACAAACATGGAGTTGAGGCCCATGTTGGTTGTGGACGTGGATTCAGTCATGTGGTCCAGGAAACCCTGGGCTATGGATTCCCAGAGCATGGTCTCATGACAGCAGCTGGTGTATGTGTGTGTATGTACTCTTAAGTTTCCAGGTGGGTCCTTCCTAGATGCCCTTGGACTCCTTAGCCCACCAGGAGGGACACAGCCAGAGGAGATCTGAGTGAGGCCCTCTGCCTTAGTTTAAGTGAATACTGGTACTCTGCACTGGTCTTGGAACAATCCCTGTGTGGAAGTGGGTGATGTTAGCCCCAAATTAAGGCTGAAGAGAAAGACTATCCACTATGAGGGCACAGGGGAATCTAAGTTTTCTGACTTCTAGTCTAGTTCCTTTTCCACTTAATCCACAAAAGGTGCACTATGGTAAGAGTCTCTGTGACCTAGATTCCGCTAGCCTGGGGTATGACTGTGTGGTTCCTGGGTTATGTAGAGCATGGGTTTAAGGGAAGAAAGGAACTAATTCATTCTGAGGTGTGGTTATCACCTCTGGTATGTTTGGATGTACTTAACCAAAAAGAGCAAACATCTTGAAAGTTCATGTCAGGTTGGGCAATTAGTCAATCTACATAAGATACTGTGGAGAGTTTCAGCACACTGATATATAGAGATACATTCCTTGGTGGAATTTTTTAATACACAATATTTCTAAATTGAATCTTGTCCAATGTGATTTGGGGAGTGGGCTCAATATATAAAATAAGTGAGATGGAAGGAAAACATTTTTTCATAAAACATAATCCTTGACCTTTCTGATGGTCTTATTTTAATATTTACATATATTTGATATTTGTATTGCTGTGTTGACATATCAAGCTGAAGGAGTTTATGATACAAGGGTTTTTGGAAAGCTCTGACTGCAGCCAGGCAAACACATTTCCTGAAAATGAGCACCTCACACATTTCCTCCTGTCTCATTAGTCAAGTCTATCAGTAAGTATATAGGCATGGTGATGTATGCCTATAATCCCAGCTCTGTGGGAGGCTGAGGCAGGAGGATGACAAGTTCAAACCCAGCCTGGGCAATTTAACAATCTAGCAAGAGTCAAAAATTAAAAAATAAAAAAGGCTGTGGATTTATCTCACGGCAAAGGCCCTGGGTTCAATCCCAGTGCCCTACCCCCAAGAATAAAGAAAAATCAGACCTCAAACTTGATTTAATAATATGAGTATTAAAAAGAACAGAGATACAGAAATCAGACCTCCTTTTTCATGTGCTCCGGTGCTGAATCTCTCCTATCCACTCTATCTTCTGTCAGGGTGGAGGCTTGTGTCTCTTAACCTGTGGTTTCTGGGCTATACCCCAGAACAACTGCAAAGGATTCCTACTGAGTCAGCTTGGCAAGTGGAAGGGAAGCATGGTTTTTGAGGCTAGAGAGGGGAGAACCTCCAAAAATAGGTCAGCAGTGTCCCTACCCTTCCCAAAGGGCTTCTGCTGTCAGTGCTTAGCACAGGATGGCTTGGATGATACTACCAAGAAGGTAGCCAGAGGCTAGACAAGGGTCACTAGCTTAAGGGTGGAGGTGCAGAGGGCCTGAGGGGAGCTCTAAGGAACCCCTAAGGGGATATCCTTAGGTGGGGCAGACACTTAAGTGGGAGGCAACAGGAGGTTTCTCATTCTTGGGGGCTTTTGTTCACTGTGGGGAGTCCCCTTACCCTCTCCTCCCTTTAAGGTTCCCCGAAAGCACAGTGATACTCCCTGACTTTGTTGCTGCCCTTTGATCACAGTCATCAGTGGGAAAAACCACAGAAATGGGGCAGTTTAGTCACAGGCACATGATGGAGGGCTAGGAGGTAAGGGGACCACACTCCACTGCGTGATGATGCAGTCTTCCAGAACACTGTATCTTTCCTTCTATACTTGGGGTTTGTCCTTCTGGCTTTTCCCACTTCTTCCTTGTCTTTAGGGATTGTGTATTTCTGCATTAGAGGAGAGATGTACCCATCCCTCTGTTGACATATGTAACAGGATTGATGTTTTATGTCTTTTATTATGTGGGTATCTACTGTGTCCCTGGGTGTGGTGATGTGAGGAGTTAGAAAGCTCAAAAATGGAAAATCTTTAACACTCAGAGTAGCAGATGAATACAGCTTGCCCATTTGCATTTTCCCTTTCACTTTGACTCATCTTCCCCTCTCCCCAGCCTATTGCCCCTCCACCAGCCTCACCCACCGACACACCCTGTCTGATCTAGGAAGGGTTAACACTTGCCCACACCCAAGCTAGAATAAGAGGGAAGGCATTTTAGATCTGGAGAGAAAGTAGGAAGCTGTTCTGAACATTTTGGGGTCCTGTAGCCAAAGACAGAAAAGGGAACCTAGAGAGGCTATTTGGATCTAGGAGAGGACCAGGATCTGAAGGAGAAATTTGGGGGGAACCAGACTGTGTCTTGTCACCGGAGCAGCCTGCCAGTATCTGACTCATCTTCTAATAATTTACTGCACATATATGATATGCCAGGCACACACCATAACTACTTTGTCAACATCTGTTGAATAAATCCAAAATTTGCTACAGGATCAGTGATAATACAGTAAGAAGCAGAAAAAGAAATGTGAGCCTCCCAGGCCTATTTTGTCTTCAGATTAAAGGTGCTAAAGTGTGAAAAAAGGGGAAATCTCTAGGGACTTTGACCCCTGGGGCAGGAAGTGAAAGAAACCCCTGAGTCCTGATTTCAGAGAAATGTCATTTGTCATCAGGCCAAGAAAAAGAAATTTTTCTCTCCAAAGACCACCACAAGCCCTTGCTGGGTTTGTCCCCTTCAGAGCTGGATGGGAGGATCTGAGTCACACACACAGAGTCCTCAATGGCAGCCCAGAAAACAGGGTTCATTCCCACACAGCACGTAATGCTGCCCAGTACTAAAGCAGGGAGAGGGAGGAGGCATGCTTTTGACTTTTTACCCCCTCCTTGGAATGCAGATGTTTCCATCTTTTTTTTACTGTTGAGGTAGTAGAAATAGCTTCTAGCTACTATAGCTCTACTGTCATCTCTAAATAATGTCATTAGAATGGTGCTATGTACTTACAGACAACTTTCATTTTCTTGTCATTTCATCCTCATCCCCGCCTTCACATGAGGCAAGCAGAGATTATCCTCATTTCATGAATGAGGTAACTGAGGCTCAAAAGAGGTGACTTGCCCAAGGTGACTCAACTAGTAACTGGCAGAGATGAGACTCAAATGCAAGTCTGATTATCCCAAAGTCCTCGTTGCCACAGATTTACTTCTTTCACTTCAGTTCACAACTGAAGAGGCAGGAGGGTAAGAGGCAGAACATCTGGGTTCTGGAAGCAGAGGTGTGGTCTCTCCTGCAGGTGTAAAGCAGAGCCAGGGGCACACAACCACACACACCCCCTGGGGGACTGTGGCAGACTGATACCTGGGACGTCCAATGGAGGACTGAGGCCAGGGGCGGGGCTAGCTTTGGGGGAGGGGGACAGGAGTCTGAACAGCAGTTCAGAGCATGTGGTTCCAGGAGGCAGCGACAGCCGGTAAGTGTTCCTTATTCCCCAGCCAAGGCCTTTCTCCCATTACACTCTCCTGCTTTCTTTCTGTCCACTCCCTGCCAACCTATAGCCCTCTCCTGAGACATTCAAGTAGTAAACTTCTTTCCTACAAGAGACTTACTCATTAGGGTGCCGGGGATTTAGCTCAATGGTTCTGCCATCTGCCCTGCAAGTGCAAGGACACGAGTTCAATCCCTGGTACCAAAAAAAAAAAAAAAAGAGGCAGACTTACTCATGGAGAACCTGCACCCAGGACTATGTCAGCTGGGTGCTACAATACTTGGGCTGTTTCTTGTGGTATCTGAGTTTCCAGTTCTCCTCCTAAAAGTGGTGGTTTTGATGTGCAATAAACCGATCTGTTGGGTTCTTTCTACTCACTTTTTGGCATATAAAAAAATAACATTAAACAATTTCCATGTCCTAATCTTGAGAGGGAATAGCCTCCCCCTGGACAGTTCCCATTTCCCTTCTTTCCACTTCCTCAGCCATCAAAGCCTTCTCCAAAACCTCTTTCCATCACTGGATCAGGAGGAGCCTTCTCCCCTGGCTTCTAAATTTGCCTTTTTAACTCACTAGATTGGAATCCTTGTTCTCTTCCAGCTCCTCTGAGGATGTGTTTTAGAAGCTTCAACTTTAGGGAGATGACTGACCCATGCCTTAGGGTCTGCCTCCCTGCAGCCATAACCTGTCTTGCTTCCCTGACTTTCCAGCATGATGGGCTCCCCATGATGGATTGTTGGAGGAGGGCCCACTAGATTTCCAAGCTCTCCCATGAAGCTGTCTGGCTCTATGCCTAAATGGCAGGGTTGACTGAGTTTTGTGATAATTCTGCCTGAAATGAGGAAAGCCCAGCCTGCTCGGAGGTCTTTCTCTGCAGAAGGGCTTGGAGAAGCAGAAGTATCTACGGCTGCTATCCTTTAAGCCATAGGTTGCCATCTGTACTAGTGTTTTTTGTTTTGGGGGGAGATTTTTGGTACTGAGGATCGAACTCAGGACCTTGCACTTGCAAGGCAGGCGGCGGAACCACTGAGCTAAATCCCCGGCCCTATACTAGTGTTATTTAAAAAAAATCTATACTAATCTTAAACCCACTGCTTGATGTTTTGTTTTTTTTTTCTACCGGGGATTGAACTTGGGACCTTGCACTAGTGAGGCAGGTGGTGGAACCACTGAGCTAAATCCCCAGCTGACTGCTTGATGTTTCTGTTAATTGCCTGGCTCTTGCTCTTTAAGTTCCAATTTTATCTAATTTCCATTTTCTAACACCACACCCCTACTGCTGGCTCCTGTTATGCCTCTAGATAAAGTTTAGGTTGTCTCTTGGCCTACTTTATTTGCTCCATTCATGTCAGCCAGCTCTGATGTAGGACCCATAACTCACTCTTTCTCTCCTCACCTCCACAGGCCTGAGAACATGCTGTTCCTCCCTCCTCTTTCTGCCATGGACCCCACACTGTAGCCTTTCTCTCAGTCTCTGAGATTGGTATTCAGGCAAGGCATAATGCCTTTGCCCCCTACAAGACTGCTTAGCCCCTATGGCTCTGATCGGTTGGTGCGGCTTGCAGCCAGCCTCCGGCCAGCACTGTGTGATACCCTGATCACTGTAGAGGGCCAGGAGTTCCCTGCTCACAGCCTGGTGCTAGCAGGTGTAAGCCAGCAGCTGGGCTGCAGAGGCCAGTGGGCTCTGGTAGAAGGCATCAGCCATTCCACCTTTGCGCAGCTTCTGAGCTTTGTTTATGGGGAAAGTGTAGACCTGCAGCCTGGAGAGCTGGGGCCCCTAGAGGAGGCAGCCAGGGCCTTAGGGGTGCAGGCTCTGGAAGAGGCCTGCAGAAGGGCTCGAAAGGATAAGACTGAAGAAAAGCTGGATCCAGGGCTGAAGAAACATCAGGAGGAACCAGAGGAACCCATGAGGGATTCTGAGAGAGGACTGGGGAGCCTCGGAAAGAAGCAAAACTCAGCTAAGTGTTTTAGACTTGGTGGGAGAGAACAGAAGTTGCACAAGCACAAGCCACCAAGAGAGAGCCCTGAGATGACAGGGGCAACACAGGAGGTTCAAGGGGAGATGAGATCAAAGGAGGAGAAACTCAGCCAAATTTCTGTTGGCCATGGGGGAGCAGATTGGAAACAAGGAGTAGTCCTCAGGGTGACAGAGAGTTCTGAGGAAAGTCTGCGGGCATTCCCTGGTCCCCATCCCCTACCAAGTTCCCTCCAAACCAGAATCATCCCCAGCCCCCGGTGGGCTGAGGCCCCTTGGCTGGGGGAGGGCCAGCCCTCCCTGTGGAGCATCCTGCTGTGGCCACCCAGATATGGCACTCCCTTCTCCCATAGCACCCCCATCACTGGAGCCTGGCAGGAAGTCTGGCCTCAGGACCAGAGGTGAGTGAAGGGCCTACTGGAAAACCGTTAGGATGGGAGGGAGCTGCCCTGAAGCGGCAGCAGATGGGTGGAAAAATCACACCCATTATCTCTACTGTGCATTTCCTGAACTGAGGATGGGACAAGAAGTTTCCACCACAGAGGAAGCCAAGGTCCAGCCCCCAAGGACTCGGGATACCTCCTTCATGAGGAAGAGGCCAGGGTTGCCCAGGCTTCCAGGTTTTTCTAAGGCTATAATTCTCCCAACTCCCACTCCTAGGATCTCACTGACCCTGAACCACCCCAAAGGGCTCTGGAGTCAGAACCAGTTGGTCTCCTCCAGCCCCACCCAAGGTAAGCTGTCCTGAATACAGGGTCCTTCCCTGGGGCTGGGCTCCAAGAGTCCAGCCTGAGCTTCTTCCTCCTCACTCTGCTCTCTCCAGGTTCCCTACCCCAGGTCCCTTTGCAGCTCAGCCCTGGGGAGATGGAAGAGTCTGGGCAGGCCACAGGTGAGTAGGATGAGAGCATTTCTGCCTTAGCCCCTGAGGAGCTCCTGATGTCTTACCTGAATATTCCAGTGATTTGGCTGTGGGATTCCTGGCCCTGCTTTTCTTTGACTTTTCTATCCACATAGGCACAAAGGCAACCTGTGTAGGTCAGAAGAGCACAGCAGGCAGCACATCTCACCAACACCCTCCTCCGCCCCCTCCTGCTCGGTCTCGGCCCTATTCTTGCTCTGTCTGTGGAAAGAGGTTTTCACTCAAGCATCAAATGGAGACTCACTACCGAGTCCACACAGGTATGGGCGCTGTGCTCAGTGTGACTCTCCCCGGCTCCAGCACAATTCTCTCCCTTAGTCGCCCTGTGTAACCCTAATTTGACCAGCCTTTGTCCCTTCCTTCCTTCCTCTCTTGGCCTCGCCCTCCACCCGCCCTAGGAGAGAAACCCTTCTCCTGTAGCCTGTGTCCTCAGCGATCCCGGGACTTCTCCGCCATGACCAAGCACCTGAGGACGCACGGGGCCGCTCCCTACCGCTGCCCTCTGTGCAGGGCCGGCTGCCCCAGCCTGTCCTCTATGCAGTCACACATGAGTGGCCACTCGCCTAGCCAGCTCCCGCCAGGATGGACCATACGCTCCACTTTTCTGTACTCCTCCTCGAGAAAGTCCCCGGCGGTGAGCTCTCTCGGTCCCTCCTCTTCCACCACCTGAGCTTCTCAGGCCTCAGCCAAGAGTCCAGTGAGTGAAAGGCCAGCCAGCTCGGCTTCTGAGCCGGCACTGCTGCTCCAACAGCCTGGCAAAATTCCATCGCAGAAGCGCCTGAGCAGAGGCTGAGAGCCCTCTCGCGAATAGCCGAGGGTAACAGAAGCTTGGGCCAGCCATCCGGGGTGAGGCCAGGGCACTGACGTTTGCTCGAGAGAAAATCAACTGTATGGGTTCTGTTGGTTGCATCGTCATAATAAAAGAGTGCTGTCTGGTCAGCACTGGAAAGAAAGATGAATCCAGACTTTAGTCCGTGCTTGGAGACCCCCCCAGGCCAAGTCTCTTGTCCTGTAGCGGCCTCTGGTGGTCGAGCGTCCGCTAATCAGAGGGTCAGGCAGCGTCCACTTCCCGGAGCGCCCAGTCCTCCTCCGGAGGTATTGTTCGAAAGACCTGTGTCCCGGAAAACTTCACAACAGGACCGGGGGTGGAGGTTGGCTATGAGACTCAAAAACGCCCCTTCCGCAACAATACCGCGCGCGCGCTAGGTGCGCCCGGCCCAGGACTGGTGAGGAGCGCAAGCTCCGGCCCTGCTTTTGGACACCTGCCTCTGAACACAGGACCCGAGAGATGCGCCTTTCCGGTACCTTCTCTTCTTGCCTAGAGAAATCCCTGAAGATCTCGCTGGGAACTGAGACTAACCCTTTGCGTCGTTCCTTCCCAGCCCACGCCTCCGGGTTTCCCAGCGCCGGCCGGGTTCTCAGGGTCCGAAGCCCGAGGCACGCTGGGAGTGGTAGTCCACGCTGGCCTCTGGCTCCGACCGGAATAATGGGCGGAGTCTGGGGCGAGGACCACGCCTTCCGGAGACCCGGAACTAGCTTTCCCGGTTCTGGTTGGAGACCTACGAGTCCCTGCTCTTGCGCCCCAGCTCCCGTCGGAAGGAGCAGGTCATCAAAACTACATTTCCCGGAGGCCTCTGTGGATCGCCCCGCCGCGGCCGCGACGCAGGGTCTATGCTTTCCAGGTGCAGTCTTAAGAGTGACGGCCGCCGGCCCCAGACTCCCACTCCCGTGGTACCCCGCGGTGGCGCTAGTTGTTGTCGGGCGCCGCAGCCGCCCCGCCCCTCCTCTGCGCCCCACCCCCCGGCCTGCGCACGGGCCGCCCCTCCCCCCGCCTCCCCGGCCCCTCTCACGGTGCCAAGATGGCGGCGGCGGCGGGCGGCGGCAGTTGCCCTGGGCCTGGCTCCGCGCGGGGCCGCTTCCCGGGCCGGCCGCGGGGCTCTGGCGGGGGCGGGAGCCGCGGCGGACGGGGCAGTGGGGCCGAAAGAGTGCGGGTAGCTCTGCGGCGTGGTAGCGGCGCAGCGGGGCCAGGCGGAGGCGAGCCAGGGGAGGACACGGCCCTGCTCCGTTTGCTGGGGCTCCGCCGGGGCCTGCGCCGGCTCCGCCGTCTATGGGCGGGCCCGCGCCTTCATCGGGGCCGGGGCCGGGGCCGGGGCCGGGGTCGCGGCTGGGGCCCGAGCCCGAGCCGAGGCTACGTGCCAGAGGAGGAGAGCAGTGACGGGGAATCCGACGATGAGG
The DNA here is from genome assembly GCF_053883595.1 of Heterocephalus glaber. Classification (NCBI taxonomy): domain Eukaryota; kingdom Metazoa; phylum Chordata; class Mammalia; order Rodentia; family Bathyergidae; genus Heterocephalus; species Heterocephalus glaber. The sequence goes on from NW_028258349.1 coordinate 12,202,312, forward strand.
TGAGGCGGTCGGAGGCGTCCCCGGCGCTGGGCTGGGCGGAGGCCAGGGGTTTTACAGGGTTCAGGATGGCCCCGGAGGGTGGCGTGGGAAGTGGGGATCTCAGGACTCCTGCTCTGAGAATTGTTCTTGGAAACAGACATGGAAGTAGGTGGGCTGCACGGAGCTTTGGGTGGATAGGGCTTCTGAAAGTGGAGAGAAGCCCCAGCTGTAACCAGGCGCTCGGCTCAGAGCAGGTTCTGCTGAAGTGTCCTAGACTGATCTTTCTTGGTAGCAAAGGTAGGGCAGTAGAGGCGTGTGGGTGAGGAGGCCATGGGGACTGCATGCCCAACCAGTGATGGTTGACAGCAGCAGCATGGCTTTAGTGGACCTGGACTGGAGCTGTCTAGGGCCTTATCTGTAGACTGCCCTGCTGGGGCTCCTACTTTGACACATCGCTGGTTTCACCAGTGTCTCAATTCCTCATCTATCTAAGATAGAGTAGTGTAGGGCTGCTTCTTGGCACACAGGTTAAAGAGGAATGGAATGAAAACTGAGTCTTGAGTGTGGCAGGTCAGAGTTCAGCTCAGGGTTTATCCCCCAGACCATCAGAAAAGGTTGGAAAGTGTGGGGTGTATTAGGACAGTTAGTAATCACTGGAGGGCCCAGGGTGGGTCCCAAAAAGGTAAACCATTTTATGCCCCATTCACCGACTTGGGTGTTCCTATTCCCATCTTTATTCAGGAAGAAAGTACAGTCTGAAAAGGTGTAAATAGAGGTCCCACTTTGTTCTGAATTAGAGTTGACCCTCAGTGCGGAGGGCCTACTGCCTGACCCAAAGAGACTCTGTTGTGTTATCTTCTAAGCCAGTAAACCAGTGGTGGCTGTGCTGCTGTGGCCTGCACTGGAGAAGAGTTGAAAATGTCTTGTGCCTCCATCCCTGGGGAGAGACCATTTTCTATTCCTTTCTGATGTTCCGGTTTTTTTAGTTTGTTTCTGATTAAGTAGGGGTACATTAAGAGGGAAGCTGGGGATATTCCTCAATACCTGAGTCCCAGGTGGAATCAGGCTTTGGCACTGACTGCTGTTTCTCCCCTCCACCCCTGGTCACCTAAATCAGGAGTTTCAGGGTTTTCATTCAGATGAAGATGTGGCCCCCACTTCCCTGCGCTCTGCGCTCCGATCCCAGCGAGGTGAGTGATGGGGGAAACTCTACCTCCATAGCTTCACAGGAATGTTATTCTCACCTTTTGTGTCAGCTCTCCCTTTTTAACTAGTCTCCATCAGTTACTGAGTGTGTCCTGTGTTCAGAGCCTAAGCTAGGCCGGGCTGTGGGAGAAACAGACAAGTGAGACTTAGTCCCTGCCCTGCCAGTGCACCTTCAGTCTGCAGGGCCAGCTTGACCTGTCTCCCCACACCTATTCTCCTTTTAGGTCGAGCCCCCCGAGGTCGGGGCCGCAAGCATAAGACGACCCCCCTTCCTCCTCCTCCTCGCCTAGCAGATGTGGCTCCTGCCCCCCCCAAGACCCCTGCTCGAAAACGGGGTGAGGAGGGCACAGAACGGATGGTGCAGGCACTGACTGAACTTCTCCGGCGGGCCCAGGCACCCCCAGGCCCCCGGAGCCGGGCATGTGAGCCTTCCACCCCCCGTCGGTCTCGGGGACGGCCCCCAGGACGACCAGCAGGCCCCAGCCGGAAGAAGCAGCAAGCAGTAGTGGTAGCAGAAGCAGCTGTGACAATCCCTAAACCTGAGCCCCCACCTCCTGTGGTTCCAGTAAAACACCGAACTGGCAGCTGGAAGTGCAAGGAGGGGCCTGGCCCAGGACCTGGGACCCTCAAACGTGGAGGACAGTCTGGGAGAGGAGGCCGAGGAGGCAGGGGCAGAGGCCAAGGCGGGCTCCCCCTCATGATCAAGTTTGTTTCCAAGGCCAAAAGAGTGAAGATGGAACAGTTGTCCTTGGGACTTGAATCAGGTCAGGGTCAAGGTCGACATGGGGAAAGCTGCCAGGATGACCCCCAAAGACAAGTTGGATCTGAACAGGGAGAGGGTCCTTATTGGAAAAAGCAGGAGCAGAAGGTGGAGGAGGAGGGAGAGGAGAAAAAAGAAGAAAACAAAGAGGAAGGAGAAAAGGAAGAAAGAACTGTGGTTGAGGAGGAGGTGATACTAGCCAAGGAAAAGGAAGAGGCAAAGCCACCATCACCACCCCCAACTCCTCCAGCCCCTGCGCCTCCTTCTCCTCTTCCATCCCCTTCAGCATCTCCTCCACCTCCACCTTGCCCTCCACCCCCTCCAGTGTCCCCCCCTCCTGTACCATCCCCTCCACCACCTCCAGCCCCAGAAGAGCAAGAAGAGTCCCCTCCTCCAGCTGTCCCTGTTACATGCTCCAGGAAGAGGGGCCGGCCTCCCCTGACCCCTAGCCAGCGGGCAGAGCGGGAAGCTGCTCGGGCAGGGCCAGAGGGCACCTCTCCTCCCACTCCAAATCCCAGTGCAACCACAGGAGCCCCTTTGGAAGACAGTCCCACTGTGGCCCCCAAAAGTACCACCTTCCTGAAGAATATCCGGCAGTTTATTATGCCTGTAGTGAGTGCCCGCTCCTCACGTGTCATCAAGACACCCCGGCGATTTATGGATGAAGACCCTCCCAAGCCTCTAAAAGTGGAGGTCTCACCTATTCTGCGACCTCCCATCGCCATCTCCCCACTTGCTCCCCAGGAACCAGCACCAGCTCCTTCTCCACCACGTGCCCCAACTCCCCCATCTGCCCCAGTCCCACTCCCTGAGAAGAGACGGTCCATCCTAAGGGAACCCACATTTCGCTGGACCTCACTAACCCGGGAGCTACCCCCTCCTCCTCCAGCCCCTCCCCCAGCCCCATCCCCACCAGCTGCCCCTGCCACCCCCTCAAGGAGGCCCCTGCTCCTTCGGGCTGCTCAGTTTACCCCAAGTGAAGCCCACCTGAAGATCTATGAATCGGTGCTTACTACTCCTCTTGGGGCTCCTGAAGCCCCTGAACCAGAGCCTCTTCCTGCTGATGACTCTCCAGCTGAGCCTGAGCCACGGGCAGTGGGCCGCACCAACCACCTCAGCCTGCCTCGATTTGCCCCTGTGGTCACCACACCTGTTAAGGTTGAGGTACCCCCCCATGGGGCTCCAGCTCTGAGCAATGGGCAGCAGCCTCAGGCTCAGCTACAGCAACCCCTGCAGACCTTGCAGACCCAACTCCTCCCCCAGGCATTGCCGCCACAGCAGCCACAAGTGCAGCCACAGTTACAGCTGCAACAGCAACAAGCACCACAGCATATATTGCCACTGGAAAAGGCACGGATTGCAGGCCTGGGTTCCTTGCCGCTGTCTGGAGTGGAGGAGAAAATGTTCAGCCTCCTTAAGAGAGCCAAGGTGCAGCTGTTCAAGATTGACCAGCAGCAGCAACAGAAGGTGGCAGCGTCAGCGTCAATGCCGGTGAGCATGGTGTTTTGGCCAGGTCCTTGTACCAGTCCACCTATCTGCCTCCCTAAATGCTCTCTAACATCACAGGGAACCCGCAAAACTAGTCCTTTTCTGTGCTTCCCCGATTCCATCCCTTCCCTGTGCTATTCCTATCCCCATCTGTCCTCACTTTCCAGCCCATGACCCTGTCTATTCCCCTGCCAGCCAAGCCCTGGAGGGCAGATGGAGGAGGCCGTGGGGACTGTCAAGCAGACCCTAGACAGAGGCTGTGTCAGGTCTGAAGATGAGTCTGTGGAAGCTAAGAGAGAGCGAGCCTCGGTATGTGGTAGGCTCTGAGGGCCCTTTGAAGAAGACTGGCTTCAGGAACTCGGGGAACAGCTCCCCACATGTATTCCTGATTTCTCTTCTCCCAGGGCCCTGAGTCCCCTGTGCAAGGCCCCCGCATCAAACACGTCTGCCGTCATGCTGCTGTGGCCCTAGGTCAGGCCCGGGCCATGGTACCTGAAGATGTCCCCCGCCTCAGTGCCCTCCCTCTCCGGGATCGGCAGGACCTCACCACAGAGGGTAGGGGGCTGTTTTGGTGGAGAGTATTGAGAGCCCTGTCTGGTTTGGGGTTGAGCAGTTGAACCAGAAGCCTAGGAGAGAGGAAGCTGAGTCAGGGGCTTTCATCAGGTGGCAAGAGGATTGGATACTAGGTCTTTGGTAAAACACATTGGGTCTGGGTACCTGGAACCTGTCAGTTCTAGGTATGTGAGGAACATGGGGACCAGAGGGCTGATTGAGTGGGATCTGAAGGAGAACAGGGAAGTGAGGTAGGATGCTTGGTGGCCTTGTGGCTCCATCTCCTCCCTCTCTGGTGCAATAGATACGTCCTCTGCATCTGAGACTGAAAGTGTCCCATCCCGGTCCCAGAGGGGAAAGGAGTCAGCAGGTCCTGGAGGAGACTTGGAGCCTGCAGGGTCTGGTGGGGTTCTGGCCCATACACCCCGGCGCTCACTGCCCTCCCACCATGGCAAGAAGATGCGTATGGCTCGGTGTGGACACTGTCGGGGCTGCCTCCGTGTACAGGACTGTGGGTCTTGTGTCAACTGCCTGGACAAGCCCAAGTTTGGAGGTCCCAACACCAAGAAACAGTGCTGTGTGTGAGTAGCTGGGATGTGGCTTCCATGGCCACCTGGGATTGTCAGCCAGCAGGCCTCCTGCCCCAGCCCCTCCTTCTGCCCAGCCAGAACAGTGGGATTGGCATCCTTGTAGAGAGCTTCCTCTCTTCCCCTAGACCACCAGTCCCCTACCCTGGTGACGTGCTGCTCCCCTCCCCAGATACCGGAAGTGTGACAAGATAGAGGCTCGGAAGATGGAAAGGCTGGCAAAAAAAGGTAACAAGGTCTGAAGAGCATTCCTTCACAAAACCTTATGTAGATTGTGGTATGAAGGAAGCCACTTTTCTTTGCTCTTCCCCCTTTGCAGTTCTCTGCCATTTTCTTTTCTTTTAAGGGATTTTGTATCTCTCTTGTCTTTGTTCTTTTCTGCCTAGTTTCTTTTCGTGTCCTAATGTCCAATGTCCCTGGTTAAGCTCAAATCCTACTTAGTCCCCTGTTCCCACAGGCCGGACGATAGTGAAGACGCTGTTGCCCTGGGATTCCGATGAATCTCCTGAGGCCTCCCCTGGTCCTCCAGGCCCACGCCGGGGGGCGGGAGCTGGGGGGCCCCGGGAGGAGGTGGTGGCCCCCCCAGGGCCCGAGGAGCAGGACTCCCTCCTGCAGCGCAAGTCAGCCCGGCGCTGCGTCAAACAGCGACCCTCCTATGATATCTTCGAGGATTCAGATGACTCAGACCCTGGGGGTCCTCCTGCTCCTCGTCGTCGGACTCCCAGAGAAAATGGTATGAACCATTTGATACTTTTTCTCTCAGTCAGTCTTGTGTCTTTGCTTTGTTGTTGTTGTTGTTGTTGTTTTTCTTGCATTGTTGGGGATGGAGTCTAGGGCTTCGTGTGTGCCAGGCAAGCATTCTGCCACTGAGCTACACCCCACCCCCATTTTGGTTATCTTTTGTGTGAAAAGGACAGAGCTCTCAGACCAAGGATCCTATCAGTCTACCCAAGAGGGTGGCTGAGGGCAGAGAAGAGGCAGTTTTAGGGGTCAAATGGAACTGGTACGTAAGGTTCTCACTGAACTTACCAAGCAAGGCCTAAGGATCATCATTGAGTGTCTTGGTTACCTAGAGAAGGACCTAGGAATCTAGGTAATTTTGGGGGGTTATAGAAGATGGGGATGAGGCATGGAAGGGGAGGACCTCACTGTTTCTGTGTCCTTCCTAGAGCTGCCAGTGCCAGAACCAGAGGAGCAGAGCCGACCCCGCAAACCCACCCTACAGCCTGTATTGCAGCTCAAGGCCCGAAAGCGCCTGGACAAGGTCAGCAGGCCCGCTCCAAGAACCCTGAGCCCCGTGTGAGGCATGGCTCCTGCCCTCCAGGAGCTACCTGGCAAGTCAGAGTGACAGGCATACCTGAGTACATGGTGTATCCACACCAGAGGGCAGGCCCTGAGGGATGAGGCAGACTTTGCCTGTCTGGAAAGCAGTGGGATTTGGGCAAAAGGCAGAGTCCCATGGGCTGGAGGAAGGGCAATGAGGAGGAGAGCCCACAGAGAGGGTGAGGCTGGCAACCTTTGACTAGCCCTGCATCCCTCCTTAGGATGCTTTGGGCTCTGGCTCCTTTGCCTCTTTTCCCAATGGCTGGACTGGAAAACAGAAGTCCCCAGATGGTGTGCACCGGGTCCGTGTGGATTTCAAGGTATGGCATTGGAAGTTGCAGGATTTGTGGTTGGAAAAAGTTCATTGATCGTCCCAGGGCAGCCAGTGTTTCTCCTCACCCCCATGCCGGGAATCGAACTCAGGACCTTGAGCTTGCCAGGCAGGTGTGGTGCCACTGAACTACATTCCTGTTAACCATGCAAGGTCCTATTGAGATGGGCAGCCAGGGTTTTAGGGATGGATCTGTCTTGTGTTCTTGGCTGTTCTCCAACCCTGTGTCCTCTCTTCCTCTAGGAGGATTGTGACCTAGAGAACGTGTGGCTGATGGGTGGCCTGAGTGTGCTCACTTCTGTGCCAGGGGGGCCACCAATGGTGTGCTTGCTGTGTGCCAGCAAAGGCCTACATGAGGTTGGTGCTCTGCCTCGGCCTTCACTGGCTCTTCCTGACTTCTCAACCAGGTCTTATTCCCCTGGCCTTCTGGCCTCACACTGTGCCCATCATTTGCTGTCTTCATCCCCACCTCCAGCTGGTGTTCTGCCAAGTGTGCTGTGATCCTTTCCACCCATTCTGCCTGGAGGAGGCTGAACGGCCCCTGCCCCAGCATCGTGACACTTGGTGTTGCCGCCGCTGCAAATTCTGCCATGTCTGTGGACGTAAAGGCCGAGCATCCAAGGTCTAGACACACGGGCCAGCCTGGGGGAAGGGAAACTATAGAGGTGGAGGATCCCTATATTGGTAGATTTTGCAGTTGTCTCTCACAAACATCCCACAGCACCTACTGGAATGTGAGCGCTGCTGCCATGCTTACCACCCAGCCTGCCTGGGCCCCAGCTACCCAACCCGGGCCACACGCAAACGACGCCACTGGGTAAGAGATGAGGCCCACATCTCACTTTGGTGTTCTAATTATACCATGACTACCCCTAGACTTGCTCTAGGCAAGGGGTGTCATGAAAAAGGGAGAACTGGAGATTCCTTTGAGAATGTCATAAATGTTTCTTTCTCAGCTTTTTGTTTTTGGTACCAGGGATCAAACTCGGGTACTTGCAAGGCAGGCAGCGGAACCACTGAGCTAAATCCCCGGGCCCTCTCACCATTTTTTTTTTGGTACCGGGATCGAACTCAGAACCTTGTGCTTGCCAGGCAGGTGGCAGAACCACTGAGCGAAATCCCCGGCCCAACATTTTTTTTTTTTTTTTTTTTTGGTACCAGGGATCAAACTCAGGTCCTTGCGCTCGCGCAGCAGGTGGCAAAACCACTGAGCTAAATCCCCAGCCCTCACCATTTTTATATAGACAAGATGTAGATGCAGAGTTTGATGTAATGGTTCATGATCTCATGGATTCCATGTTCCCAGGCTTAGAATCCTTTTCTCTAGCCCAGTGGTGGTGAACCTATGCCATGTGTGCTGCACTCAGCTGTTTATCAGTGTAAGCTCTAAAAGGTTCGCCATCACAGCTCTCATCTAATGTTGAGTCCTTTCTCACCTTCCTCCTGTACTTGAATTTCTTTCTTCTCTTGTCCTTCCTCTTCTGTTTTCCCCCAGTTCTTCCTGCCTATTTCCCCCATTGTATTGCTCCAGCTTGATGTCTGGTTTCTCCTAACATCTCCCTTTTTCCTCAGATCTGTTCAGCCTGTGTCCGCTGTAAGAGCTGTGGGGCAACTCCAGGCAAGAACTGGGACGTCGAGTGGTCTGGAGATTACAGCCTCTGCCCCAGGTGCACCCAGCTCTATGAGAAAGGTGGGACCTGGAAGGGAACGTTGCAAGGGCTACTGGGGAGTGCTCCTAACTGTAGGGCAGGGCCTCTGCCAGTGTTAGAACAGGTATTCTAGTGGCTTTTTTTTTTTTTAGTACCAGGCATCGAACTCAGGACCTTGCGCTTGTGAGGCAGGCAGCGGAACCACTGAGCTAAATCCCCGGCCCTCTAGTGGCTTTTTATCTTCTACCTATAGAACTTTTCCCTCAGTTCAGAGCACCTTCCCACAGAAGTCCATGCAGTGCACATATAAGAGAACACAAAGTTCCTCCCTGGGCAGTAGAAGTTGAGGGCTTGGGACCCAACTCTTCTGGTTCCACTGGGTAGTTTGAAAACCAGTACATTCCTCCTTAGTTCAGGCAACATATTTAGGAAGGTCCTATTATTTGAAAGGTATTGGGAATGCAGAGTTGGGAAAGAAGCTGTTTCCTCAGCCAGCTTTTTAAAGGGATCAATAGGGACCCAAGACAGAAGTATAATGGAAACAACAGTCAAGATGTGGTTAGCCTCTGAACAAGGACTGTAAGCAGTAGGAAGTAACCCTAACCACTTCATCTTTGTCATCTCTTTGCTTGCAGGAAACTACTGTCCAATCTGCACACGCTGCTATGAAGACAATGACTACGAGAGCAAGATGATGCAGTGTGCACAGTGTGATCACTGGGTACATGCCAAGTGTGAGGGGCTCTCAGGTGAGTTGGCAGAAAAACTGGGTTGCAGCCTTAGTCTAAGGTAGTGGTGGCAAACCTGTGGCATACTTGCCATTGAGAGCTGCTTGTTATCATTGAAAGCTCTAAAAGGTTCACCATCACTGACCTAGGGACTCCCTACTCCATTCCCATCCCATACCCCTCAGTGACAAGTAGGCTAAATGTCCTTGACAGCCTAGGGCGGTGGTGGCGAACCTTGGCACGCATGCCTCAGCTGGCTGTTTGTTATTGTTGAAAGCTCTAGAAGGTTTGCCATCACTGGCTCAGAGGCTCCTAGAAGCCCTCACGTCCTCACAAACTATTTTCTCCTTTCCCACCCTGTTGTTTAGATGAAGATTACGAGATCCTTTCAGGGCTACCAGACTCGGTGCTGTACACATGTGGACCATGTGCTGGGGCCACACAGCCTCGCTGGCGAGAGGCCCTGAGTGGGGCCCTGCAAGGGGGCCTACGTCAGGTGCTCCAGGGCCTGCTGAGCTCGAAGGTGGTGGGCCCACTGCTGCTGTGTACCCAGGTCTGGAGGCCCTGTGAGGCAGGATGGGTGGGACTGGGCCCAGCACTAGCCCTGCTGACTTCCTTCATTTGCAGTGTGGACAGGATGAGAAGCAGTTGCACCCAGGACCCTGTGATCTGCAAACTGTGGGTCAGCGCTTTGAGGAAGGCCACTACACATCTGTGGTGAGTAGGACACGGGGAGGAGCAGGTGGGTACCAAGAGGAGAGGGCAGGGCTAGAGCTGAGGGTTGGGGTTGGAGCTCAGAACCTGACCAACCCCCCTTACAGCACAGCTTTATGGAGGACATGGTGAGCATCTTGATGAGGCACTCAGAAGGAGAAACCTCAGAGCGCCGGGCTGGAAGCCAGATGAAGGGGCTCCTACTAAAGGTAAGCTTTAATGGGGATGCCTGTAGGGTGATTTGAGTGGTATTGGGCGGAGAGAGTGGATTTTTCAGACCCTACCGTCACCAGCGCTTGGGGAAGACTGTTCTTCTCATTCTGTTAACCCACTCCCCAGCTGCTAGAATCTGCGTTCGGCTGGTTCGACGCCCACGACCCCAAGTACTGGCGACGGAGTACCCGGCTGCCAAAGTGAGCAAGGCTGGGTAGCAGGAGGGGGACCAGGGAGTGAGCGCAGTGGCAGGGTCACCTGGGGATCCAGGGGTCACTCTGGGCTGAGAAAAGATGAGGTGCAGAGTTAGGGTTGAGGCTGGAGAAAAGGGTGGCAGACCAGACTGAGGTTCTCCAGTGGCCCTAGACTAGCAGGCTTGGATTGTGTAGCTCGCTTTGGTTGTACCTGGGCAAAACAGGTGGGGACAAAGTAGTGAGCAAGTAAGGCTGGACTCTGTTTAAAGAGCTTAAATGTTTGGGGCATGGGCAGGCACTAGTGACCCAAATGGTTAGGGTGGTGATGGGGAAGCCCAGGGGTCTTAGGAGCCCAGATGAGGCACCTGCTAGAGCCTAAGGATCGGAGACCGCTTCCTGGAAGAGGTGACATTTGAGCATAACAGCATTTCGTATGTCAGAGGTGGCACAGAGGGCCTGGCTTATTTGGAGCACTGAGAAATTCCATGTGAAGAGAGGATGAAGGGTGTCATGGCATGTTTAGGCTGATATTGTGGGTGGGCCCCAGTCCTGCTGCCCTTGTTAGACATGTCAGATGCTAACCCTGCCTGTCCACAGCGGAGTGCTGCCTAATGCGGTGTTGCCCCCATCCCTGGACCATGTCTATGCTCAGTGGAGACAGCAGGAATCAGAGACCCCAGAATCAGGGCAGCCTCCAGGCGATCCCTCAGCAGGTACTGGAATATGGAGGCTAGAAGCCAGTGCCCTGAGTTGGTGGGCCAGGTTCCAGGTCCTGATTCTTGGATTTCCTCTTTTCCAGCTTTCCAAGGCAAGGATCCAGCTGCTTTCTCACACATGGAAGACCCTCGTCAGTGTGCGCTCTGCCTCAAATATGGAGATGCAGACTCCAAGGTGAGGCTGCTGTGTGAAGTCTGAGGTTGTGGGTCCTGGTTCCTGTAGCACCTGTCACACCACTCCTCTTCTGCTCCCAGGAGGCAGGGAGGCTCCTGTACATCGGACAGAATGAGTGGACCCATGTCAATTGTGCCATTTGGTCAGCTGAAGTGTTTGAGGAGAATGATGGCTCCCTCAAGAATGTGCACGCTGCTGTGGCTCGTGGGAGGCAGATGGTGAGGCCTGGGCCTGACAGGGGCAGCCATTGAGCTCTCCTTTGAGGAGACAGCTCTGCTTCAGCTGTTTCTAGTAGATCATGTCCTTTTCACTGCTGGTCCTAGGTTCTGTTTTTCTTTTCCAAGAACTTGGGACAAACCGGGCATGGTGGCTCACGCCTGTAATCCCAGCACTTGGGAGGCAGAGGCAGGAGGATTGCCTCAAGTTTGAGGCCAGCCTGAGCTACATACTGAGTTCAGGGCCAGCTGAACTACAAAGTGAGACCCTGTCTCAAAAAAAAAAAAGAACTTGGGTGCTAGGTGATAGCATTTTTCCTCTCTGACCTCCGGCCATATTTGAGCCTAAAGCCCAAGACCATAAAAGCTAGACACCCTCTCAATTGGACCTATGCTGCGTGCTTTCCACACTGTATAGCATTTTGCTGTCACTGTGCCCTGATGAGATGAAGCGTTGTCTGGTTCAGAATCCCCCACTTACTCTGAGTCTTGGGCTGGATCCTGGAGAGTATCCAAGCTGAATGATAGAGATACTGATCTCAGGGGGCAGTTATGAAATCTAAATAGAATAAATCAGGTTCCACATTAGAATGGTGTGTAGAAGATGGTAAATGGCACTCAGTAAGTGTTAGCTGTTAATATCTTTCTCCCTTCAAAAAATCTGAAATAGCAAATACCCAGGCATAGAGGCCCACATCTGAAATCCCAGCTCCTCAGGAGGCAGAGGCAGGATGATCACAACTTCAAGGCCACCCTGAGCAACTTAGTGTGACCCTGTGTCAAAAAATTTTAAAAGGGGGGGATATAGCTCAATGCAAGGCCCTGGTTTCAATCCCCTGTACCACACACACAGAAAGACTGGGGAGCTAGGTGTGATGGCTGTTATCTTAGCACTTTGGGAGGCTGAGGCAGGAGGATCCCAAGTTTGAGCCCAGCCTGAACAACTTAACAACTTAATGATACCCTGTCTCACAATAAAAAATAAAAGGGGTTGATGATTTAGCTCATTGCAAGATGTGATTGGAGGAGGTGTTGCTTGGTGAGAGTCTTTGCTGTGCAGGGTGTTGAGGGGGAAAGGGAGGTAAGCAGAGTCTCAGAGTTAGCAATGCTGAGTGCCAGACCCTGGCCCTCGTTCCTGGCTTCTTCCTCAGCAGCCCCTTCCCCATGCAGCGCTGCGAACTCTGTCTGAAGCCTGGAGCCACAGTAGGCTGCTGCCTGTCCTCCTGCCTCAGCAACTTTCACTTCATGTGTGCCCGGGCCAGCTACTGCATCTTCCAGGATGATAAAAAAGTTTTCTGCCAGAAACACACAGACCTCCTGGATGGCAAGGTGGGCCAGGACAGTGGGGTGACAGCTGCCCATTGCTCTCTCAGTGCCTCTTCTTTGTGTGTTCTCCCTCAGCCTTGTAGGCCAAGCCCCTGGCACTTCAGTCTTTGCCTACAAAGCTTTTCCCTCATGTGCCCTACACACTTTACCAATCCAGCAACCCCATTTGCCTCCCACTTCCCAGGAGATCGTGACCCCTGATGGTTTTGATGTTCTCCGCCGAGTCTATGTGGACTTTGAAGGCATCAACTTCAAGCGAAAGTTCTTGACAGGGCTTGAGCCCGATGCCATCAATGTGCTCATTGGTAAGCCACTTACTCTCTTCCCTCTCTTGCTGTCTCTTGTTGACCTTGCCTTCCTTGACCTTCCCTGACCTCTCCTGTACACCGTAGGCTCCATCCGAATTGACTCCCTGGGTATTCTCTCTGATCTCTCGGACTTCGAGGGACGGCTCTTCCCCATTGGCTACCAGTGAGCAGGCCATGGGTGTTAAGTGGTTTTGGGGGACGTTGGGGCTGCATCCCCTTTCCCAAGTTATCTTAACCCTTTTGTTCCACACAACCACCCGCCAGGTGCTCCCGTCTGTATTGGAGCACAGTGGATGCTCGGAGGCGCTGCTGGTATCGGTGCCGAATTCTGGAGTATCGGCCATGGGGCCCAAGGGAAGAGCCTGTTCACCTGGAGACAGCAGAGGAAAACCAGACCATTGTGCACAGCCCTGCCCCTTCCTTAGGTATGGCTTGATACTGCCTTTTTCTCCTCCATGAATGCTAAACAGTTACTCACCAGCCCCTATCCCCTTCTCTATTCAAGAAACTCCAGGACACTTGTTATTCTTTCATTTGTCATAAGATAGTAACAGAAACTTACTGGCTGTGCATTGTGTGCCCAGGGACTGTGCTTGGCATTTCACAGGAAGTGAAGAGGGGAGAAAGTCAGCTGGAGGGGAATGGTGACTTGGTACAGCTGTAGGAAGCAAAGCGAGTATGGCTCCCTGACAAGGCTACATGCTCAACTGGTACTTCAGTCCTCTAGGGGGAAGGTACAAGCTCTGCTGTACTGCACACCAGGGGGACACCTACCAAAAACAAAAGGGCCAGGCATAGTGGCACACACCTGTAATCCCAGGACTCAGCACTTGGGTGGCTGAAGCAGGAGTATCGCCATGAGTTCAAGGCCAGCCTGAACTTCAAGGCCAGCCTGAGCTACAGAGTGAGATTCTGTCTCAAAAACAAAACAAAAGGGTGGGTGGACACTTGCTCTCTGCAGTAACAGGGTAGAACCATGATGTGACCCTGGATCTGATCATTTTCCAACTGGCACACTTCCATGATGGCAGTGAGAGTGGATGGCACAGAGACAAGAATGGGCTTGGAGATTAGTAAAGGAAGAGGTCATTGTGGGCCACACAGGAGGAGGAAGAGATTTGGTTCTCATTTGTGAGAAACAGCTTTATTCCAAGTTGGAGCATGACACAAAAGTAAGAGTAGAGGAGGGTGCATCCAGCATGGCTGCAAACAAGAGTGTTGGGTGGAGGAGGCAGAGATTAGTTTGCAGACACTGGGTGGGGCCAGGTAATAGCCTTGAGTGCCAGGATGGGGCAGATGCCTTTGATGTGGCAGAGATGTACAGAGCCAATAAGAAAGTGGTAGGACTGGCCATTCTGGACAGAGGGCATTGCCACTCGTGGCACATGGGCGTGCCTCAGAGAAGCAGCAGGCAGCCAGGATGCAGGGACACGGCAGAGGATGAGTGGACGAGGTTATGAAGGGATCTGACTCAAGGTATATGTAGAGTTGTTGCAGATGCTGTGAATGGGGTTTGGACTGGACATTAGTCTGTGTTGTGACTGGGTCAAGGTCAAGACTCTGGAAGGAAGCTGGGCATAGCATGATGGCACATGCCTGTAATCCCAGCACTGGGGAGGCTGAGATAGGAGGATCACCATGAGTTCGAGGCCAGCTTGAGCTACATAATGAGTTCAAGACCAGCCTGAGCCAGATAGTGAGACCCTGTCTCAAAAAAAGAAAGACTCTGGAAGGTCCATTTGGCTTAAAAGAAGGGAAGGCACGTGGTTAGGAGGCTTTGATGAACTCTTGCCACCCCTGATACACTTCTCTTGGCTCTTCAGAGACCCCAAATCATGAGGACCCCATTCCAGATACAGATGCCCTAATCCTTGGAGCTCCTGAGCACCACTCACCTGTTCAGAACCTGGACCCCCCACTTCGGCCAGATTCAGGCAGTGCTCCTCCTCCTCCTCCTCCTGCTCCTGCTCCTGCTCCTGCTCCTGCTCCTGCTCCTGCTCCTGCTCCTGCTCCTGCTCCTGGCCCTCGCTCCTTCTCAGGGGCTCGAATCAAAGTGCCCAACTACTCGCCATCACGGAGGCCTTTGGGGGGTGTCTCCTTTGGCCCCCTGCCCTCCCCTGGTGAGCATCTGGGAATATCCAGGGGAACGTGGGGCTGTGGAGGCCGAAATGGTTGGTTGATGTTGATCCTTTCCCCCACAGGAAGTCCATCTTCTCTGACCCACCACATCCCTACAGTGGGAGACCCGGACTTCCCAGCTCCACCGAGACGCTCCCGTCGACCTAGCCCCCTAGCCCCCAGGCCACCACCATCACGGCGGACTTCCCCTCCTCTCAGAACCTCCCCTCAGCTCAGGGCGCCCCCTCCTACCTCAGTTGTTACAGTCCTCACACCTACCTCAGGGGAGCTGGCTCCCCCTGGCCTGGCCCCATCTCCTCCACCACCCCATGAAGACCTGGGCCCAGACTTTGAGGACATGGAGGTGGTGTCAGGACTGAGTGCTGCTGACCTGGACTTTGCAGCCAGCTTGCTAGGGACTGAGCCCTTTCAGGAAGAGATTGTAGCCGCAGGGGCAGGGGGGAGCAGCCATGGGGGCCCAGGGGATAGCTCAGAGGAGGAAGCCAGCCCCACTACCCACTATGTCCACTTCCCTGTGACTGTAGTGTCTGGCCCTGCCCTGGGCCCTGGCCCCCTCCCTGGAGCCCCCCGAATTGAGCAACTGGACGGAGTGGATGATGGCACAGACAGTGAGGCTGAGGCAGTACAGCAGCCCCGGGGCCAAGGGACTCCTCCTTCAGGGCCTGTAGTGGGCCGAGCTGGGGTCCTCGGGGCTGCAGGGGATAGGGCCCGACCTCCTGAGGACCTGCCATCAGAAATTGTGGATTTTGTTTTAAAGAACCTAGGGGGTCCTGGGGAGGGGGCTGCTGGTCCCAGAGAGGAGTCACTTCCCCCAGCACCTCCCCTGGCCAATGGCAGCCAGGCCCCTCAAGGTCTGCCCCCTAGCCCAGCAGACCCCACCCGGACATTTGCCTGGCTCCCTGGGGCCCCAGGGGTCCGGGTATTGAGCCTGGGCCCTGCTCCTGAGCCCCCTAAACCCGCTACATCCAAGATCATTCTTGTCAACAAGCTGGGGCAAGTATTTGTGAAGATGGCTGGGGAAGGTGAACCTGTCCCAGCCCCAGTAAAGCAGCCACCTCTGCCCCCTACTATTCCCCCTGCAGCCCCCACTTCCTGGACTCTGCCCCCAGGACCCCTGCTGGGGGTGTTGCCAGTGGTAGGAGTAGGGGTGGTCCGCCCCGCCCCACCCCCTCCTCCGCCTCCACTCACGCTGGTGTTTAGCAGTGGGCCCCCCAGCCCACCCCGCCAGGCCATCCGTGTCAAGAGGGTGTCTACCTTCTCTGGCCGTTCCCCACCAGCACCTCCCCCAAATAAAACCCCCCGGCTGGATGAAGAGGGGGAATCTTTGGAGGACACTTCCCAAGTTCCAGGCCTCAGCAGCAGTGGGTAAGTGAATGTGCTGAGGCTGGGACAGCAGGCCGGGGAGGGGTGGGAGAGTTAGCTCAGCCTTGTGCTTACCCTCCAGGTTTAGCCGAGTAAGGATGAAAACACCCACAGTGCGTGGAACTCTTGACCTGGATAATCTTGAGGAGCCTCCTGGGGAGGAAAGCCTTCGGTAAGTGGCCAGGCCCCTTTTTCTACAGGCTCTGGGACCTGTATCCCTTTTCCCCTCCTGACAGGTCTCTCCTCACAGGCCCTTCCAGGAACAATCCTCTTTGCTGCCACTTCCAGAAGGTGGTCCTCCTCGGGCTCCTGATGGGCCCTCAGACCTGCTGCTTGAGTCATGGCATCAGTATTCAGGTAAGAACCAGCTGCTGCTTCTCATTGCCTTCCTCATGCTGCCAAGCTCAGCTAGGTGACTGACAGATCCAAAGTAGGTCCACTTCAAAAACTAGTATACCAAAAAAAAAAATAGTATAACAGGCATGGAGTCACACATCTGTAATCCCTGTACTCAGGAGGCTGAGGCAGGAGGATTGCTGTGAGTTGAAGGCCAACCTGGGCTACACAGTGAGTTGAAGGCCAGCCTGAACTACATAGCAAGACCTTGTCTCAAAAAGACATATGAAAAAACAACTAAGTACACACCAGGGGCTGATAATGTAGCTCAGGGTAGAGGATCCTTGGGGTCAGTCCCCAGTACCCAAAAGAAAAGAAAAATGCACCCTCACTGGGCACACTCCTGAAACTGGTTACTAGTTACAGAGATGCCCTGGGGAGTCGGTGGCCTTGTAGCAGAAGTGACATTTCAGCTCCATGTGCAAGTCCGCTGATAGCGCTTTGGCCAGCATGCCCAAAATCCCAGGGGATTAGTTTAGACTAGAGCCTAGTCTGTCAGGGTCAGGGGTCTAGGTTCCTAATAAAGCCAAGGATGAAGTTCTGGGGATCATCCAGAGTATGGAACTCTCTAGGACCCAGATGAGGGCAGAACAGTAGGAAGATGAGATGAGAGGTGTCCCAGAGGCCCAGGGCAATGGTCTAGCCCCAGCTGCCACAGAGTACCAGGCCTGCGGGGTTCAGGATCAGTGGTATGAGCAGGTGGTACAGGGTGGGGAAGAGGTTATGTCAGAGTCCAGAATTAAAGACAGTGTTGGTGAGGCATCTCACCCAAAAGTGCAGCTATGCATTAGGAAGAGGAGACGAGGGTGTAACATAGCCATGTTGGGTATGAGGGCTGAGACAGCAAAGTCGAGGGTGAGAGAGAAGGAGTGGTCATGGAAGGAACAGGGTATACGGGGAAGCAGGGTGGTTTTGAACAGGCTCAGAGCTGGGCAAAAGGAAATGAGGGAAGTTTGCAGAGATTGGGACCTGTGTAGAGGTGCTTAATAGTTTTTGCTACCACCTAGGCTGGAAGTGAAGTTTTCTGTTGGTCCCTGAGGGCACTCAGAGTGGGGGCAACAAGTAAGCTAGGGGTCTGAGCAATCTGCTGGCTCGGGATATATTGTGACCCAATCCTGTCCAGGTGTTTGGATTTTCTAATTACACAGTGCTTAGCTGTTGAGTACGGAAGTGGAGGGAGGTGGCCTGAGACAATTTTGCTGAGAGGCTTCTTAAAGCAGTCAGATAGCATAAGGATGTGGCAGTGACTGAAACAGATGGGTTCCTACCCTTAGGAACCATACCAAGTTTTGGTAGGGAAAACAAACATGTCTGTTGTGCAGCACAAATGGACTGCAGTAGAAAACAAGCAATAAGAAAGTGCCTAGGCAAGGGCTTTGCAGCCAGCCCTGTTGTGTTGGTGAACAGAGTAGAGGTTCAATGGGGAAAGAGGAGAAGAGGTGGAAGAAGTTGTTAGAGGTGAACCCTACTGTGCTGAGGGCTGGAGGTGATGTTAATCACACAGCAGAGTCTAGCTTAGGGTTTCACTTAGGGCTGGGGGAGAGTGTGTGGGCATGGTGGCTCTGGGATGTGATAGGGCAAGACAGCGGCCCTGTGGGTCCTGCTCTCCTAAATTATGTTCCCCTCAAGCTTTTGCACCTGCCCCCAACCCTGGATACAGTGGTCAGCCCTCAGTCTGTCCCCTATGTTGGGCAGCTAACTCCTGCCTCCTCCAAGCATTCCCTTCCCTGGCTTCCAAGACCCCACACTCACCTCTGGTCATGCCTCCTTTTCCCAGCCTGCCAATTTTATTGTATCTGGCGTTCTGGCTCTGATTTCTCTTTCTCCCCAGATGCTTTCTTCTGGCTTCACAGCTCTAAATCTTATCTGTATTCTGATAGTCCCCACATTGCTCTCTCCAGCCCAGACCTAGGCCCTGGGCTCCAGGCTCCTGCAGTCTGCTTCCACCTCACCAACTCCATCATCAGGTTGCAGGAGGGGGATTTTCTAAAGGGCATCCCAAAGTCAACATGTTCCAAACTGAGCACTTGACCTTCTCCCTAAACTTGTTTCTTCCTTCTCCTCACCATTGCAATCAATGGCAGTTTTATATTTGTTCAAGCACCAGATTTCTGAGTTATCCTTGACAACTGCTCTTTTCGTCATATCCACATTTACTGTATGTCAGCAAGTCCTGTCTTTTCCATGTTCAAAATTTCTTAATCCCTGAGAAGTCCTTTAAATAGTTGATAGTTTAGTGTACAGTGGACCCTCAAGTTACGACCAGCCTGACATGAACAACTTCGGTTACAGCCGGTATTTTAGTTTTAACTTACAAGCAACGTCTTGAGTTACAACCTAGATGCTGGCCACTTGTGCTTCCAGATGGTCTCAGATACAGATTTAACCCTTAAAGAGTTCTGGAAGGAACATTACCACATCCTTTCCTGTGTGGGGTTAACTGAGAAATCCTGGGCCAATGTCTCTCTAAGGACACCAAGATCTGCCTGGAAGAAAGTGTGGCCTAAAATTATGCAGGAGGGAGACTTTGAAGGCTATGTAGAGGAGCCTGACCAACATGAGTTACAACCAGCCCTCACGAACGAATTGAGTTCGTAAGTCAAGGGTCCACTGTAAACTTCAGTGTACTTGCTACTGTGTTTCCAAAACTATATGATGTATACTTGTAATATTTATAGAAATTTACAGCTGGGCATGGTGGCACACACCTATAGTTTTGGCTACTCAGGAGGTGCAGGTGGGAAGATTGCTTGAGCTCAGGAGTTTAAAACCAGCCAGGGCAACATAGGCAGAGCCCATCTCAAACAAATAAAAAGAATTTACTGCATATAGGGCTGGGTGAATATGTCAGTGGTAGCACCCCTGACTAGCATGTACCAGGTCCTGGGTTTCATCCCCAACACCATAAAAAAGGAACATAAATTTACTGAATATAAAAAAAATTCCTTTCAAACACATAATGCTCTAGTGTTTTTGTTTTCCTGGTACTGAGGAATGAACCTAGCACTGTTTTTTTTTTTTGCTTTTGAGACAGAGTCTTACTATGTAGTTCAGGGTGGCTTTGAACTCACTATGTAGCCCATGCTGGCCTTGAACTCATGGCAATCCTCCTGCCTCAGCCTCCCAAGTCCTGAGATTACAGGTGTGCACCACCAAGCCCAGCACTAGCACATTTTCTTCCCCCTATCCCATACCAGGAATTGAACTCAGGACCTTGCATTTGCCAGGCAGGCATGGTGCTACTGAGCTACATCTACAGCCCACATTTTCTTTCTTTCTTTTTTTTTGTTTGGTACTGGGGATCAAACTTGGGACCTTGCGCTTATGAGACAGGTGGTGGGACCACTGAGCCCCCGGCCCCACATTTTCATATTTTGATACAAAGTCTCTATAAGTCACCAAGTTGTCAAGGTTGGATGGGAATTTAGGGTCCTCCTACTTCAGCTTCCCAGAGTGCTGGGATTATAGGCATGTGCCACCACACCCCAGCTCACTAGTACTTTTATGTGAAAAGCAGAAAAATTACAGGTAGATGAATGTTTAGAGAATACATGGGTTTCAGTAAGCCATCGATGTGGCCTGTAGAGCCAAGAAGTCCTGCAGAAGAGGAACTGGCAGCTCCTTAGAAAAACCTTGTCCATTCCACAGGGCTCACTGGGCAGTTGGGGCTGGAGGAGGGCCATTAGACTCCAGTGTCCGTGCTTTGTCTGGGGGCAGGGTGGTGGGGCCTTTATGTTCATGTGAGGTGATCCTCACCTGCTCTTACCTATTCACTGGGACCAGGTGAAGCCTCGAGCTCTGAGGAAGAGCCTCCGTACCCAGAGGATAAAGAGAACCAGGTTCCAAAACGAGCCGGCCCGCATCTTCGCTTTGAGATCACCAGTGAGGATGGCTTCAGTGTGGAGGCAGAGAGCTTGGAAGGTGAGTTGAGAGTAGCAGTGTCAGGGAGAGAAAGTGTCCCATCAGACCTCATCCTGACTGCTGTGGCCCTGTCTTCACTCTAGGGGCATGGAGAACTCTGATTGAGAAAGTACAAGAGGCCCGAGGACATGCTCGGCTCAGACATCTCTCTTTTAGTGGTAAGTGGTGACTGGTACATGTCCCTACCACCACCACTTCCTTTCACATAATCAGTGTGTCCTCAACTTCTCTCCTCAGGAATGAGTGGGGCAAGGCTCCTGGGCATCCAACATGATGCTGTCATCTTCCTGGCAGAACAGCTGCCTGGGGCTCAGCACTGCCAGCACTATAAATTCCGCTACCACCAGCAAGGCGAGGGCCAGGAGGAACCACCCCTGAATCCCCATGGGGCTGCCCGTGCTGAGGTCTATCTCCGGTGAGAGGGCTGGGGAACCCTGTGGGATCTCTCAAGGATAGGAAATAAGTCTGGACAGATTGAAACCAAGACATTAGGCCACTCCAAGAGTTATTCTAGAGTAACATGAGAAGAACGAGGGGCCGGGGATTTAGCTCAGTGGTTCTGCCCCCTGCCTCGAAAACACAAGGTCCTGAGTTTGATCCCCGGTACAAAAAAAAGAACGAACCCCACCCTCTTTCCCTTCACTGTGTCTTCAACAGTATATTCCTCCTGTGGTGCCAGTATTCGGCCCAGGCCCCAGAATTGGTAGGCAGCATCTCCTTGAACCAATGGCTGTGACCCTTTCTCCTTTCTTCCCTCTTTTCTGCAGGAAGTGCACCTTTGACATGTTCAATTTCCTGGCTTCCCAGCATCGGGTGCTCCCAGAAGGGGCCACCTGTGATGAGGAAGAGGATGAGGTGCAGCTCAGGTCAACCAGGTATAGAGGGCAAGCAGGGGAGCTGGGAGTGGTCTGAAGAGTCCTAAAGAGGGTGAGCAGGAGCGAGAGGTCATAACTGGATACCAGCCTATGTCACACTGCTATCCCCCACCAGACGTGCCACCAGCCTGGAGCTGCCCATGGCCATGCGCTTTCGCCACCTCAAAAAGACATCCAAAGAGGCTGTGGGTGTCTATAGGT
Organism: Heterocephalus glaber; assembly: GCF_053883595.1. NCBI lineage: Eukaryota > Metazoa > Chordata > Mammalia > Rodentia > Bathyergidae > Heterocephalus > Heterocephalus glaber. The sequence goes on from NW_028258349.1 coordinate 12,223,670, forward strand.
TAGTGGGGTTGGGAGGATGCCCCTTGAGTGGAGGGACAATCCTGGTTGGGGGCTGCCTGGGGTCTGTCCCTCTAGCCCCTGAGGTCCCCCTGTCCATCCTACCCTGCAGATCAGCCATCCATGGACGAGGCCTGTTCTGTAAACGCAACATTGATGCTGGAGAGATGGTCATTGAATACTCTGGCATTGTCATTCGCTCTGTGCTGACTGACAAGCGGGAAAAGTTCTACGACGGGAAGGTGGGCTCCACAGGCCCTGGCAAGAAGGTGGGGGAGGTAGGCTGCCCATGGGGACCAAGCACCTAATTCCCTCACCCATCCCTGTAGGGCATCGGGTGCTACATGTTCCGCATGGATGACTTTGACGTGGTGGACGCCACAATGCATGGCAACGCAGCCCGCTTCATCAACCACTCATGTGAGCCTAACTGCTTCTCTCGTGTCATCCATGTGGAGGGCCAGAAGCACATCGTCATCTTTGCCCTGCGGCGTATCCTTCGTGGTGAGGAGCTCACCTATGACTACAAGTTCCCCATCGAGGATGCCAGCAACAAGCTGCCCTGCAACTGTGGCGCCAAGCGCTGCCGTCGGTTCCTTAACTGAGGCTGTGGCTCCCCACAATTCCTCAAGCCCCCTAATGCCATCTTGTCCCTGGCCTGGGGTCTCCCTAGTCCTTCCCAAAGCATCTCACTCCCACCTTTCTGTTCAGGGTGGATGTGGGCGTGCAGCTGGCAAGGGCCCTGCCCCCAACCTTCTCGCCCACCTAGCAATCGCCGCCTTCCTGCCTTGGGGCCCAGGATGTAGATATTGTACAAAGGTTTCTAAATCCCTTCTTTTCTATGCACTTTTTTATTTAAGAGGGTGGGGTCCCAGGTGGGAACCCCCCACAATAAAGCCTGTCAATGTTTGGAGAGGTGGTCTTCCCGTTTGTACCTGCTTGAGGCAGGTAGGAACTCTCAGGTCTCTGTGCCCCACACCCATCCTGAACCAAGGAAGTCCATCAGCCTCAACAGTAGGTATGAGGCAGTCCTTCAGAATTAGAAGTAAATGGCAGGGTCTGTGAAGGCTTCAGAGCAAGAAGTGTTCATATTCTATTGAGTGGCTATTAGATAAAGTAGGCCTTTCTGGGGAAGGAGGATGCAGGGTCCCCCTGGCCCAGTTAGGGCTTTGCTTTCAGAAAGACCCCTAATGGGTACCAGAGACAGCAGGCATTTGTTTAAAAGGAAACTTCATTTTTATTGTAGGCCCCCATAGATCCCAGGTCAGCCAAGCCTGGACAGCACCTGCAGTGCATCTGCCCGCCCTACCTGGGCCAGGTGCACACTGAGCTGGCCCAGAGTGGCTGATGGCTCCTTTGCCACCACCATCTCAATCAGGGCCCGCAGTGGTGAGCGACTGGGCCGCAGGGAGTAGGCAAAGGTGGACTAGGCAGCAGGCAACCCATATCTTGCAGCAAGGTGCCAAGTGGTACCGTAGGCCAAGCCACCTCCAGGCCCAGGTTCAGGGTCCAGTAGCACAATCAGCTCCTCAAGCACCTCCAGCTCATCCAGGAGTCGAGATAGGAGCTGTGTCATCAGACCTGCCAGCTCTGGAAGACTGGAAGGAATGAAGTGGTGGAAGGGCAGGCTTCCACCCCCTCTTCCCTTCTGGGTGTGGCTTGTCCCCAACTCAGCCATGCTCAGGAGTGGGAGCAAAGGAACCTTTCCCGTGTACCCTGTCTGCAAAGCGCCTGGGGAGGGTGACTGCAAGGAGAGGGTGTAACTGTTGGGGTCTTTTTGAACCAAGCCAGGGCAGAGAAGGGAATCGGCTTTTGCCTTGTGCTGGTGGTGCCTTTGCAGAAGGATGCAGGTTAGGAGTAGGACCAGGACTAAGAAAAAGACCAACACCCATGGCAGGACAAAATGTGGAGAGACATTGCTCTGAGTTGTCCATGAGAGACTGGAACTCCCTGGTGACATGGGCTCCTGCAGTGTAGAGACTTGTTTCTTCAGCTGCCGGGGCACAGAACCCTTTGGCAGGGGAAGGCTTCTGGGAAGAGGTCTGGGAGTAAACCGGAGGCCACGCCCCGCTTCCTCCCCATCAGCCGTCTCCCACCCTTAATCCTTTGGGGCCTTAGTCTGTCCGTTCCTTTCACCCCACCTCCGACCCTTTCCAGCACACTACTCTTCCTTTCCCTGGATCCAGGCCACGCGCGTAGATATCAAGCCATTTTCCCATCCCCGCCCCACTTCCGGGGAACCCTGGCCCAGCCCTCCACAGTTGGACCAGCACCTCTTTATAGCACTGCTGGGTCCTGCCGCGGCTCCCAGTGGGAGTAGGGACCAGAGCTCCTCTGTTGCAGGGGCTACACAGCTCTGCGAAGTCGGGGTTGCACTGTCCAGGAGAACATTTTTTGAACGGGTGCCTCAAATGATCCCCGAAGTCATTGAGCCCGCAGTTTTCCTCAAACTCGTGGTCTAGTGCGAGACGCTAGCTTCAATCGGGTTACCCAGCCCCTAGTCCTCAGCGCTAGCTACACCCTTTTCCTTTTGCCCTATCCGTTGTCCCCGTACCTTATATATTCCCCATCCTATCAACGTAAGTCTCATCCCCCTTCCTACACAGGCCCCGCTCCCCCGCCGCCCGTTTCCCCACTAAGCACCGCCCACATCCGGATTTATCTCTTCAACGCCCATCCTTTCCTACCTCGCCGCGTCCCTTCGGTGTGGCCCTAACTCACACTCTCCGGTTCCGCACCGACTCAGCCTGACATCCCTAAGGAAACCTCAACTGGATGTACCCCCACACATGTCGCTCCTTCCCCAGCTCCCTGTCACCCATTATCTCCACCCGGATTTAAGCATACACCCAGTCCCGGCTCCTCACCCGGGTAAGGAGGCGGCCCGAAGGGCTGCAGGCAGCCGCTGCAGCGCTTGTTGTCTGGGTTCCAGTACTGGAGGGGGCCGCAGTACTGGGAGGCTTCTGATGGCGCTGCCAGGGCCAGAAGCAGCACGGTCTGCAGAAAGTACCTGAGCCCCATCCGAGCCGGGGCCTGCAGCCTGGGGGCCGCGACTGCAGGACTTCCGACCGCAGCGCCTCTGCCGCACTTTGCGGGAAACCCAGGTGGAAGAAGGAAGTAGTGGAAGTGAAGGCACACGATTCCCAGGTCCCTTTGGAAACTGGGAATCCACCTTCCAACCCAACTCCTGACCTATTATCCGAGAAGCCCCAAGGCTTCAGGATGGCTAAGGAAAACTGTATCAGGATTGTGTGGATTCATATTTCCCTGTCCTTCCGTACAACCTTCCTTTTCCCATCCCTAAAATGGTGTAATAATAGCACCTCTTTCATAGAGCCATAGTGGAGAATTTAAAACTGTTATTAGAAGTAAAACATTTAGAGCCAGGGGCTGGGGATTTAGCTCTGTAGTGCTGCTGCCTGCCTCACAAGCTCAAGATCCCGAGTTCGATCCCTGGTACAAAAAAAAAAACATTTAGAGCTAGGTGTGGTAGTGGTTGCCTATAGTCTCAGCTAGTCAGGAAGCTGAGATGAGGATTCCTTGAGCCCATGAGTTCCAGACCAGCCTGGGCAACAAACACAGCAGGAACCCATCTCAAACAGGAAAAGTAAATTGCCTGGGACAATGCCTGGCATATAGTACACTTAATTTAAGTATTATCAACTCCTACCTCAGGGTAGTGGGCTCCAAAGACTCAGTTCTAGCTTGGCACAGTGGCATACACCTGTAATCCCAGTTCTGAGGCTAAGGCAGGAGGACCACAAAAACCTGGAACCCCTGGGCTGGGGATTTAGCTCAGTGGTTCCGGCGCCTGCCTTGCAAGCACAAGGACCGGAGTTCGATCTCCAGTACCAAAAAAAAAAAAACACCTCAAACCCAGCCTGGGCAACTTACTGATTTAGCAGGACCATGTCTCAAGATAAAAAATAAAGGGGAGGGAGCATGGGATATAGAGCTCAGCCCTAACTTGTTGGGAGACTCCCAATGGACTCCCAGCACCATCACCCCGAAACATGATCACCATGTTAGGAATCCTCCAACTTGCATCGCCCCCTGAAGAAGCCTTAAAGAGAAATGCTGAGGTTTCCAGCACAAAAGCATCACCACACTACCAGTACAGACCTGGGTCGAAAGCCTCTCACAGCTCTTGTTTGAAGTTCAACTGTTTTTGTGGTTGGAGGCAGTGCAATTTCCCCTTTTTGTCAGCAAAAAGGAAATAAACACCCACAGCTAGGCTGGGTGGTTTTCTTTTGGTACCAGGGATCAAACTCAGGATTGCGAGGCAGGCAGTGGAACCACTGAGCTAAATCCCCGGCCCCTAGGCTCAGTGTTTTTAATACGAAATTTTATTACCACAGGGGAGGGACAGCAGAACAGATAAATTTGGAGTTCTGGAACCTGGGAAAGGTGAGGCTGGAAAGTAAAGGGGGCTTTGAGGAGTGATCCTGGCTGAAAATATCTGTCTGTTAGGGATGAAGGGCAAAAGGGTCAAAGTTTCAGAAATCACCATGCTGGTGGTCTGGGAAACACCGTTGGTTTCTTTCTTTGGGACAGTAGCCAGTATAAGACCCTGTGGGGGGTGACCTGGAGAGAGGAATATAGATAGCTGGCTTGGAGCTGTTGGGCTGGGTACGGTAAACATTAACATGACTAGGGTTCCAGGAGGTAGTCTCAGCGTTGGAGATTCAGGCTGGTCTTGGATTTGGGATTCAGGCTAGTTTAGGGGTTGAGATTTAAGTGATGGTCTCCAGATGTGGATCAGAACTAATCTTAGGGCATGAGTCTTGGGACACTGTGACTGAGGTTAACGATCAGGCTCAAGGTATAGAGGGCTCTGGGGATAAGAAATCTTGGCAGGCTAGTCCTGAGGTACTAACACGGAAGACAAACTTCTGGGCCCTTAACCTGTTACTCATCAGAAGCATGATTTGTATTTTCTTCTGAGGCAGACTGGAAAGTGTTTTGTTTTTTTTTTGGTACTGGGGATCGAACTCAGGACCTTGCGCTTGCGAGGCAGGCGGCGGAACCACTGAGCTAAATCCCCGGCCCTGGAAAGTGTTGTTTGTTTGTTTTCTTTCCTCCACCCTAAAAATCACGACTCTCCACTTCGTTCTACACATGTTCAATAAGTAATTAAAAGTAGAACAAAGCTTGGGCTTCATTTTGTAAAACTCTGGGTCAAATCCTCAGCTCTGTATATAGGCATTTTAGTCATTTAGGAAAAGTCTGTCTAAAAGTTGGCAAAACAGGGTATGTTAGCTCTAAATTTACCTAGCCTATCTCATCACCCTTCAAGACTGAGGACACAAGAATAAGAGATTTACAGGAGCATTCAACTATCCTATGCCCAGAAATCTCCATTGCCCTAAACCTAGAGTCACCTTATATTCCAGCAGAGCCTCACAGAATGAAAACTGCCCCTCAACTCATAAGGATTTATCTCATGGAAACTGAATTGCTCCTCAAGTCATGAGGATTCCTCCAGAGCTATGAAACAAGGACTGAGACAAGGGCTGACCAATCTCAGCCCACCAAAGCAAGCATAAAAACTGGCCTTCATTCTTTTATGAATGGGCCAGTCTGATCCTCTTCCTTAGAGTATGCCCCTCTAGATACTCAAGTTAGAGTCTTTTCCTTATTTTCTCTTACTTTCTTTTGTCAAGGGACCAGCTCAATTTTTTTTCCCATAATGGTGAATAAACCCAGGGTCTTTGCCCTGAGTTACACCTCCAGCCCCCGCCTCCTTTTTTTTCCAGTACCAGAGATTGAACTCAGGACCTTGCACTTGCCAGGCAGGTGGGATGCCTCCTGGTCCTAAGCCTTTTTTTAAAAATTTTGAGACAGGGTCTTGCTAAGTTGATAAATGACCCAGGTTGGGCTTGAACTTTTGATTCTCCTGCTTCAGCCTCCCAGAGTGCTGGAATTACAGGGGTGTGCCACCATGCCCAGCAGTTATTTTAATTTCCATTGTCATTAAACCAAGGACCCATGCTAGCTGGTGACAGTACCTGCATCTGGGTCTCTGCCCATAGAGCTGCCACTGGAGAGAGGTTCCAGGATAGGGGTTGAAGGTGCATGAAGTTGCAGAAGCCAGCTCGAGTACATTCCCTTAGTAGAGGACAGATGAAGGAGGCCACTATCACTGATAGCCACCCACTACATACTCAAGTGTCTTCCCACTCTTGCACTACCATACTCCATCCTCGTACTTTTGACAGCATGACTCCCAGAAGTCAGTGGCAGGAAACAGCTCGGTATCCACAGCCTGCCTGTTGAATCAGCGGATGTTGAGTTCAGCCACTGCCCTCTCTGTATCCTCCTTCCACCAGAACTGAGAGGACAGTGGGTCGGGATCAACAAAGGAAATGGAGATCTTCAGGGGATTAGTCAGCAGCTTTGAGGCTGTCTGGATTTAGTGATGGACCTTAACCTGTGAGATTTCATGGGTGACCCTCCACTTCTGGGCTCTAAGGAGGGGACAGCAAGCACCTTGACACAGACATTGCCCAAGAGCTGGTCCCTCAAGTTGTTGCTCACATTCACCTCAATGCCCCATACTCCTCCTGCAGTTCCATGAACACCTCCTGTGAAGGACCAGGAGGAACTCAGCTAATTCCTGGAGCACAGAAAACCCAACCTATCCTGCCGACCCTCACCTGAAAGAAGTTATCATGTGTTCCCGTGCCTCAATGTCACTCACGTGACCTGGAGGAGTGGGCAGGGTAGAATCAAGAGGGATGGCCTGCTGGGGGCTGTCCACCCTGAACCTGTTCTGCCTGATCCCCTACAGTGTGATTCGTCTGGGGTTTGGGCTGTGTCCTGTGGATTCTGATACAGGTTGAACAGCACTATAATTTGAAAAGATTTAAAAGGGGCAGTACCTGAGCTCGGAGAGCAGGGCTGCATGAAAAGAGTTGGGTATGCAGGTTTGGGAGTGGGATTTTGAACCAGAGAAGGAACCTAACCATCATACTTGCTAAGAAACAAGAGTGTGCCGGGTATTGTGGTGCACACCAGTAATCCGAGCACTCAGGAGGCTGAGGCAGGAGGATCGCCTTGAATTCGAGGCCAGCCTGGGCTACATAGTGAGTTCAAGGCCAGCATGAGACCCTGTCTCAAAACAAAAACAAAAAAAAAAAGAAGAAGAAGAAAAAGAAAAAAGGAAAAAACAAGAGTGTGGGAGGACCTGGTAATTACAGCCCAGCAGCCAAGTCTCTAAGTATAGGGGCGTGGCTAGATGCCCGGGAGAAGGACCTGAAACTCGGGGAAAGAATCTGCAGAGGTCCAACTAGAAAGCCTCCGGTTTCTAAGGGTGGACCTTAGGAACCCGGAAAAGGCGGGAATTTGTGATGATGAACTACAGAAGAGAAAGGACCGGGAGACATTAACCCCAGAGTTCCGTACCGGGTCTCACCTGGCTGCACGTCGGTTTGTTGTGAAGCCGGGAGCACCGGTCCCCGTGCCAGCAGGCCCCGATCTTAAAACGAGCAGTTAACTCTGGAAGAGGTCCAAAGTCAGAGGTGAACTGAGGGCCTGGGAGGCCGAACATCCCAGAAACACCGCTCCAAACCGCCCAGCCACGAAAGACCCAAGTGCCCGGAATCCTTCGCGAGGCCATTCCCTGTGCCTGTTCTCACATGTCCTCAGTCCCGAATATTGAAGTTAAATATTCAGCCATTTTTATCCAAATCCTCCAACACATTTGCCCCTTGCGTCACTTCCGCTGCGTAGGAGCATTGGGAAGTGTAGTTCGTCACTACCCGGACGCTTATCGCGCGTTCAGAAACTCACTAATGGGCACGCGCGTTGGAGGCCTGGGGCGTCGCCCCACCCCATCACAGGCAGCGCATGCGTATAACGTTACCTCGGGCCGTGACGGGGGGGGGGGGGGACTACAAATTCCAGAAAAACCTGCGGCCTCTCACGCAAACCTGCGTGGCTGAAAAGGGTAAAAGCGTCCAAGGCAGAGGAAGTAAGAACCACTGGTGAGTCGGGAATCGTTTAGCGTGTCCCGATATAGCGGTTCTTAATTCGGCGAGCTTGCTGGTGGGAGCGGGGGTACCCCTTTCCAACAGACCCACCCCTAAATTTCTCTTTGTCGTAATAGGGGCGTGGTTGTTCGTGATACTTGTATCTGTCACTTGAATTTTGCCCGGCCGTCTCGTAGGACTACCGGGCTTTAGTGCAGCTATGAACTTGGAGCGGGTCTCCAATGAGGAGAAGTTGAACCTGTGCCGGAAGTACTATCTGGGTAAGGACCGATCTTCTAGGGCTCAAAGAGAAGAAAAGGGGACCAGGAAAGAGGGCCTACAGGCGTGGATTCGTGGATCTTAAGGTTAAATCAGGTGAAGACTCCTGGGTTTGAGAGAAGGGAGGGCCAGGGTCCTGAAGAAGGAGGAAGCTGAAACCTCAGTTTCAGTGCCCTGAGAGGAGAGTTAGAGGACTGGATTTCTGAGTCCTGAGAAAGAGGTGGTTGAGGAGTCAGATTCCAGGACCCCAAGGAAGAGCCAGGATCCCTGAGCTCCTGACTACAGAAATTTCCAGTTGAACTTTGTTATGGGAGAGGACCTTCAAAATAAGTATTCTACGTGGGTGTTGGGGGAAGATCCTCGTTCTGTGGCCCAGTGTGGGTTTTTCTCCCTAGGTGGGTTTGCATTCCTGCCTTTTCTGTGGTTGGTCAACATCTTCTGGTTCTTCCGAGAGGCCTTCCTTGTCCCAGCCTACACAGAGCAGAGCCAAATCAAAGGCTGTAAGTCTAGGGCGCAGATGAAGGAGGCCGGTGGGCGGTGGGAGGGAATGATGGAGGCTCCAGTTCTGGGCCTCAGTGAGACAGTAGAGAGGGCTGGTCTGAGGGAGTCAAGAGAGGAGCTAGAGGCCAACCCTCCCCTCTCTGTTCTCCATTATAGATGTCTGGCGCTCAGCTGTGGGCTTCCTCTTCTGGGTAATTGTGCTCACCACCTGGATCACCGTCTTCCAGATCTACCGGCCCCGCTGGGGTGCCCTTGGGGACTACCTCTCCTTTACCATACCCTTGGGAACCCCCTGACAACTTCAGCACAGGATGGGGACCTGCTCTTTCTCCCAGGATGGGCTCCTCTGCTCTGAGCTTACTTTCAAGCCCTAAAGACTTGTAAGACTTATGCCCATCTCCCATCTTCTTTGCTGACATCCCCCAATAAAGGACCTTAACATTCAATATTGACTTCCTGGGATCTTTTGGAGATTGAAGCATAAAACATCCAATAGCTGGGCTGGGGATTTAGCTCAGTGGCTCTGCCACCTGCCTCGCAAACACAAGGTCCAGAGTTCGATCCCCGGTTAAAAAAAAAAAAAAAAAATCCATTACCTGGTGTGGTGATGATACACCCCTGTAATCCCAGAATTCTGAGAGGCTGAGCCAGAAAGATCAAAAGTTCAAGCCCAGCCTGGGCAACTTAGGGACTTAGTAAGACTCTGTCTCAAAATTAAAAATTAAGCCAGGTGTGGTGGGGCATGCCTGTAATCCCAGCACTTGGGAGGCAGAGGCAGGAGGATTGCCAGGAGTTCAAGGCCAGCCTGGGCTACAAAGTGAATTCAGGGCCAGCCTGAACACAAAGCAAGACCTTGTCTCAAAAAAAAAAATTAAAAATTAAAATAAGATAAAGGGCTGGGGATGTAGCTCAGTAGGAAGTCCCTGGCCTCGATCCCAGTACAAAAAAAATTTTTTTAAGTATTCATTGAGTGCTTGGTTTGTGCCATGAGTAATGCTTCACACATTATATTTTTTTTCACTGAGTACCAAACATAACCCTCTGAAATAGGAATTTCTGCTCAGGACCCTATTTTATCAATGAGGAACTAAGGAATAATACTTCCATTTCTAGGAGCTGCAATCCTGGTAGTTGTGTATTCAAAAACAAGACTTTCAGGGCTGGGGATGCAGCTCAGTGGTAGAGCATTTGCCTAGCATGCATGAAGTGCTGTGTTTGATTCCCAGAACCACAAACAAAACTTCTCTGTGCCTTTACCTACTTTGGGCTTTAGTATTCCTAACAGAATACAGATCATGATGCTACCCCCTAAGCTTTATCTGGCCCAAGACATATGTGGTAAATAGAAGTTTCTCATTCCTTGAAGGAGGTGATGTCTGCCTTAATAGATATATTCAAGGACTTTCTCAGAGAAGCCTTCCTTGACCTTCCTTTTTTGGAGGGGTTGGTGGGCGGTACCAGGGATCGAACTTGGGACCTTGCACTTTCAAGGCAGGCGCCGGAACCACTGAGCTAAATCCCCAGCCCCAACCTTCCTTTTTTGTAGTTGTTGTTTTGAGACAGGGTCTTGTGATGTAGTCCAGGCTGGCCTTGAACTCACTGTGTAGCCCAGGCTGGCCTCAAACTCAAACAGTCCTCCTGCCATAGCCTTCCGAGTGCTGAGACCTCATGTACACAACCACCCCTGGCTTCCCTTGTCCTTCCTATTTAAAATTTCAACTCCAAACTTGATGCTCCATTTCAAGCTATATTCCTTTGCCTGTCACATTTCGCTAAGAATGTATAAAAGTAAGCTACACTGGGACAAGGGGTTTTGTCTTTTTTAATCCCCAGTGCCTAGATTAATGCCTGGCATGCAGATATTTGCTAAATAAAGAAGTTGTACCTAAAAAGACATTAACAGGTATCTGACACATAGCCAGTGCTCTGAAAAAAGGGACCCAGCCTCTTTAGTCTTCCTCTTAGGGACTAGAGGGAGTCCCACCGGTAGTTAAATCCTCTAAGTAGCCAAATTGGTGTTCAAGCCTAACACTACAATTCCCAAGAACCCTCACGATGCTGGAGCCTTAATTCCCAGTGTGCCCCGCGCGTGGCGCTGGCGGCATTACTCTGAGTTTACACCTTCCAGTAAGGGCCCAGTCTTGTCGTTGGTTTGTTTCCGGAAATGGGGCCCCAGGAAGGTGGGATTTAAGGCTGGGAGCCTCCAATAGTAGCTGTTAATTGGTCAGAAAAGGTGATTGCCGAATTCATTGACTAATGGAAACAATCGACTCCTGAAAGGGCCCACCCACAAGGGGAGAAGGGAGGTGGCAGCGGCCAGTCACTACTGGACAGTACTCAGGCCGGAGGGCTGTCGTACTCGGCGCTTACCTTTGACCTCTCCCTGCTCGCTTCCAGCCTTTATTTGTGACCCTAGGCTCTTTGGGGCTGTTTCGACCCAGCTAGCCAGACTCCGGACCAAACCATGTTCCCGGTGAAGGTGAAAGTGGAAAAATCAGGTGAGGACCCCGAGGACCGGGCCCTGTACAGAGACACCGGCTGATCAGGATTTGGGAGGCCTGACAGACAGGATTGTCCTGAAAAGGCGACTACGTGACTTTTCCCTATAACCCATCTGACAAGCGCTCTATCAGGCAGCAAGCTTTTGCTGCCACCTTCATACACTCCCAAACTCTCCTCTTAGTAGCTTTGAGATTGAAAGGTGGTGGTTCACGCAGTGTGGTACTGTAAAACATGGGCATCCCGAGCTGGTGATTCTGAGAAAGGCATTTTTCTTGGCTTCACCTCAGTTTCCCTGTTTCCAGAAGTAATCACGAATTGGGGGTTGTGCTATGATCCTGAGGGACAGGGACGTTTTCTTTTCTTTTCTTTTCCTTTAGTACCGGAGATTGAACTGAGGACCTTGCACTGGCCAGGCAAGGTGTGGCGCCACTGAGCTACATCCCCGGCAACAGGGACTCTTAATCCTCACAATCACTATATTCCAATAAACTAGAAAGTAGAAAGTGCAATGGATGGGGAAACTAAAGCTTAGACAAGTGCAGTGGATGAGGAAACAAGCTCTGGGTTGGGGCAGAGTTGATGGAAACCCAAGACCAGAATGGGAGGGTCAGTAGGGGGAAAGCATGTAGGATGTTAGATAGAATAAGTGGGATGTTAGATGGGTTTAGAACAAAACTAGAGAGTAGCTGGGTGCAGTAACATGAGCTTATAGTCCCAGCTACTCTGGTGTCTTGAGACAGGAGCATCACTTGAGCCCTGGAATTAAGGGACTGCCTGGGCAACATAATGAGATCCTGCTTCTTAAATTTATGGAGAGGGGGAAAAACTCCAAGATGGGAGAAGGTAAGGAGATCTGGAGTAGGGCAAGGTGTGGGAAAAACATGAGGGTATGTGAAGGAAAAGCTAATAGAGCAAAAGAAGTAGCTTTGAAAGGGCCCTGAAATGGAAGCTTTGATGTATTCAAGGAACATCAGGGAAAGGGAAAGGGTGCCTGACTAAAAATAATAGGGAGAAGCTGGGCGTGGTGGCTCACACCTGTAATCCCTGCACTCGGGAGGCAGAGGCAGGAGGATTGCCAAGAGTTCGAGGCCAGCCTGAGTTATGTAATGAGTTCAGGGCCAGCCTGAACTACAAAGTGAGACCCTGTCTCAAAAAAAAGAATAATGGGGAGTGAGAGAGGTGAGGCCAGTGAAGAGACTGGGGGATAGTGTGGTCATCCTTCTTGGAGGATCCAAGAAGAGGGGTAAATTAAGACACTGAGACCAGTGTGCAAGCCCAGTGGCTAGAAAGAGCCTAGGGCAGTGGTAGTGAACCTATGACATACATGCCCAGCCAACTGTTTGCTATCATTGAAAGCCCTAAAAAGTTCACCATTGATGGCCTAGGAGATGTCCAGGGGGAAGTGTCCAGATCATGGGGTCCCCAGGTAGGGTTCAGGAGATAAGCTAAAACTGAGGACAGAGATGTGGGTATGATCCATACCCTTGGCTCCTGCCCAAGGTTCTTTGCTATAGTCTCCATTGCCTCAACCCCTATCTTCAATGGGTCTTCTGGAGGACATAGGAAATCCCTGTGTCTCTTGGTCTCTGCCCACTGCTTGCTGCCTTAAAGCAGACCTGGGTCAAGCTATAGGATTGGCCCTGACAGAAGATATGCCTGCAGAACTGACTCCTGCTTGGTACCTTCTTCCCCCAGAATTAGAGATGGCCAAAGCCCGGAACCAGCTGGATGCTGTTCTGCAGTGTCTTCTTGAGAAGAGTCACATGGACAGGTTGGGACCCGGTCCATCTTGGGATCATAGGGCTGGCAGCTTTGGCAGGTGGGACCCTCTGATTCTGGGTGGATCTGCATAGGACTCCAAAGGCTGACTTGGGGAGAAAGGTGTCTTCACTTGATCTTAGCCAAAAGGCCGAGAAGTGATGGGAGAAAGGTGTCTTAATGGGAGGTCACTTGGTACTGTCCCACCCTGGACCCTTGGAACCCCAAGCCAACTGTCCTCTTCTGTTGCCAGGGAGCGTCTGGATGAGGAAGCTGGGAAAACCCCCTCTGATACCCACAACAAGTAAGGAGTTTTGAGGAATCTGAGTCTGAGGGTTTGTGGTAGATAGCTTCTTCCTTCATCCAAGCCCTAACCATTCTGCCTTGTGCTTCCTCCATCACAGACCTAACCACTCCACATGTACAAAGACCATGGCAAAACCAGCTAGGTCCCCTCATGTTTGGCACCTAAATCCCAAAGGGTATGGGTGGTACCCAAGGTCCAGGGGATCCCTGTAGCCCAAGGTTCCTTTTGAGGGTTTTTTTTTCTTTGAGGGGTTTTGACTGGCATATGTTTGAGGGGCAGCCTGCTAACACTCAGTCTTTCCCCATAGGGATTGCTCCATCGCAGCCACTGGCAAAAGGTAAGGTGAAAAGGGTCCCAGACAGCTAAGGAGACATTCTCAGCCCCAGCCCTGGTCCTGACACTCCCCCTCCCCACACAGGCCGTCTGCCCGCTTCCCCCACCAGCGGAGGAAGAAGAGGAGGGAGATGGATGATGGGCTGGCTGAGGGAGGGCCTCAGCGATCCAGTGAGTAGGCAGTTCTAGAGAGTGGACAAGGAACCAGGGTGCTACATAAGGATGCTCACTTCCCTTTCTCTCCTCACACTAGACACATATGTGATCAAACTGTTTGACCGGAGTGTGGACTTGGCCCAGTTCAGTGAGAACACACCACTGTACCCAATCTGCCGAGCTTGGATGCGCAATAGCCCCTCGGTTCGCGAGCATGAGCGCTCACCCGCCTCACCACTGCCACCACTGCCTGAGGATGAGGAGGTAGGATGGGTGGTGGGTAGCATCGAGGGAGGGTAATAGGTGGGACAGGCTCAAGGGCCCCTCCCTTCAAACTAATGGAAGATGAGCACAGGTCCCTGTGTCTCCCAAATGCATATTGGATCAAGTAAGACATGCATGTATAGGTAAGTCCAGAGGTCAGTAGGGAAGACAGGTATGCCCACCTGGCCTAGGGAGAATGGGAACAGGGTTCCCCTGGGCAGATAGACATAACCAAGATTAAGGGTCCCCAAAAGCTAAAGGGCAGAGGCTGGACAGAGGTTCTTAGTGCAGATAGGTATGGTTACTAGGCAGCCTGGATGAGCAGATAGGGACCGTCTGGGCTGGCTGAGTAGGGATGGATTGGAGTAGGTAAATCACCCGGCCTGAGAAAGTAGACAGGGGTCCCCAGGACAGATAATATGATCCTTTGAACTGTCAAGATCAGAGCAGACATGGCCATTGTGGAAGGGGGTCCCTGGGCAACACAGACATGAACCCCTAGACAGAATCCACTGAGGCAAACAGCAGACAAGACCTTCCATGGGGGGTGGACTGGCAGGTATAGTTGGGGTTCCCTGGACTGTTAAGAGTAGACAAGAGGGGCCGGGGATTTAGCTCAGTGGTTTCGCTGCCTGCTGCGCAAGCGCAAGGACCCGAGTTCGATCCCTGGTAGCAAAAAAAAAAAAAAAGAGTAGACAAGGGTTCTTGAGGTGTCATAAGACAGGGGTCCCTGGAGCAGGCAAATGCAACCCCTAGGCTTCAGGCACAACCCTTGGAAGATTTCTTGGCAAAGCCCATATGTCTTTTGTCTCTGGGAAAGGCAGGAGGGATGAAATGTGTATTCCCAGCCCTCTGTTCTGACTCTTAGGCTGGTTTGGGACTTTGTGTCTGCAGGGTTCTGAGATTACCAACAATAAGAGTCGTGATGTGTACAAGTTGCCTCCACCTACAGCCCCTGGGCCACCTGGAGATGCCTGCAGGTCCCGCATTCCATCCCCCCTGCAACCTGAGACCCAGGGCACCCCCGACGATGAGGTGTTTATACAAGGCTGGCCTTGGGTGATGGGGCATACGTCGTGGGGGACACCAGCATAGTCACCCAGCCTGGCCTCTCTCTCCCCACAGCCCTCAGAACCTGATCCTTCACCCTCCATACTGATCTATTGGAACATGCAGCGCTGGAAACGCATTCGCCAGAGGTGAGCATCCCTCAACCTGCTGGCCCTCATGACTTCTGTTGCTATTGCTGAGTCTTTCCTCTGCCTTCCCAGGTGGAAGGAGGCATCTCATCGGAACCAGCTTCGTTACTCAGAAAGCATGAAGATTCTCCGGGAGATGTATGATCGACAGTGATATTCCCAGGTCCCCCACCCCAGTAAACATCCTGCAACCTCACACTGGCCTGTGCTTCTGCCCATCCTTCCTAGCCCAGACATAAAGCAGTGGACACAACTCTTGCATATTTATTGGGCAGTCAGCCTAGGAAGGAGCGGGGTCATGGGATAGCAGGGAATTCAATATGGAGAAAGGTTGTGGGGATTGAGTGGTTCCTTGGTTCGGTTACAGAGCATTAGAGGAGTGGAGGTTGGGTTCCCTAGAAACTCTGATTAGAGACCTGGCACCAGGACAAAGTGACTCCAGGGTTCTGGTTAGTTGGGGAGGGGGCCTAGCAAAATGTGGGAAGTTGGAAAGGGTGTCCGTACAGTTTGAGGTTGAGGGTCCCAGTTGGCCTCAAGTAGGTATAGCAGGAATTGGGCATCAGAATAGGGTTTAAAAATCTGGGTGGCTGGTTGGGGTTTCAAGTCAGGAAATGGGCTGAGGGCAGTGGAGTGTATGATTTCAGGGAAAAGATCAAGAATCTTGGGGGCTGAGGATTTAGCTCAGTGGTGCTACCGCCTGCCTCGAAAGCACAAGGTCCTGAGTTCAATCCCCAGTACCAAAAAAGGAAAAAGAATCCTAGTTCACCAGGAGGCCTGGACAATCTGGAGTGGGAGAACTGCACAGTGTGGGTAATTTGGAGGTGACAGTGGGCTTTATGCCTAACTCACCTGGCATGAGGACAGGGCTGTCTACACCATAATCTGGTGTGAGAGCTGGGAAGGGATGGAAGTGGAGTGTGGGGATGTTTCATAGGAGTCAAGGACATGCAAAAGGAAGTTCTGAGTAGGGATATAAACAAGATGGGAGACTAGGCTGAGGTGAGGGTAGTGCTTGTAGCAAGATATGGGAAAGGGCCTAAGGAGTGGGATATCAGTAGAGGCTCT